>NC_083765.1:13479067-13841567 GCF_963514075.1 Conger conger
CTCTTGGCGCTGTGGTTCTGGATGAGCCCGGCCTGGTTCATGGTATACTCTGTTTGTGTGTGTGTGTATACACTGTGTGTGCTTGCACGTGTGTGTGTGTATGCTGTATGTGTGTGGGTGTGTATACGCTGCGTGTGCGTGTGCGTACAAGGCGCTGACCTCTTGGCGCTGTGGTTCTGGATGAGCCCGGCCTGGTTCATGGTATACTCTGTTTGTGTGTGTGTGTACACACTGTGTGTGCTTGCACGTGTGTGTGTGTGTGTATGCTGTATGTGTGTGGGTGTGTATACGCTGCGTGTGCGTGTGCGTACGAGGCGCTGACCTCTTGGCGCTGTGGTTCTGCATGAGTGCCGCCTGGTTCATGGCGCGGACCCAGCCGTTCATGTCCTCCTGCGTGTCGGCGCTGAAGAAGTAGGTCCTCATGCCGCTGTGCTCGGCCTGTGAGCCAATCACAGAGCTCTTACTGTAGATGTACGAGCGCATGCCCGTGTGGCTGGCCTGCGGGGGGAGAACATGTCCGTCAGCTGGGGGGTGAGGTCACTGTGGTGGGCGGCCAGACGATGTTAAAGGCACCAAGGGCAGCGTTAGCATCCGGAGGCTATGCCTAGTGACAACACAATGCCGAGATAAGAGGCATTATCAGGACAGCCAAAGCAGCATGACACCCTGGGTGTTTCTGTGGCAAAATTACCCCTAGTGAAAGTGTTTATATGGGACATGAACCCAGTGACTGTTTCTATGGGATATAACAGCCAGTGAATGTGTTTTATGGTGTATTAAACCCAGTGAGTGTGATTTTATGGGTTATTAAACCCAGTGAGTATGTTTCTATTGGTTATTAAACCCAGTGAGAATGTTTCTATGGGTTATTAAACCCAGTGACTAGTTATATGGGGTATTAAACCCAGTTAGTGTGTTTCTATGGGGTATGAAACCCAGTGAGTGTGTTTCTATGGGGTATGAAACCCAGTGAGTGTGTTTCTATGGGGTATTAAACCCAGTTAGTGTGTTTCTATGGGGTATTAAACCCAGTGAATGTGTTTCTATGGGGTATTAAACCCAGTTAGTGTGTTTCCATGGGGTATTAAACCCAGTGAGTGTGTTTCTATGGGGTATTAAACCCAGTGAGTGTGTTTCTATGGGGTATGAAACCCAGTGAGTGTGTTTCTATGGGGTATTAAACCCAGTGAGTGTGTTTCCATGGGGTATTAAACCCAGTGAGTGTGTTTCTATGGGGTATTAAACCCAGTGAGTGTGTTTCTATGGGGTATGAAACCCAGTGAGTGTGTTTGTCTTCTGCTGAAAGATCCACAGACTATATGCATGCTTTCTAGACTGAGCAAAACACTTTCACTTTCATCTCAATGTCATATAACAATTATTGGGGTTACAGTGTATGCATAAATCTACCAACAATCTAGACATATCTAAATTGTATATGACTTCACCTCGTTACATGTATCCCCAGGAGACTGACCTGAGGGCATAATGGCTGATCTGGGTACATGATAGTGTACAAAGACAGTGAAAATGCAGGGACACATTAAAATGGCATAACAACACTAACACGCTAACAAGCTAACAGCCTCACTGGGATGAACGTCGAGAGAAAGCCCACAGTCTCCATAGAGGAGCCCCAGGTGTGGATGAACTCCATAAACTGTGACTGAATAAAGACTGTGCCAGTAACCACTGTGGGTGACAGAGCCACAGGGTGGTGCATAACTAACTGCCCACTGCGTCAGACAGGGAGGGGGAGTGTCAATCAGATAGGGAAACTGTCAATCAATGAGGATGAGTGTCAATCAGGGAGAGAGTATCAGCCAGGGGGACAGTAACACACTTGCCTGGTTGCTTTCAGTCTATCTGTACTTTCTGCACATGACTTACACACTCCCAGTATCGAGACTACACAGCTGGGGTGGTCTACCAGGTAAAGATGCACACTCCCGGTATAGAGACTACACAGCTGGGGTGGTCTACCAGGTAAAGATGCACACTCCCAGTACAGAGACTACACAGCTGAGGTGGTCTACCAGGAAAAGATGCACACTCCCAGTAAAGAGACTACACAGCTGAGGTGGTCTACCAGGTAAAGATGCACACTCCCAGTACAGAGACTACACAGCTGAGGTGGTCTACCAGGTAAAGATGCACACTCCCAGTACAGAGACTACACAGCTGAGGTGGTCTACCAGGAAAAGATGCACACTCCCGGTATAGAGACTACACAGCTGAGGTGGTCTACCAGGTAAAGATGCACACTCCCAGTACAGAGACTACACAGCTGAGGTGGTCTACCAGGAAAAGATGCACACTCCCAGTAAAGAGACTACACAGCTGAGGTGGTCTACCAGGTAAAGATGCACACTCCCAGTACAGAGACTACACAGCTGAGGTGGTCTACCAGGTAAAGATGCACACTCCCAGTACAGAGACTACACAGCTGAGGTGGTCTACCAGGAAAAGATGCACACTCCCAATACAGACACTACACAGCTGAGGGGGTGGTCTGCCAGGTAAATTTTAACTCCCAGTACAGACACTACACAGCTGAGGGGGTGGTCTACCAGGTAAATTTTAACTCCCAGTACAGACACTACACAGCTGAGGGGGTGGTCTACAAGGTAAAGAGAAGCAGTGGCTGGTGGAGTGTATTTCAGAGGACAGAGTGTGCACTTCTGCACTCACCTAAAGGATAGAGGATGTTGCTGCTAAGAGGTGGGATTTCACATACAACATTAGTGAGATGTTATGTTATATTACTTGAGATGTCACTTGTCATTCAAATGATCAATCACAAATGCCGTATATGGATGTACTGTAAATAACCAGTTTTTCTCTGAATGCACTACAGCTTACAGCATGAAAGGGCAGTAATTAAACTTTAATATTCTCATCATCATAACATCAGCAGATCTTCCCACATGCATCACATAAATTACATTTTAGATTTCCCCACACACACCTTCAAGGATCATAAAAGCATATGTTTCAATTACGATTAGTGTCATAATAAATGCTTATGCATATACCCTGGTGGCTTTTTCTCGAGAACTACACAAATTCCAAGCTAATATAAACTATTGACATTTCAGAGAAGAGCCCCAGGTGCCCATTAAAGTTATAACGATGCTTTCTGTAGAAAGCGTAATTATGACAATTCTGAATAATAAAACTCTGGGTGGAATTGCCTCAGGCTGCTTTTAGATTATGGAAGATGAAACATCAATGGTGTCTTGCAGGATAACAAGCTGAAATACAGATGGTTTCTACCAAGTTAATCAACCTGCAACGTCTACGGCTTCCCTTTAGTTAATCTATCTGAAAAACATCTCTGAATTCTGATCAGTCGTGTGAGTCTTCCCTTTAATCCTGTACTGAGATAAGGAGGCATTTCAGCATCATAGCATAGCATGCAAACAGCAGAATACCAATGCACCCGTAATTAGCAACAATTATGAATTCCCGTAATCATAAATCTGTTCACAGCAGAGAACTAATGCGCTCAAAAGCTTGCTTCAGGAGCGAATACAAGAAAATCTGATTGATTTCTTACACAGCACAACTAAACACAATAAACTACAAATCCAACACACCCCCTGCAGTTCTGAATGCTGTATGAGCTCCTATCTCTCTCCCTCTCTCACACACACACACACACACACACACACACACACACACGTACAGCATAAAAATGCACTGCACACCACAAGTCCTGCTTCCTGAACGCGAATCAAAACCATTAGGAATTTAGAAGCCTTTCCTTTAAGCCTCTTACCTCATTCCTAGCTTGGGAAGGTCAGGGTGGTTTGCTCTCCAGTGAAACAAGCTTCACCCCCCCCTCAATTCCCCTGTAACGACACCAAAAACCTGCCCCCCACACAGAGAGCGTCCCATCCCAGTGGGGGTGGGGAGGACGATGAGCAGGCCTACGGACAGCCTGCAGCTTAACCACAGTACAGCTCAGCACTTTTACACTGTGCCACCGAGCCTGCCATGCTACACTCCCTGTGCCTCTCCAACGCTCAGCCAAAACACAGTGTCAGAGTGCCTCCCAACCCGCTATTCTCTCTCCCTCTCTCTCTCTGTGTTTCTCCCTCCCTCTCTCTCCATTATTCTCTCGCGTTCACGTTCCACCCACTCCAACGTTCACCTCTCTCTGTACATCGCTTAATGTTCCACCCAATTTACTGTTCAACTCTGTATTAATGTACCACCCAAAGCATTATTCCAACATTCTGTGAGCTCTAAGAGCACATTACCGCCTCCTCCTACATCCTCACTAACCCAGCCCCTGTACCAGTGCACCACTTCCCCCGGTGACCTCGCTGCCAGAACACGGCAAACTGGGACGAGAGCCAGCTGCTGTACCGGCCCCAAAAGACCTACATACTTATTCTGGACTTTAGAAGACTGGGATAACCTCCAACTGTAAAGACAGGTAGAAAATCCTCACGTTCTTCTTCTGTGGTGTGGAACGGGACGAGCCCATTCGTGCAGACCCCGATGGGCATGGCCTGCCATGGGGCTCTTCCTGTATCAGTGATGAAGGAAAGCCTTACTGCGCTCTGTGTGCATAATGGCTGTTTTTACAGGGCAATGTCTGCTTAATCCCATGCCCTGGTTCCACTGTGATCTCGGCTATGTTCCCAGGAAACTGCTGATCAGTAAATCTCCATCTCGGCCCCCACACAGTCAGTCACGAGTGCGCTGCTACGCACGCACATGCACGCCCGCACGTGCCCACACACACGCACGCACAATTAGAGAACAAAGTGTGCAGCTATATACACACACACAACCGTGCACACACACAAATGCAGAACAGAATGCACAACATCAATGCCCGTGCTTGCACACACACAGACACACACACACACACACGCACTTACACATGTGAACATGTGTCTGACCAAGAGTGTGCAGCTACACACATGCACGTATACACTTCCTACAAACTTAGACACAAACTTTCTACTCCTACAAAAGCCCTGCGCCCTAACCCTGCTAAACATCCGGGGATATTCTCAGTATAGGAGGAACTAATCTCTTGTATCAGCATGATATTCATCTATCTGCTATCTTCACAGCCAAGAAAGAAACAGTCTACTCCGCACTCTTACACACTGCCAAAAGCCAGCAAGATTCGCTGAGTGCCACTAAATCCTGCTGTTAATGTATTGATTGAGGGAATTGAATGAATAAAGGTGGTAAATATCAAAAGCAATAGACTGCTTCCCAGTAAATTTTAAAGTACAGTAGAGCCTATGAGCAAATAGTGCATACTGTGTGTTTTCCTTATTGTGTGTTTGTCCTGGAATCATTTAAAACTAAAATCAGAGATTTAACCCTTTAAGGCGTTAGAGCACAGAAATGTCATTAGAATGTTCTTGACTGATGTAAAAGTCACTGGTAGTTGAAAGCAATGGAGTTCTGGAATACAGAGTTAGAATAGAAAAGCGGCGTAAAAAGCCTACTCCTCGATGGGTTAATGCAGAAGAAGCAGCGCGGGCCAGAATAAATGAAGGGAAATACCTATTCATGCACGGAGGTGACTCTCCCCCGCAGCCCACCACAGGTCAGACGGAGCCAACCAAACCCACCAATAGGAACGAGAGAAAGACAGAGTTGAGCAAATGGGGGAAGTGCAGGAAGGGGCAGTGACACCAGGACGGGGCTCTCTCACCAACAGTCACGCTCAGTGTCTCAGAGCTGGTGTGGTGCTCTCTCAGTGTCTCAGAGCTGGTGTGGTGCTCTCTCAGTGTCTCACAGCTGGTGTGGGGCTCTCTCAGTGTCTCAGAGCGTGTGGGGCTCTCTCAGTGTCTCAGAGCGTGTGGGGCTCTCTCAGTGTCTCAGAGCTGGTGTGGGGCTCTCTCAGTGTCTCAGAGCTGGTGTGGGGCTCTCTCAGTGTCTCAGAGCGTGTGGGGCTCTCTCAGTGTCTCAGAGCGTGTGGGGCTCTCTCAGTGTCTCAGAGCGTGTGGGGCTCCCTCAGTGTCTCAGAGCGGGTGTGGGGCTCTCTCAGTGTCTCAGAGCGGGTGTGGTGCTCCCTCAGTGTCTCAGAGCGGGTGTGGTGCTCCCTCAGTGTCTCAGAGCGGGTGTGGGGCTCTCTCAGTGTCTCAGAGCGGGTGTGGGGCTCTCACAGTGTCTCACAGCTGGTGTGGTGCTCTCTCAGTGTCTCAGAGCGGGTGTGGGGCTCTCTCAGTGTCTCAGAGCGTGTGGGGCTCTCTCAGTGTCTCAGAGCTGATGTGGTGCTCTCTCAGTGTCTCAGAGCGGGTGGGGCTCTCTCAGTGTCTCAGAGCGGGTGGTGCTCTCTCAGTGTCTCAGAGCGTGTGGTGCTCTCTCAGTGTCTCAGAGCTGGTGTGGGGCTCTCTCAGTGTCTCAGAGCGGGTGTGGGGCTCTCACAGTGTCTCACAGCTGGTGTGGGGCTCTCTCAGTGTCTCAGAGCGGGTGTGGGGCTCTCTCAGTGTCTCAGAGCGTGTGGGGCTCTCTCAGTGTCTCAGAGCTGGTGTGGTGCTCTCTCAGTGTCTCAGAGCGGGTGGGGCTCTCTCAGTGTCTCAGAGCGGGTGGTGCTCTCTCAGTGTCTCAGAGCGTGTGGTGCTCTCTCAGTGTCTCAGAGCTGGTGTGGGGCTCTCTCAGTGTCTCAGAGTTGGTGTGGGGCTCTCTCAGTGTCTCAGAGCGTGTGGGGCTCTCTCAGTGTCTCAGAGCTGGTGTGGTGCTCTCTCAGTGTCTCAGAGCGGGTGTGTGAAATTTCAGCTGGGAAATGAGGAAGCCAAACATTGGCGTGTTTGGAGGAGAGGAGTGAAGGGGACTGTAATGGAGCTGTCCTGAAGCAAAGCTTCAGTAATACAGAATTGACTCAATTCTCCCAGAGAAGCCACATCAGTCTCACATGACCAGTCACATGATCAAGCCCCTGGGTGATGTGGAGTACCGTCCAGCAGGACCACAGAGCAAGAAATTACAGCAAGGGGTAGGATCACTCGCCCATCCGCTCAGTAAAACACAGACAAACACAGACAAAAAGACACCCAAGGAGCCATTTGCCTTCCTTAAAGACTGCATCGTTTGAACAAATTGTGCAGATTACTCTGGATATTAGTGATTACAGGGTCAAACCTCAAAACAGAGCAAATGTGTGCTACTGCAGTACCGCTCTGTTTCACTCTAATGAGCAACCACATCTTTACCCAACCTTCAGGGACATTATTACGTACATGAAGTGTCTCTCTGCCGTCAGGTACAGATTTAGTGAAGTCGTATACGGTATAGCACCTCTATGAGAACACACTACATCCTGTGCAGGTATAATGATGCCGGACAGCAAGAGTAATGATGTCAGTGTCAGGTTAATGATGTGAGAGTGCTTTGGTCTGACGGCACACTGTGGCCATATCGCACTGTAATGTCATAAACATCAATGGTGAGGTTGTGCTCTGCCCTATGGCACACTGCATCCTGTCAACACGTGGTTAATGAGTGTTTCCTGTGCATATCTTCTCCAGCGATGTCTGGTCAGTTCTCTAGCTGAGAGGCCTAATTGAGTGGCTTACCTTGAAGGCGTACTTGCGGCTGATGTGGTCGTCAGACTCCACTGGAGAGATCACGTAGCTGGGC
Organism: Conger conger; assembly: GCF_963514075.1. Lineage (NCBI taxonomy): Eukaryota > Metazoa > Chordata > Actinopteri > Anguilliformes > Congridae > Conger > Conger conger. The sequence goes on from NC_083765.1 coordinate 13,486,685, forward strand.
AGGGGAATGCTACCCAGGACCGCCTCCTCTCGGCTATCTGTGGACAGGAACAAAAGGCGGACTGCGTTACCCACAAACCCAGACAGGCCACTTCAGCAACAACCGCCTGGAGGGTCTCCACACTCAGGATTCTGTGGCTGTTCATTTCACCCACCAGCCCCCGACAAGCACTTCCTGCCTGTATCTGAATCAATGAGGCCAAGTGTCATTTGTGCATCTCACACATTTAAAAATAGCAGCACTAATCTCTGCCTTTAATAATCTCTGTGCCGTTTCCTGAAAGGCATAGTGCGTGCTTGAGTGTCTGCGTGTGTGTGTGTGCATGTGTAAGAGTGTGTGAGCGAGAGTTCGTGTGAGACTGAGAGAGAGAAAGGTAGAGAGTGAGAGAGAAAGAAAGACAGAGAGAGAGCGAGCGAGAGAAGAAAGAGAGAAGGAACAGCAAAAGAGCAGCTGGATTCGAGTACGATTGGTAAAAAATATCCAAGGATGTTTGAAGGAGACATTCTCTGCATGGTGTCAGCTGTGTAGTGGATGGCACAACGGCTTGTCTGTAACTGCCTCTGACACAAGCGCAGGGGGGATATTATGGGATGTCTGAGGAGGAAGTCAATGCTGCACACACCACAGCATCACCGCACAGACATCAGATTACTGACATCCATCCACTCCCTTATCACAACTACAGACACTCACTCCCAGTAAATAAAACATGTATTCAGGGTGTTTTAGCCGGTGTCCATCAATGTTGTAAGAACATTAGTAGGATAACAGGCAGCTTGTGCAAATAAGTATACAGTTAAACATAAGATATAAGTGCAAGCATTCTGACTCCAGTGAAAATAATTCTGAAGCAAAAAAACAGCAAAAAGGTACAATTTCACTCACCCTTAAACAATTGACTCTGTATACATGCATAACCCCTTTGTGCATATTGAGTGCACATGACTCACCTTTGTAATAAAAGAGGCAGTAGTCAGACAACACAAACCACTTGCGTTTCCACAGCCTCATCCCAGAGCTGTCCTACAACCCACACAGAAAAACACAAATACCAGTCCGATTCATCACTAGTCACAAGGCTGCTTTCTCCTCGCAGCAATACATTTTACATCTCAGTGAGACCAACATCGTTAAATAAAGGATAAAATAATAAAAAAGAAATATCACACAAAAAAGGATACATAAAACTATCACTAGAGCCAGTGTAATTTAACTAGCCGATGGATTCTGTCCTCATTGCTTTGAGAGCTGTCAAAGCTGGAACTCTCTTTGGCTCTCACGGACTTTGGTCTCTCAGTCCCAATAATAGCTATTGAGGGTAAATGGACTCTATAAATACTCTCTAGGTGCGAGACAGGGTAACAGGTGACAGCTTTAAGGGCTTATACTCTCAGGTTCTCAGCTTTCTGTGAGAGAGATCATCAGTGCATCTTCACAGTTTAACAAATTAATCTAATTACACACCTGCGCTCCACTGGTGTCTTCTACACCATGTCCATCTCCTATTCCTATTCCTATGATCGACTGCCTTGGTCTAATTTCACTAGGTGGTTTGATTCATTACTGTATTAACATGTTTGTGGGTCTATTTGTTCATTGCTGAAGGACAGATACAATGAAGCACCCGATGTACAGTACCAGTCAAAATTTTAGACAGACCTTTCATATGTGGTCAAAGTGCAGATTAAAAAAAATAGTTTTATGAATAAATATATGTATTTTTATGTATAAAAAATATTTGTATTTTTGTATATATTGCTTTCACCAAGTAATTACAGTACTTTTTATACATAGCCCCCCATTTCAATGTTTTAAACAAATTAACATAATGTCAAATAAAATAGTCATGTTTTGTATTTGGTTACAAAAGAAATGACCTATGAAAATCACTAGAGTCTGGATATCATGTTTTCAGGTTGTTGTACAAGTGATACAATAATCTCTTTGAATTTGAATGGATCTCTACGGGAACTGGAGGGATCCATTCAAATGCAAAAAGTTATAGTACTGCTTGCAGTACAACCTGAAAATAAGACATCCAGACTCTGGTGATGTTGATAGGTCACAGACATCAAGTCACTATGGACATGCAATCAAATACAAAACATGACTATTTTATTTGACATTATGTTAATTTGTCTCAAACATTGAAATGGGGAGGCTATGTATAAAAAGGGCTGTAATTACTAGATGGTGAATCCAAAAATGTATAAAAACATGGTTTATTAAAAAGCTGAGAATCTGTACTTTGACCACATATGAATTATTTGATGACTAACAGTGGAAATAAAACATTCATCAAAAAAGCCAGAAAAGGGCAAGGTGTGTCCAAACATTTGACTGGTACTGTACATGAATGTACATACAGTACCGTGTACTGTACCCAGTTTAGCCACAGGCTAGTTCCACAGCTTCACTAAGGGGCCCCTGTACACAAACTGCACAGTGCGATTCTGGTACAGAACTGCACTTTTCCCAATCACAGGTATCGTGACGGAATCATGGCAGTCAATATTAAATGATTACACGGTGTAGTCCACCCTCTCTCTCTCTCTCTCTCTCTCCCACTGACGGTGTCAGTGATTTCCGTCGTCTATCGCTCTGATGTGCTCCAGGTTCAGCTGATTATTCACCTGCCGATGTTCATGGAGTCAGATCTGACCTCTGGTGCTCACTAACAGCTGGTGCAGGGAGGGAGAGGGCATGGCTGTCAGCCAATCACCATGCAACCAGCAGTGACTGACGCCGCCTTACAGTACCTGGAAACACCTGCAGGCGATTGCCACGGACTGCCAAATGCTGGCAAAGACTGATACTGCGTCACAGGGATGAACAGAGAATAACCGTGACTGCCCGAGATGAACAGTCTAACAGTGACAGCCAGTGACTAACAGTGTGTGACAGGGATTGATTTGCACCCAATAGAGATGCTGTGGCAGGACCTGAAAAAAGCACTTCATGCTCAAAAACCTATAAATCTGTCTGAATTAAAGCAGTTTTGCAAATAACAGTGTGCTAAAATTCATGCACAGCAATGTGGAAGACTTATTCAAATTATAAGAAGCACTTAGTTGCAATTATTGCTAGATAATGTGGTGCAACCAGGCACATTATATTTAAGGACGCAATTACTTTTTCACAGTAGTGATATACGGGTGTTATTATATAAATCATTGTACAAATTAAATAAATGAAATAATTTTTTTTATGTGTTTTTCATTTTCTCGGGTTCCCTTCATCATTTGTCCTTTGACTAATATAAAATGTTGACTCAAGATCTGAAATCATTCAGTGCTATAAATATGCAGTAATAGAGGAAATCAGAACGGGGGCAGATACGTTTTCACAGCACTGTTTAACAGTTTACAGTACTGTGCAGAAGACTTCGGCACCCTAGACTTTATGATATATATGTTTATTTGTTTGTGTGTGTTAGTATAAAAGAACACATTTGAGATTTCCAAAAGATTTAATTTTACAGAGACATTTTTGTATTTAATTTTAAAAAGTTACATATTATTGTAAGCAGTTGACTACTTTTTACATAAAAACTTGATTAAGGCTGTCTGAGATCAGAAGCAAGGAGCCAACCAAAGTCTGCAGAAGAACTGGGCAAGTTCTCCAACATGCTTGGAACAACCTCCCTGCGAACTGCAGGGCAGCGTTGGCCATCTCAGAGAAGTGATGCAGTTTTAACGCCGAAGGGTGGTCACAAAAAATATTGATTTGATTCCGTTTTTTAACTATTCTGTCAAATTAATAAAATGTACAGTAAAATGTATAGTACGTTTATTTATAGTACGCACCTTTCATTGAATTATTTTCGAAAGAATCGTATCTGAACAGAATGTTATACAGGTGCCTAAGACTTTTGCACAGTACCGTTCATGTCGTTGAGAGCAGCGGTCTCACCTGCTTGTAGAGCCATCCCCGCACCACCACCGGCACGTTGCGGTTCCTCTTGATGGCCTGCTCCCTCTTGCCGAAGCTGTGCACCTTCACGCCAGGCCTGGGGCCCTGCATCGGACACACAGCACTGACAGCGTGGACGGCTCGTTTATTTACTGCCCGTTAGCGCCCGGCCTGCGCCAGGCAGATGGGCCGGCAGTGAATCACCATCTGGTGGCACTGCCAGGGTCCCCCTCCCCCCTCCCCCCTCCCCCCCCCCCCAGCAGACCACAGCTCACTCATGCAAACAGAGAGGGGGAAAACATCCAGGAAGCAGGCCCTCACTCCAGTTATGTACCGGAGGTGGCAAACAATAAGGACATTTCTAGCACAACCCCACCACAAAATTGAATTCAAACGATATATTATTTTCACAGTTAGTATAGCCAGCTGTGCTTTCTCAGGCGAAACAAACACAGAGATTTCTGGCTACTGCATGTTGTCTGGGCTTGTTTTACATTTTATCTCAATTATACTGTGTCATTTCGATAACCCGCATAACCATTTAAAATTGAATTTCGCCTACTGTCATACTGTACATCAATAGCCTTAAGGAACTCCTATTGAATAGCGAGGGTGATTTAAACTGAATAAACACAACAGATGCTCTGAAAAAGGTATTTCAAAGCACTTAAGGAACAAGCTTTCACAGATATTTCATTACTTTCCTGGATTCTCTGCACCCTGCAGTGGAGTTAATCAGATAAATACCGTTCAGCTTCATTACACTGAAAGAGAGGGGTGGCAACAGCACATCCACATTAGCTTGGATTGTGATGAACTATATCCCCCGAACAGACGCCGATGCCCATCTACAGCTGCAGAAACAACATATGCTAATTCCTTGATTGATGACTAGCAAAGCATACATATTATTTGTAATATCTACAAATTGCATGATGAGCTGCATCGCCGACATCTGCAGATGGCAATAAACTGCATGCAGCGCAGTGCAGTGTCTCTGGCCTCTACAGCCTGGTAAAAATATCTAATCAGCTCTCTACCACATGGGGAGGGGGGGCTGGAGGGAGGCCAGCCATTTATAGATGGGTGCAGAATATTTTAAACGTCCTTCATTTACACGATTGGAGTTCTTTATTCGTAATATTGCCTCTACAATAGAGCCAAGGCTTCACCAAGGGACTGCCTCTTCCTTCTCACACCAAGGTAACCCTTTCTAAATACAGAGTAAGTGGCTACATTTGGAGCCAAAATGGCGGATGTGTTTCAGTGGGTCATGTGGCAAGATTTCATTATGGATTGCATATATTAATAAAGCCGGGAGCTGGCTCCAGTCCTAGGGGTGTAAAATGGAGCCCCCTTTATTTCCATCCAGGCTGTGGTGAAATGCAGCAGTGTCAAATGGCTACAAACGGCATCGAATGACTGATGTGCTTTCATCCGTGACGCCATTTCTAATCAAGCATGGGGAACAACTGTTGATAGGCTAGGCATATGGCATTTCTAAGGGACATGAAGCAATCTGTTTTTTCAGGGGGGTCATATGATGCTGACACTGGGGTATCTGTCACACGGACGCCCCCGCGGACCAGGGCTAGTCCCACCCCCACCCCGGAGCCGCTGTTTTCACTGCCTTCCTGGCGGGTGATGAGCGAACTCTAATTGAGATAACGCATGTGTGACAGCTGTCTAAGGGCTGGCCCAAAGCAGAGGCTGATAGACCAATCAGCACGCACAGTACGTGCTTCCGTCTAATGGTAAACCTGTCCAATCAGCACACAGAGTAGGTGCTTACATCTAATGGTGAACCTGTCCAATCAGCACACAGAGTAGGTGCTTACATCTAATGGTAAGCCTGTCCAATCAGAGCGCAGAGAGGTTCTTCCAGTTCATGGTAAAATTGTCCAATTGGTACGCAGTAGGTGCTTACATTTAGTGGTAAACCCAACCAATCAGCATGCAGAGTAGGTGCTTCTGTCTAGTGGTAAACCAGTCCAATCACCACACAGAGTTCAGTCTAGTGGCAAACCTGTCCAATCAGAATGCACTCTGAGCTTCTGTCTAGTGATAAACCAGCCCAGTCCGATCAGTATGCAGACTAGGTGCTTCCGTCTAGTGGCAAACTACATCCAGGCCAGGGGGAATTATGAGAAAGGGCCCCAGGGGAGGGGCCCACATTCACATTCTGCAGTGGGGCCGTGGCACTCACCAGTCTGGACAGGGTACAGGAGCGTAGAGACGTGTCGAGACTACTGAAATGCACGTCCCTGAAGCCAGACGAGCCTCCACTTTAACTCACAGCCCAGCTCAAGAGGAAAAGCCAATCTGAATAAGCACTGATGCAGTGCTTCAGCACAATTCTGCGTCTCCCTAAGGGATGAGCCAGAGCTTCAATTCACTTTGGCAGGGATGGATCCATCAAAACTAAAAATGCCACCCAGGTTGCTCTACGGAGAGCTTGTCTCCCATCCCCTAGTTTTCCAGCAGAGGAAATGCACCTGAACTTCTCTGACCTTCGTCGGCGGGGCGGTGTCCACTGTTGATGAGGTCACGGCCGTGGATGACTCGCTGACCATGCTGGAGGGCCTGGGGTCAGGGTGTGGCTTGGACATGCAGGAGTTTGGCCTGTAGGAGAGACCACAGGGACAGGAAGTCACCATCGCAGTTCTGAGGCTGCGTTTCCCTGGCGACAGCCCTCTCGCCATCGCAGTCATGTTGTGCGGCACTTTATAAAATTACAACATTAACTTACAACACTCTATAGCTAGTGTCCCAAAGCACTACTGTAAACAGGTGGCAGCCTGTTTATGGTGGACACTGGAGGCAAAGGCTTAGATTTAGTTCGTTCCACTTTAAAAAAAAAAATCTAATTCTAAACATGATTTTGCCTTTCCTTTCATTTCAGTTCAGATTTCACAAGTATACTCGTGGGCACGTTCGCCGTAAATCTAGGAAAGTACAAATAAACACAATCTGCTTCAAAAGCCCTTTCTCTGCCAACCGCAGTTTCACTCTATTCAGTCCATTAGCTGAATATAACATTTGCTCACAACCAAATGCGAAATTATGGGGTTCTGCTAAGTAAACACAGTGTCGTATGTTCACTCTAAAACTCTACAAGATACTGACTGAATCCAGGGGAAGATCTTGGTGTCAGTCCAACAGTAGTACTCAAACTACCCTCTGGACACTGACAGTATGCAGAGAGCAGCTGTAACAGACAGCGACAGATGAGCTCCTCTCTCCACGAGATCAGATATCTGCGGATACTCCCACTCAAACTCAGGAGAATGCTGATGTTGGAGAGGTGAGGTATGAAACACATACGGATGGATACTCCGCTGAAGGCCTTGTGCTGCTTCTTCTCCCTTCATACATGCTTCTTATATCAGTCAGTGTGCCAGCTCATCCATCTCATTGGCTGACAAGCTCATCTGAACAGGTCTGAAGTAGCCTGTGGAGACTGTGTTGGTGAAAGCGATTTTTTTTTCTCACCAGTACTTAGCCTACATTTTGACAACAGTGAAAATGTATTATCATGCGTATTATATTATATTATTATATATATTAGACATTATTATCATTTCTGAATAAATTGCTGGGAGTTTAAATTTCATGATTCATCTGTGCTAATTATTACATCCCTGCTGTCATTTCTGCAGGTTCTGCATTCTCCACAGTTGCAGTTGCTGCTCATTCCTCCCCGTTCCTCTTCGTCCGTGAACAACGTTTTCCTCACGGTCAGGTGTGATCCACACCCTGAGCTCCAATCCATTAAATGCATTAAATGCACACATTTGGCTGGAGTTGACCTAAACTAAATTCTACATTTGATAAAATGGCATGTCACTGCAAACAAAATGCCTTTGTTTTTAAGGGACACAAAGAGAGACAAAAGTGCACATTATATAGCTCAATAAAAGGGGTTAAATGCACAGCTTGCCAGGACACAAACAAACTCAACCAAACTCTGCCCTCTCTCTGTCATCTGTCAGGGGTACAGTCAGAGACTCGGATTCAATTCACAAATAAAATGTGTTCCTTAACTTTGATTCCCAATTCAGTTGGAGGGTTAGTATTCTCCCCCAAAGCGTAGCTTTGTTCAAAGTTTGGTTCAGTGGCCACAAAAGCAAACTTAATTGTTTGTATTAGAATCGAAAAGTCTGCATTTAACTGAAATTCATCAGATAATATTGATTCAATACAGGCCAGAGACATAACTGCGACACGCTCCACAGAATACATGGGGTTAGAAACATTAACACTGTATGGCCGTCCCCCCACCAAACACATACACACACACACACACACACACACTAATACAGACACACACACACACTACCACAGACACACAGACTTGTGTGCGCACACACACACAGAGACACACACACACACACACACACACACACACTCAGACACACACACACACTCTCTCACTCGTGCACACAGACAGATGGAGAGACACACACACAGACACACACACAGACAGACAGATGGAGAGACACACACACACACACAGACATACAGACACACACACACACACACACACACACAGACAGACAGACAGACAGACAGACAGACAGATGGAGAGACACACACACACAGACACACACACACACACACACACACACACAGACATATAGACACACACACACAGATAGAGAGAGACACACACACACACACAGAGCTCTCCCCTCCCGCCCAGCCAGGCTGCAGAGCTGCAGCAGAGGGGGAGCGTGAGGCTTTACTGCAGCACTCCTCAAAAAGCGTCAATGCAGCGCTCTCACAACGGGACAGCAGTGCAGAGCTGACAAACTATTCCCTCCTTCCAGAACACTCTCTTTCCTGTCCTATCGATCCCCCAGCTCCAATGCCTCCGCATGACTCACCCTCTGCAGAAGACTTTTCCGTAAAAACCTCCCCCAGTTGTTGCCCTTCACGCACGTCCTGTGACGTCTGGCTCTGCTTCACTCTGTGGGCCCTGACGGTTCGCCGGCCATCAATCACACAGCACGCAGTGGGCCGGTAGATACTGGCCCTGACCAGAGTGAGAAATGCAAGCTAGTTGGGGGAATTCTGGGATGCTACTGCACATCACACCTCACAGTGCTGACGGGCCGAGGCCACTGGGGGCAGCGTGGGCGGGGTAGGGGTCAGAGGCTGTTTGGGGTGGGGGGGGGTGTGGGAGGTATTCCGAATAGCAGGCAGTGATAAACCCTTCAGCGTGTCCACCCAGGAACCAGTAGCTCACAGATCACTCGCACTCCTACTGCAACCTGACAGGCGGGGAAGAGGCTGAGGCCTATGAGTCACTCACCTCTGGGCAGTGGAGGCGGTGAAAGACCCTCCTCCCTCAGACTCTGTTCTGCTTTCAGGTAAGAGATGTACTCTCCATACACAACACCGTTCACACCACGGCCATAGCCATTTCACTGCCAGGCTTGGCAATGAGATGCTTGGCGATGAGAATACATTTATTTATTAATTTGCACATAGGATACAGCCAGCGGAATTTCTTCAAGTCTTCTGACACAGTGTGCTGACACCCAGTTAGGGGTTTGGACCTTGTGTATACTGCTGACAGCTGGGCACCGTGCTTCTTTCCGCATTGGCCTGACCATCTGGGTGACACGCACATAAACATCTAAGCAAACTCAGGGTCTACAATCCAGTGAATACAGACAGGGACTGAGTCGAAACAAACCCGCCGCACCTCAGAAACACACAGTAAAACACCCGGCTAATCAGGGACATAGGTAAAGTCCACGCAGCCAATCAGGGAACACACCATGAAGTCAGCAGCCAATCGGGAACACAAAGGAGAGACGGCAAGATTGTCGGCTGCCCCTATGCGCAAGCAGGCTCCACAAATAGCCCAGTTGTAATGGTGTGGTTGGGCACACCGGTCCCAGCCATAGCAACAGCGAGGCAGTCTCCATCTATAGTTGTTAAGTCGCTGCAGCCACAGATGTGACCATGTGCGCAGCAAATAACAAACGCGAACTCCACCAGAGCAGCTGGCTCAGGTGGCTCCACGTGTCCTTCATGGAGAGGCGTGCACCAAAAACAGGCCCCCTGCCATGGGGAGAGCCGCACTGAAATACCAGCACCCCCCTCACAGACGAAACATGGCATTCAGACAGCGCTAAGCATCACCTGATAATCCCCACAGCTCGTTTTCAACACCCTGCTTTTACTGGCCATCCCACAGCCCCATCCGTAATCACACATTCCACCCTGAGCCTGGATGTTCTCATCAGAAATGCCCGCTTCACTTCAAGATGCATTCTTCACACTGGCTAATTTGGGAATGACTGAATTTAAATGGACAGTACTCAGTCACTATCTCTCTCTCTTTCCTCCCTCTCTCTCTCAGTCTCTCACACACACACACACGCCTGCGTGTGCACTGGGAAGAGGGTTATGCATCTATTTTGTATACCTACTGGGAAGAGCCTTATGTTTTAAGGGGGGGGATGAAATTACATTAGGGTATTTAGCAGATGCTCTTATCAAGATTAGATTTTTTACATTGCTCAAAGTTGGCACACATCGGCATTGCACCAGCTCTGAACCCACCCACAACCTTTCAGTTACAATCCCAGTTCCCCAACTAATGTACTAAACTGACACCCCATGTAGAGAAGGGGAGCGTGAGGTGAGTGAGGTGAGTAGAGTAAGGTAAGTGAGGTGAGTAGAGTAAGGTAAGTGAGTAAGGTAAGTGAGGTGAGTATAGTAAGGTAAGTGAGGTGAGTAGAGTAAGGTAAGTGAGGTGAGTATAGTAAGGTAAGTGAGGTGAGTATAGTAAGGTAAGTGAGTACGGTAAGTGAGGTGAGTATAGTAAGGTAAGTGGGGTGAGTAAAGTGAGGTGAGTAGAGTAAGGTAAGTGAGGTGAGTATAGTAAGGTAAGTGAGGTGAGTATAGTAAGGTAAGTGGGGTGAGTAGAGTGAGGTGAGTGCACAGCTCTCCCCTCCCGTCCAGCCAGGCCACAGGTGCTGCAGCAGAGGGGAAATGTGAGGTTTACTGCAGTGTTCCTCAGAGAGCTGGCACTGTCATTTTTTGGTATGTGTTTTGTATAAACACTAGTTTTTTGACTGCATTTTTTTTTTTGCCTTTCTACACAACTCTGGACAATAAAAACCCTAGCCTATAAGTGCCACTGCAGCCGAGCCATTTGTTTCGGGGGCTCTGGGACTGTCTGGAGTCTCATAGCCTATCCTCATATTACATCTACACAAACACACATACACACACGCGCAAATGCTAAATTATATCCACACACAGACATGCCGCACGCTCCAAAGCTTGACCCTGGATGGCGGGACCTTTCGGGTTTGTAACCGTACCCGTGTAAATGACAGGCCAGTCTCCGTTACACTGGGCCCAGAGCGATTCCTACGGTCAGCCTTGGGTCCCAGGGGCCAAATCGCACTGCCATGAACCCTGAACTTTCTGCTAACAAGCATTACAACCCATCGCTACGGGGATAACATGACACACGGATTCCCCAAAGCGCAAACTGGAAAGCGTTTAAAAGGCAATTACGAGGTTCAATAAAAATAACTGGCTCTCAAACGGCAAGAGCTAATCTAGCTTTCGCAAGTCCCCGTAATTGACTCCCTGGGAGAAGGTAAAGACTAAACCGGCTGGTCTAGGCTTCCGGCAGCCACAGGAGGGGGGATTCAACACCACAGTCTGTAGCTATGCCTTTAAAGAAACACGTCATTTGGCAAACAATTTGACAAATTGTGTTGTCTGTTGCTGCTAAAAATTATTCTAAGTGTCACGGTTGCTGTGCAATCTGCGGACACCACAGAGATGTGTTGCCAACAGTAGAGTGGGCACTCAGACATCAGTGACTCAGAATTTGGCCGCAAGTACCAATCAGCAGGGCCCTTGACTTTAAGAACAGAGACCCTGCTCTTTGAAATCTGGGTAGATTGATTCAGCAATGTATGCAGCCAACTCCTTCAAGAACTTTCACAAAAGATCTAAATACTTACTTTGCAGTAAATGAGACACCCACACACACACTGAACCAAGACATGCACACATGTTTAAAACATACAAAAAATACGTCTGAGCACGGGCATATTCCTGAGACACCGACACAGCTTATCTGCAGCAGTGCATGCTGGGACAGCGGAGGGAGGGCTAATGGCGGCGTCTGCATTGTTCTCCTGCTGCACTGGTCACTGGGAGCTCTGTTTTTTCCTGTGAACCCTGGAACGGGGCGAGCAGGCAAAAACAAGGGGAACAATGGAAGCAGGCTTTCCAGAGGGAACCTCCGCTCTGGAAAAAAGAAATCCCACTATTCCAAATAACTACTCAGTCTGGAGCAAGTCCAGAGCTTCTCGCACTTCGGTACAGTACAGGGGGGACTCTCCTGAATAACCTCACTTCTGTACAGTACAGGGGGACTCTCCTGAATAACCTCACTTCTGTACAGTACAGGGGGACTCTCCTGAATAACCTCACTTCTGTACAGTACAGGGGGACTCTCCTGAATAACCTCACCACGTCTTCACATGCCTACAGGTGGAGGGAGAAGCTGAGCTCCTGTGTTCAGCCTGAGGTGGGGTGTGCCTTAGCCAGCACTAAGAGGATGGTTGCTCAGAGACTCAGTGCACTAAATCGTGACGACTCAAATAAATTGTCCATCAGTGTCATTAAAACGTGAAGCACTAATCCTGCCTCTACCAGAGAAAGTGATGTTTCAGCAGTCTTATTTCCCACTCCGAGTGTCACTAACTCCGGCCCAGTTCTGGCCTGCTTCAGAGCTGATCCTGCCCTGGTTCTGGCCTGCTTCAGAGCTGGCCCGGTTCTGGCTTGGCACTGGTTATACTCTACACAAACAAATGGTCTGAAAAAGGTTGAGGGCATTCAGCATAACAAGATGCTTATCTGATGTCCTCTTGGAGAGAGGTGGGTAAATCACTTTGATGGCTGCCATCTTGCCCCCCTTTCTCCATGTTATTCACTGATTCAGGGGACATTGTGTGTCTGTGGCAGTTTTAGGCATCCTGGCACCTCCCCGCCGCAAGCCCACTCACAGAACCAGGCTGTGGCACCTCAGTACTGCCAGGAGACACCAAGCACAGCACAGGCCCAAGAGCACTGAATGGATCAGAACCAGTTTGGACTCTGCTGAGTGTAGGGGTTCATATGAAGGGCTCCTTCATTATACACACATTTAAGTCAACCATCAGTCATTTGTCCCTCAATGTTCTCTTGTTTTCATAACAGAGTTACAGTATGTGTGTGTATCCCCATTAGAAGGAAACCAACTACTATTATCAACAGCATTCACAATGATCTTTCTATGTTTTGCCTTTAAAATGTACTGTGGCACACTGCTAGGATGCTGCTTGACCTCTGCCGTTGGGAGACAATGCGAGACATCTAAAATGAGGAAAATAAGTATCTAAATATGAGCGATTACACCGCTGCCTCCGGCCCTGCACCCAAATCAATCGATTCTTCATCCATTAACCATCGCCGTCGTCTCGGCTCTGATCACGTGACCCCGGAAGACCCGACTGAGATTAAAGCCCAGCTGAAATCCACATTTCCATTTCTATGGTAACGGCAGGCATCAGTGCCTCTGAAGGAGCGGCCTGTCTGCGGGGGGGGGGGGGGGGGGGTATTTGGGAAGAGGGGGTGAATCAGCGCGCTTCTCACTCGATTCTCCCAGAGATCAGCACATCACAGCTGCAGAAGGGCATGGCTGAGGGGTGGACGCCCTTATAGACCACGGAGGGATGTGGGGGGAAACGAGCAGCTGATCTCATGTGGAAAAACAGGAGTGCGATTAACCGGCCACGGGTAACTGGAGAGCAGCTATGCCCCCGCCGTCCCCGCCCCCATAGAACCACCTGACCCTCGGATCATTACCCACCTCCCACCAGCCAAAGGGAGGGGCTGTCAGGCTGAAGGGATGCCTCGACCAGCCCTCCATGATGGGTCCCTGCCCTGCCGCCGAGTGTAGGCTGAAGGACGCGCTGCAGACTAGCGCTAACGCTCAGTCACTGGGTTAATGACCCCACAGCTCGGATGCTTTGGACCCACAATGCAGCGCCTTTGGTAGAAGGAGCGTTCTGTGTTAGCCGTGTTTCCGATACGGCCTCCCACCCACATACAGCTGCTCAAGACCGCTATCCATCAGGGCTGTGGCAATATCTGCCTGTGGCAATATCCCGACTCCTTCCTCACAGAAGCAGACTGATGAGATTCACTTGAATGACTGGTCTGGAAAATCCACTGCTTTATTAGTTCTGAAATGCTTCACTTCACTCTCGGAGATGGCCCTTTTTCCTCTTCTGAAGAACAAAAGAACAGAGCTTTTTACTTCAACTGTGCGCATGTGCGTGTGCGTGTGTGTGTGTGTGTGTGCGCGCGTCTGTGCATGTAAATGTGTGTGCACATGTGTGTATGTGTCTGGTTTTATGCGTGTGGTTGTTTGTGCCTGTGTGTGTGTGTGGGTAGGTGTGTACAGTATATGTGTGCTTGAGTGTGTCTGCGCGTATGCCTGTGTGCTTGTGTGTGTGTGTGTGCGTGTGTGTGTGTGTGCTTGTACATGTGTGTGGTTGTGTGTGGGTGTGTGGTTGTGTGTGTTTGTGTACAGTATATGTGTGCTTGTGTATGTCTGTGTATATGCCTGTGTGCTTGTGTGTGTGTGTGTGTGTGTGTGTGTGTGTGTTACAACCAGGCTTTCCTGGAAAGGCTATGGGGCAATGGGCTGAGGTCAGCTGCTGATAACGCAAGTCCACAGGTGCAGGACACAAGAGAGGGCTAATGCATGTCAAACTGTCCCCATCTCTGTTCCCGCACCCCTCCCCCGTGTCACTCCCAGTGCACTTTACATCCACACCAGGGACAAACACAGGACACAAAGGGTTAATTAGGCCTGCATTATCTCAGGCCCAAACCACTGGCAATAATCCACAAATATTGCTTCTTTTAGTTTTTTTGATGTATGATCTAAATTCATAGTGACATGCCCCTCCTGTATAACAGTAAATAATTTTGCGAGATGACAGGTTTATTGGTCTCCGTTATTTCCATGAATTCAATTGAGGTAATAAAACCTGCACACATATAAAATCTTGGGGCTTGAATCAGTGGTTGCGTAAGCAGTTATGAAATCGAGGAAGTCCTGAATAAATCCAGAGTCATTAAAAAATGTGATCATTTTGTATTGCTATTGCCTCCTGCTCCAGAGTTAATGGAAAGTGTCTCTCCAGGCGGTTCACGCTCCCCGCCCCTCTCGTTCCTCACAGCACGGGCCCATCCCCGCTCTTCAATCATCCCGCTCCGCCCTCCTCGTTTTGGGGAGGAGCCCGGACCACACCCCCGCGGTACGCGCAAGGGGCTCCGGGGTGTCTGTGGAGGAAACGCGGAGGGGAGACTCACTGTTCTCGAAGGACGAAGTCGATGTTTTCAGGCGATATCTGGCCCGTCACAGGGTGCCTAAAAGACGCGGTCCTCTGGTTATGGCTGTGCGAGTGACAGAGAGGAGAGGGGAAGGGAGGAAGAAGACAGAAAAATAAACATGAGTCATCAACTCGGCATCATCCGCTCAGGTGCGGGGGTGAGAATTTCCGTGAGAGCCCGACAGCTTCAGAGGCGTCCCGCCATTTTCCCAGGGTGCGTGTGGAATGCCCGGCGCCACTGAGGGCCCGAGAGGCCAAGGGGCGCAGGGAACCCGAAACAAGCCCTCATTCACCACCCCGGGGCCTTACAGCCTCCCACGATCGACAGGGCAAACAAGGGACCCCTTATGGATCTACTCTGACCTGCGGAATGGCCTAGAAGTTGACTCTTACAGCCACCGAGCTGTAACTCCTCAATATGAACTCTGAGCGGGGACAGGAACTTGTCCATGTGTCTACAGCCTGGAGCCACTGTGACAACGCATTCAACAGCCCGATCCCAAATCTGTTAGACACACATCACCAAATAGTGTGTTGTATACTTTACAAACCTTATGGAAATACTTGGAAACACTAGGCAGCTAAGGCAGAGATACTGTAAAACTCTAGAGAATCCCTGGCTTAGGCAGGTTGCTTAGACAGTGAATGCCTTATAATAACACTATTGGTCCCTCAGTTGACCAATTAAGACGGCATAATGTTGAAGCTTTACAAACTGCAACGGTTTCAGATTTTTTCACCACACAACGAGATGAATAACTGAAGACGATCAGGCCCTGTAATCTCCTGAGCATCGCTAACACAAATCCCCTCCCACCCGGATCACTCCCCCATCAGCCCCAGTCTCACATAAACCAACCCCACCCTGGTCGCAGTGATAAATCACAGGCCATTTGGATTAGACACACCACTGAAATGGATTAGTATTGATTTCATTTGTACCCATTTTTCCCCTGTGGCAGCAGTAAGCGTGCTTGCAGCTGGCAGGACAAAAATAGTGTGGGATCTTGCACACCATTCAGCCCGCATGGTACAGGAACATCAATGCACCCTGGAAAGCCGTGCCTTTTCTCACTGAACCCACTTCATTTGCACTCCAAATTTGCTCCTTGTCAGTCAATGGCAGAATTTGCACATCATTTTTAATTTTAGACATTTCTATTATTCCATGCTCCATTATGCAATTGTCAAAGTACCCACTGAATCCTAATCAGCTTTCGTACGGTAAATGGTAAATGGTTGGCATTTATATAGTGCCTTTATCCAAAGCACTGTACAATTAATGCTTCTCATTCACCCATTCATGTATACACACACACACACACACACACACACACACACACACACACACCAACACATTGGCTGCTATGCAAGGTATCAACCAGCGACCGTATGCGACTGCAATGCAAGTAGCCTATTACCTGTGCGAAAGTGGGTTCCTCCTTGGCAAACAGCTGAATGGTCATGGCAATTGAGTGTACACAACATGTTGTTATAGGACTACTTCCACTAAGGTGAGTTTTTTCTCACGTATGAAAAGCTCAATTAAGAGGACAGGTGAATTCTACTCTCCAGTGCACCAGTGAACTTCCACAGACATCACAATAATTGCACTTGATGGATTTACAACTTCACAATGACATATTCTGTATCTGCTGCATGCAGAGGATAGCACTCAGGTGGACATTTTGTGAAAGGCAGAGCTCTTTGAGAAGAATGGCAGGACAAAGATCCCATCTCACGCATCATTTCATAAGAACCAGGAAGAACTACCAGGAGGGACTCAATGAGCAGTAATTATCAAAGTATTTATACCGCCTTTAATCACAGGATCTCAGACCGATATGCTGTGATTTCATCACAATGACCACCAATGTGTAGCACCTTAAAGACACTCCTTCCATCAGCTTAAGTAGGGATTTATACAGTGAAACTATGGAGATGATCTCATGGCCAGATTGACAGAGCCAGACTTTTCCCAACATTACAACAGTGTAATTGGATAGCACAGAAAAATACACAAAGTAGTTTAAAAATCGAAATGAAGATTTATGCAAAATGGCAAAGGTGAGCAATGGATCGTTCCTCCCAAGGGAGAAAACTTTCCTGTGTCCTTTCAACTTGAGGCTTGAACTTCCTCTTCCCAAAAGGTCACGCAAATGTCTTCCAGCACCTTTCTGAATAAATCTCCTCTGGCCTTCACAACAGACTAACATCAGCGGTGTCTTTACTGAGGCCGGGCTGTAATAATGACAGGGCTATCTGTCTCAGGGGCCCCAGCCCACAGCCTGTACACATACAGCGGAGCCAGGATGTTTCTGTCCCTGCCAACTGCCCGAGCTCCATTAGATCCTACTGAGTCGAGTCGGCCCTGAGACACCTCCCTCACAATCACCCAAGACAGTCACAAACACCTCAAATAGCCACAAATACCAAGAACAGTCACAATCACCCAAGACAGTCACAAACACCTCAAATAGCCACAAATACCAAGAACAGTCACAATCACCCAAAAGGGTCACAAACACCTCAAACAGCCGCAAATACTAAGAACAGTCACGAACACCAAGAACAGACACACAAAACACGCGCAACAGTTGCAAACACCCAGAACAGACACAAACACAAGCACAGAAAAGTCGCAAACACACAGAACAGACGCATAAGCCACAAGGAAATAAAGAGGGTGGGACTACAACTTTCAACTGCAACAGATTAAAAAATGTACCATTTTATTAGCTGTGACATGCATATTTACCATCCACAACTAAATTAAAAAGCATGTGAAAGGTTTATTTACAGGAACTGCTGATATAAAACAAGTTTGCGGAGCGCTTGGTTGGAAAAACAAAAGGCTATGGGGTGATCTGAGGTGGCAAGACACGGGTGTGAAAGATTCACAAGCCAATTCACAGCTGAGAGCCAAAGGGTTAGTACAGCCCAGCCCTGCATTCCAAAAGCCTTCCAAAGCACTGCGCTTCAGCTCCAAACCCACCCGTACATTGATCAGCACACCCCCCCCCCCCACAACTGCAATTAACCCTCCTCTCCATGTACGGCAAGGCTTTGACCTTGTAAAGGGGGCGGGCTGGTGCAGAGGGGAGATGCAGGCGAATTCATTCCTCTTCAGCACATCGTGTCGCAATAAGAAATTCCGTAACGCCGTGGTGATGCGACCCCACCCCTTGACTTGGACAAGTCAAAGCGGGACCTGCAGCAGGCAGACGTGCATCTTGAGCCCGTTTTGGGGTGACGTTAAAACCTGCCATGAGGGAAGGGGGGACAGGCTGGGAACGGGGCGTATCGTGGAGCCTGGGACCAGCCCAGTCCCTGCCACCCAGCGCCGAATTTATGGATGGTAGATTAAACACGACTGGACCAGAGCTGCACCATGCTGGTAAAACCGCCCTGAACCGGTCAGGGTGAGCTGGAGTATGTCACTGTGAAGATCTGCAGCCACACCCACCAAACACACTGAGTTACAAAGACCTGACCTGACCTGACATCACGCCACTCCCTACCGGTGGAAGTTCTCCAAGCACATCCTTCAAAGCACAAACATCTGCGACCATCTCCGGCTGTATTTCAAAAAAAGAATTCAAACGCTGCGATTATTCAAACCGGAATATCAAAAGCCGCACACATTAAATACCTGGCGCTGCCTGATCCCACCGCCCCCACTTCAATCACAGAGGGAACGCTCATGCCGTGTCACTTGCTAACTTTTAATTAAGTGGCTGAGCAGAAAATACGCAGTGGGTTGCGTCTGAGGTGATTTATAGACTGTAATTCCTCCAAGGCTACGGGAAGGTGGTAAATGGTGCATGGGCACAGCAGCGGTCTGGGCCCTGCTCCCGCTAACAGCACGCTGCCCTCTCGTGATGGCCCTGCCCCCTCCGTGCATAATTGCGAATCTGCATTCTTTAGCTCCTTTGTCTCACCCACATTACTTCTGAACTACTTGTCATGGAATTTACTGCGGTAGCACACTGCGAACAAACAACCGCGCAGTGCACCCGTTTGTGGAGCAGAGTTACTCCACGGCTTCTCAAGAAATCAACAGAGCCCTGAGCCGCATCCAGCAGGAAATGAACTTCCCTTCGAGCTGAGCTGGCACTTTGTGTCCAGTTCATATGCAAGAATCGGGGGCACCTCTATGCAGCGCTTCCCACAGACACCGCACGCACGTGCACACACACACGTACCCGCACTCGCACACACCAACACATAAACCCACACACACACATTCCTCGTTCATCCACCGGGGTTATTTGGGTATCAGGCTCTAAAGGAGAGAGCGACTCCAGCTGTTTCTGTGCTATCTGGACGGATGGGCTCTGAGAGTTAGCAGGGCCCTGTCAACACAGCACTTGAGACGGACCGTAGCAGGAGACACCTGTTGCTCGCAGAGGATTCCACAGTCAGCTGCACGCAGTGACCTCACCAAAGCATGAGAACATCCGGTCAGTGCCAGAGGTGAAACCGTGTGGCCTTCAGGCCAAACCCCCCCCACCCCCATCTCCCTGGCTTGTGTAGCGCATGCAGCATTCCTTGGTGACAGGCGGCATTTAGGAGTTACACAAACAAGGTGTCTACATTACATGGGCTGCCACATCCCACCCCTGATGAACGACACCTGCCCGTAGTACAGGGAGGGAAGGAGGGTCACATGACCAGACCATTCCGCCACTCTCCTGGAATTGCTGCAAATCCCTTGATGGACAAAGATGGGCTGCCTGAGGTGCTGTGCAGAAACTGTACAGAAACTGTGCAGCGCTGATATCTCTCTCCTCTGGGCTTATGTTACACCAACGTGACTCATTCTCAACCAAGGTCCTTTCAGGCAAAGGCCCCATCTATCTCAGGCCATTTCCTATCAGCAACAAACCACTCACAAGGAAGAGAAGATTCCAGAAGTACAGCTTTCCATTACCGCCAACAGCCTGTTTGGCTCTTCAGACAGGTCTGGAGTGCTTTGTTATGAAACTATCACAGGGGCAGGCATGTTGACAAAATCTATTTATTTTTTTAATTAAATAACACAGATGACCTACCAGTTAGAGTAAATTGTCCTTTGAAAGGTCACGACTTGACTGTTGTAATGTCACACATTTAAAACAACAGCACTGGCTTACACAGCCACAGCAGCAACTGACATCCGCCCACAGTGTCTCTTAGGAGGGCGGGTGTGTTAGGTCCAGTGTCAGTTTAATTTAAAGGTTCACCACTACGTAAGCATTAGAAATCACCTAAAAATTGATTGTTTATTGGAAACGGTACAAGTGGGTGGCCTGAAGTTCAGCCGCCATGATGTAATTTGATTTCTATCTAAAGTTCACATGTTTAATTTAAGATCCAACATAAGATAGAGCCCATTAATCCGCCTACAATATTATAACTCCCCCGGCCTTTAAAGGCAGTCCACTTACTTCATCACATTCCACTCTTTACTAATCACATCAGGCAGAGCTCTGCGAATATCCGGTAAGAAAGAAGAAAAAAAGGGAGCTTTGATCAGCACCCATAATCACTCCAGGCTTCTCTCAACCGAGAACACTGCCTTTCTTCATCACTTTAATTACAGAATATATATGGGGCAGCTAAGGCTATACTCTCAAAAAGCGCCAGAAGTTCTTCTGATACCATAACATAACAACTTTTCTGGTAAAAAAAAAAAAAAAGTGAATAACGTTTCAAAACCAAACGAAAGGAAAAGTGATCAGTTGGGCACACTAAGCACAAACACGGTCTACAGCAGAAATAACATTCATTTAAAAATAGACAACAGATGTTTCAGCCGCAGGGCCCTCACGCACCTGTGAAATTAACAGTTTGTGTTTTTCAGTTTCTCTATTTTGGCTGTTTTGTCAACGTCTGCCCCTAGGTGCTCTTTAAAAGAAGGTTTTTAAACATGGAAAAACTCACGCTTTCGATTAACACCTCTTGCGCACCAACTCCAAAAACACACCCACCGCACAGCTCTGAATCCCACAGCACGAACCGCAGCTTTGCAGTTAATCCTTCACCCAGCGCACCAAGCTAAGCGGCCCTGGCACC
Organism: Conger conger; assembly: GCF_963514075.1. Classification (NCBI taxonomy): domain Eukaryota; kingdom Metazoa; phylum Chordata; class Actinopteri; order Anguilliformes; family Congridae; genus Conger; species Conger conger. The sequence continues at coordinate 13,508,083 of NC_083765.1, forward strand.
AGACCGCGATAGGGCGGCACAGAGCGCCACTCTCATTACCTCAGCGGCAGCGCGCTAAAGCCAGGGTTATGTGAAGATACGCAGCCTGGCCTCTCTATCACTGTCAGCCTCGTAGCGATCAGAGTTCCTTCCTTGTCCGACGCGAGTCTAAAACTCTCTGCGGGGAACGGAAGCGCACTGCCGAGATCAGCGGTTACCTCTTTCCTCATAGCGCAGCGAGGTGACGGGCTTCCCCCGGTCGCACTCTGCGGCTGCTCTCCCTCCTCCCGGCTCCAGCAGAGAGAGAGAGTCGGTACAGTAGCGCTGTCCTGCCACAGGAAGGGGTGGGAGGGTGGGGGGGTCGAGGGGGTGGGGAGGTCGGGGGGGGGGGGGTACGGGGCTGCTTTAGTTCCCGCAGTGGCTTCTGACTGAAATTTCATTCAGAGTACAGTGCCTCTGCTGGCTCTCACCCCCAAAACTCTGACCGTCAGAGAAATGCCATGGAGCTTATCAAACCGTTAACACCCCTCCCTCGCCCCTCCCTCCCTCACTCTCTCTCCCCCACTCTCTCTTTCTCTCTGGCTGCTATCCCTCTATCTCCATTTTACTCTTCCCATTTACCACTCTATCCCCACAACACATCTGTCTCTCTCGTTCTACCCCTTCCCCCGTTTTCTCTCTCTCTCTCTGCCCCGCATTAAGGCAACAGTCCATCAGACCCGAGTCCTTCCACGGAGGAGAGGGGAGTATTTTCACTGTTCTTTATCCAGCCCCCTGTTTCTCCAGCTGGACACCGCCTCTCCCAGCCTCCCGGCAGTCTGGCATCTCTTCAAACCCTGCCCAGGTAGCGCCGGGCACAGACCACCATGCACTGAGGTAGAACACTGCACTCAGATACTGTGAGGCAACTTTGATGTCCTGCTCTGGGTTTTGGTAAGAGCCAACATTCCACTCCTCCTGATTACTCACAGTTTGTCCACAAACTGCCGGCCTACCGTGGCCGGCGAGAGAGGAATGTGTCTCGGCCCCTCATGAATTCATAAATCTATTTATGGTGTGTCATAAATTCTGACGTCACACGTCTCAATTATCTCTTCTGGCATTCACCAGAAACTCCAAAACATCAGATCAGGCCAATGGTTTACCATACAGGGAGCACAACCAAATCCTCAGAAATCTTTGCAAAACTCCAAGCTAAGACTAAACGACAAAGTGAATGCTACAGTAGTGACAGCAGGTACAGCCTCACAAAATGGATGGGGCTGCTACACAACCTAAGACAGGAAATAAACTGGAGTCAATACATCTGTATACAACTGTCCTCATCCCATGGACTGCCCATTGTTATCCCTCTGGATGGGGCTGTCTGAGCTGTATAAAGGTCACAGCAGCATGTGCCCCAAAAGGAAGATTAAACGTGACCCAATAATAACAATGTCCACAGCAAGTATCTGTATCTGTCCTCAACACGGTCAACAAGAAAATAATACTTTCATATTTCCTAGAAACTTCAGTTTGCGGTTCATGTTTCAGATCAATGCTGGTGACCACAGGGACTGTGTACGTGTTGTAATATAGCTGTTGTTCTTTTGTTTGGTTTGTGTTGCTTTATTTAGACTTCAAAGAAGAGGTTAGAAAAACGGGCCGATTGAAGTGTTTGTGCAAACCCAGCGGAGATCGCCTTCAGGAAAGCCAGCTCTGCATTCACTTCCAACAAAAACAGAGTCCATTTTACTGGGTTTCGCTCAACAATATTAGGTTGTGGTCCACCAGGCTTTCCTCCCACAGACAGACGGAGACAGACAGACACACAGGCAAACAAACAGACAGGTGTGTGCCTGTGGTGAGGCAACTGTGTCCACGGCAACAGAGTAAAGGAAAACAACGCACAGACTGTTAGACTGCAAACGTATGCTTCTCGAATGCAGGCTATGAAACTTGATTTTTGCTGGGTTATACAAAAAACTGAAACTTCTGCCAGAAAAAGACTGGTTATGGGCGCAGTATTGATTGCACTGTTGCCAAAAATAGTGAAAGAGGTTAGGGCAAAAGCACCATGCAGAGACGGATCTGACTGAGTGATGAAGGCAGTGATTGCACTTTTGAGCCAGCTAATGCTTTCAGCTCAGATTTGTTTTTTGCAAGACTAAGCTTTCTAGTTTTCCTAGTTTCCTGTTACTGGCTAACAACATCCATCTTCGAGTGCCCATGAGGAACATCTCATTTCACTAAAACTGCCCACCACAAAGCGGGGAGATTTTTCATGATTTTCGGCACTAAAGAAGTGCAGAATGCATGAGTCATTTTACAGCAGAAAATACGCACATCACTGTCAACTGTCACACCACCACACTGAAATACAAGGCAGCTGCTTTCTGCAAACCAAGTTCCTGTTCTGTTCATCCGTTGGCACATTTTAAATGAGATTCAATTTTCTTCCCCAATTACTTCACATCGCTCATCATGCCCAGTCAATCCTGCTGTGGTTAAATTTGCCTCTTTAACACTAGCAGTGGAAAATCACAAATTTCAGAAAAGTGAAGATAGTGAAGATCTTACTACAGAAAGGCGATGTATGGGAAAAAAAAAACATTTGAAATGCATGACTAATGTTTTTTTAAAGAATGCAATAGTCACACGTTTAGCAATACTGCAATACTTAGTGTAACAATACTGTAAATGCATAATAAAATATTTCTAAATATAAACATAATGTCCATCTCAAGAGTGAAGGGCTGTAGCATAGCCCCGAAAGCTGAAGCAGTCTCCAGGAGGCGACAGGTTGTGAATGCGAGCAGAGAGGGTTTATGAGACCATGACAGGGATCATCTAACACTGAAATACACATTCCCCCTGCTCTTCTTCATCCCAGTCCCACAAGGGAAGAGGATAACCACACAGGAAACACCTTCCCTGCTGCAGAGATTTATACTCGCCCACACAGGAGACAAAGTGCTATTGACTCTTACTGATTACATGTTATGGTTATGTAAACTGTGAGTAATGGCCTTTGCTAAGAGGAACTGGACACATCTGTCAATCCTTCACGTGTCTGGAGATTGCCAATGCCATGATGCCAGACTCATTGATCTACATCCAAGGAGCATAACTGCTTCAGGAAAAACCATAAGCACAATTTTTCTATGAGCCAAACCAAAAAGAAGAAAGATTTTAAAAAGTTACAATGTATTTATAATATTGCAAAAAAAAAAAGAAAGCATGAACCTTTCTGGCCTGAAGCTCTTTATGTCTCCTAGCAACACAGCACCCAACAACTAGCTGAAATTCTGGTGATTCTAGCCGCAGTGTAGCCACGATAAGATCCGCAAAGCTGTAGCGCCATTGAGCAAGGGGGGATTGTCCCCTGCTTAGTCTAATCAACTGTAACATCTCGTTACTTTGGATAAAAGCTTCAGCAAAATCACAAATCAGTAGCAGTAGTAGTAGTAGGCATAGTAGTAGTAAATGGTAAATGGTTGGCATTTATATAGTGCCTTTATCCAAAGCGCTGTACAATTGGGGCCTCTCATTCACCCATTCATACACACACACACACTCAAATGGCGATTGGCTGCCACGCAAGGCACCAACCAGCAGTAGTAAAAGTATTATTGCATTTTAAACTACCCATGCTGGACAAAACTATGAGAAAGCCTCAGAGCTTCACGTTTTAAATGATGCGTTCAGGACTGCTGGGTGGCTCGCCCTGTTATGACACTCGGGTTCAGTGTAGCGGCACAGCAAAGGGGCTGTATTTTCTGATCACCAAAGACTCCTCAGGTCGGCTGGATGCCTGCAAACAGCTCACAGCAACCGCACACAAAATAAAGCACTCTCCTACAGGGCAGTGACTGAGCAGCCCAGCCGGGGAGCTGTGGGGGAGGAAGAAGAGACGCCTGGCAGCAAATGCTCCAAGGGAGAATGCACGAGTACGGAAAAGAGTCTCACTCTCTTTCACTCCAGTTTAGCTTAATTAGAACGGGGAATAATGTGACATATTTACAGGAGCACTTCAGCAACACGGAGTGAGCGCACTCAGAACAGGCCAGCTCAGGAGCGCAAGGTCAAAGCCTCTGGCCCAATGCGAGGCCACAGAGAAGAGGCTGCTTATCGGCGGTCCAGCGGTGCGCTGCCCTGTCAGTCAGCCTTGCAGCGCAAATGACTTTAATGAGAGCTATTAACCATGCAGAATGACAAAAGGCCATTAAAATGCGGTGAGAATTCACTTTCAAGACACACATCCATTTTGTCTTTAGAGCCAGCTCAGCCGAACACATTAGAGGCAATTCTGTCACATTTTGTTCTCTGCTTTTTGGCATACAAGCAGGGGGAAAGAAGGGCTTTTGTTCGGTGTAATGCAATGCTCTTCTCTGCTTAAATGGATTTAAAAAATACCTAGCAGATGACTCAATTCTAATTGTAATTTTGACATTTCACATTCTCCTCCAAAAGGGTAGCACAGACCTTCTGCCTAAACTAGGCCTTGATAGTGGAGACAATCTTTGCAGGCAAAAACTTGTGAAAATCAAAGCAATTAAACCCATGAAAGGGTCTGAGATGAGGCCAGGTCACTCTCGTCGTACATTCTCATATTTAAGTACAACTCCGCCCCCCAACTTCCTCTCCCTGACACCCGTGAATCACCCCTTTCTTCAGCAGTAAAGAGAAAGCCCCGTAAATGACAGCCATTGTGACACTGTCCACTTTTCCATCGTTACATTTCATTTCTGTGAGGGTGTGACATCCTGAGAGGGGTGAGTTTCTGGGTAAAACAGGGCAGTAGCATACAGTCCTGGTTGGGGGGCCACAGAAAGGGACGGTCACACTTCTCCAGTTTGGTCCTAGTAAAGGAGGCACTCCAGAGAATGGGACAGGAGCATCTCTCAATGGCACTGGCAGGAGCCAAAGGTGGGGCCGCAGAAAATGGAAGGGAGAGAGCCAAATGTGACCCACCACACAAAGCAAGCCTATTCACCCTCCCTGGCACGGGAACCCTGACTGCTGGTCATAAAGTTGAGTAATGTCCCCTGCCCTTAACACTTATACACACATACACACACACATGCATACACACACACATTGAAAAAGCTGTGGCATTCTCATGAGCATGCAGGCTGAAAGCTAATTAGCCCAAATTGAATGGATCGGGGGTTCAGGGAATGGGAGGAGTGATTTAGTTGGAATAGAGGTTTCCTTTTGCTTTGTTCCCTCGGCAAAAAAATAATAGAAACCGTTCGACGTTGCTCTTCTGCTGGAGGGAGGGGCGGGCCAAGCCCCAAGCGCAACAATCCGTCATGCAGATGCAACAAAAGCCATGCTGCCGCAAAATAACCTTCCAGCTGTCTGCAACCCGTCTCAGCTTCTCCAGCCAAACAGCAAGCGCTGTACCGCAGAACCCAACTGGCGACTGTAAGGGTTCCACAGTTCCATGGCCCCCTGAGAAGCCAAAGCATGAAATCCCCTGTAACTTGGATGCTGCGTGAATTACCTTTACACCCACACCACACCTTTACCTTAACGCCTCACTAAGACCAGTGGCCCATCTCTGATAGCCCAGGCATAACCGTGCTCTCCTCCATCACCTTGAGAGGTCATACGCTGGCGTGCCTCTCCTCCAGCCAGCTGCTGCAGGCAGGACACAGGTGCCTGAGGGAGGAGAAGAGTCACCCTCCAGCTGCTCATTGGTACTGAGGCCCCACACTGCAGCATTTAGTGATGTCACACGCTCAGTGAATGGAGGAGCCCATGCCTCGCTGCTCTGAGGCAGCTCCCCTGTTCCCCTGTGGCAGCTGCAGCAGTCACACACACCTCCAGTGCAGCAGCTGCAGCAGCAGTCACACACACCTTCAGTGCAGCCGCTGCAGCAGTCACACACACCTCCAGTGCAGCAGCTCAAGCCCAGGGCACACTCTTCTAAGCAGAGGAAGCAGAAGCGATGTGCTACACTTACAGTTACAGACTGGGCATTCCAAACGGGGAAGAAATTTGGGGAGACAAAACCATGCTAGATTTCAATATGTGATGACTTTGAGGCAAGGGAAAACCTGCAATGAATAACAAGGCTGCTGATATAGAACCACAGAGAGGCTACATAGAAAAGGTCTGCTCAGGTCCATCTGAGATTTCCCAAAAATCTCTCATAAATCTTGCAGTATTTTAAAACAAAGATCAAAGAATTTCTCCTGGCAGAGAAAAAGAATGTTTCATAACGTCTTTTTTCTGAAGGCTCAGACCTAAGTCTTTTCACGAGGCTAAACTTGAGGCGTTTTCTGGGAGCGAGCCACAGAGCAGGATCTGTACACACATCCATAAATCTCGCCAGACATGCGAGATTTCTGATTGTGACCTGGGTTCGCCTTTTAACCAGCGAGGCCTAACGCAATTTGGCTCCCTTGAATAAGTCAATGAGGCACAGCAATACTGCAAAGTTTCTATTAATTATGGCTGCGAGAGCGCTTTCCTCAAGTTATCCTAAAGGCCACAGACGCTATGAACCACAGAGAAAACCGTTTGACCCGGGATGTGATCCTCCCTTGTGCCCTGAGACAGTAGAGACAGTAACAGCAGACAGCAGTTAAAGAATATCGGGGGGGGGGGACCACATAGTTGCTTAATCGATATTGCAAACCAATGGACCTTTTTCGTATATTCATTCGCCTCTCCATTTGATTCTTCTCATTTTTCAATGGCACTCCAAACCGAATTGCCAATTAATTGCACTCATCCAGCAGATAATCAAACTGTGCGCATTAGCATAAACAGTTGCGAGTGATTTATGCAACTTGGGGGGGAGGGGCGGGGGACCACATAGTTGCTTTTCCAGAAGTTAATTATGCAGGGGCTGAAAATGAGGTCCACCCACAGAGTCGGTCCATCAGCACTGACACTTTCAAGGACAACTGGGGGAGGACAAATGATGAGGAGAGGTTTTTTTTTTAAGAAGGGAGGTTATAAGCAATGGTTTTAAAAAAATAAAAAATAAAAAAAGCCCATGTAGGGGTAGGGCCTCATTTTCAAGCAGGGCTGGTGATGACGGCACCTCTCCAAGTTCTCACCACAATCACTTCTCTTTGGCGAAGCATTGCTGTGAGAAGGTCAAGAGGGCAGGGTCAGGTGAATCACCATTTCACTGCACCCAGAAATTACTGCAGTGCCTGTGGTTACCCTCCTACCCAGCCCCCGTTGCCAAGTCGACTCAAACAGGAAGAATTCTGATGAATCGGTGCCCTGAAAAATGACCTGGACAAGGTCCTCAAACAGATTGCTTCATCAGAGCAGAAAACTTTACTGTTCCAGTCAATTTCTTCAGCCCGCTGCTTCCTGAAAAATGGCCCGAATCCACAGAATTAATCATTTAAATAAACCAATCGACAAATGAACAAATCAACATAATTATGTTGCAGTAAGAGGACAGACCTAGGTCATTCATGTCAAATTGAAAGAAGACAGTAAGCTCCTTAGAAGTCAGCACTGGGTTGACGCTGAATGAGTCAAAACAACTCTTCCACAGGCTTGTTTTCTCAATACTAAGAGGAGGACCTGTTTGAAAGCAAAGAATCTGTGTTTTCTTTGCCGAACCACAAACATTCTAGGAATAGCTTGATATTTCAGTGGGGTTGTGAACTGAAAACAGGACAGGCTTAAACCTCATCACCCCAATTGTTCTGGCAGTACACTGTTAAGGACTAATAACAGCATGTGTACCAGACCACAATTCCTGCTTATTACTGATAAGAGGCAACTACTTATCAACAAAATAAGCACATTTAGTCTATCCCGGAGCATGCAGTCACAGTAAGAGATCCTTCAGAGAAAAACCGCAGCTGGTACCACACTTCCATTACTGCACAGGCACAAAGCTGAGCTCGTCTATAAATATTTATAATGGATGATTTCATGTAATTCATCACTGAAATTGGAGTTTTAGAGTCCCTTCTGACTCACAAAATGCACTCTTCTTGGGATCGATAGAGACAGCAATTTGTGGCCACAGAAAAAGTTACATGAAATAAATCGGAGAGTCCAGGGGAGCTGGATCATCGCTGAGTAGGGGACCCACAAAAGAATGGTTATGCTTTGTGCCCATTAAACCCTCACAAGTAGCAGAAATAAAGACGTACATTTATAAATGTGGTAGGTTCAGTCCTTTCGCCAGCCCCCTCACACCTCTGAATACCTATCCATAAACACAGCAGCAGAAAACGCTGTTAACAACAGGAATCCCCCAGTGAAGGGCGAGCCAACACTAGGTCATGGGTCCACTGGCTTTTGTTTACACCTCATGAATAATAAATTAATGAGGCAATGAATAATAAAGCCATGACTATACTGTCCTACAGTAAGGAAGCAGTATACCAAGCAGAGCTGAGCAATTGGTCACTATAGACACTATAGACAATCTGTCCAAACAACACTAGATGTTTTACTGGACAAACCTCAAAAAAAAAAAAAAAAGTGCTCCAATGGCTGCCCAGCACTCACAAACATCTTGCACACACCAACATCTGGTCCCCTGGTCACTAGTCTCCCATACGTCACTGCCATTGAGAGGCAGAAGAGCGGGGCATCAAAGCAGGAAGGCAAGCTGCCTTCTGCTCCTCCATTTCTCCTCTCACCAGTGGCATGCAGCACACGTTGGTCCAATTCAGAGACCCAGCACAGCCCAGGCCAGCTCCCTTAGAGAGCTGACACAGCAGAAAAAGCCAACATGGCCGATTTGACCAGGCCGTGGGCAGTAGATAAGAATGGAACAAATCCGTCACTGTTGCACGTAACTGAGCGAGGCCTTGCCTTTAGTTCGAACACGTATGAGTATGCATGCGAGACCAATATTTTGCACGTTGACTAAAACAATCTAGATAAATATGAATAATGGTACTGTTAAAACGCTGAAATGAAATGGATCTCAGCCATGCTCAGCAGATTCATTGTTGCTCCAGGCTTGGCCTGACCTGATCTCCACAGGATGGGTTCTGTATTGGGTTTCACTTTTCGCCTCAGTTTAGATTGCATTGGTTTATTAGATGGCTGAGCCCTGGGGGTGTCCTGTATCCGAGGGAAGGGGGGGGGGGTTGTGAAAGGGATCGGAGAGAGGCGTTAAGTGGGGATTTCATGAGATGGATTGCAGAAGGACTAAGAGGGAATTTGATCAGCTAAATCTGGGAGATGTATAGATGGAGAATTCATCAGACAGCAAACTCAAACACTGCTTTCTATAAACATGTCTTGCAATTCAGGGGGACTTTCTATCATGGTGAAGGCAGCAAGTACAGAGTGAGAGGATTTGGACACGGCTCTCAGACATTAGGAAAGCAAAGCAAATACCTCAACCCAAAAAATGGGCAACAGAAAAGATTCCACCAGCACTCTCGCAAACAGCAATGCAATGCAGTAAACATTCACATCCCCTCTGTGGAAACGTTAGATAAATATCATAGCCATCTCACTTGAACTGACAGCTTTCCCTGGTATTTAACCTCTGAAATTAACATGCGGACCTTACCTTCCATTTTACAAGCACGGTACTGATGGAGATCTTCGGATGTTCCTCCCATTAAGTTATGTTATTATTATTTGAATTAGTCTATGTGGAGAGGCAAATATCATTTGGGGGGGATAGAATAATGATTCCTGTTATGTATGAAGGTAGCGGACCTATGTAGATTGAATATGAAAAGTTATTGCAACATTCCTTTATCACTACAATATTTCAGGTATATGACACTGGGAAGTACTTGATGCAACTACATGCAATTAGAATCCATTCGCTTAATTCAGATACTAATTTGATTTGTCAAAAAAAAAAATACATTTAGCAATTTATAGTGTCCCCACTGTCATACCACAATAAATCAATAGCATTCATCTAGCATGAATGTACACACGGAAAGATTTGATATTTAGAATTTAGAAAAATCCCTGATCAGTTAACATGGGTAATGGCAGAAACCAGGTGAGCATTTTGACATCAAGCATCAAGTGAAGAGAGAAATCTACATGCCACTTAACTGTAAGCGAACCTGAAGTGACTTTGGCCAGGGCCAAGGCTATGACTAAGCAGCTGAGCAGAGTGCCAGGTGGTCTCTGTGGTGTGCACAATGAAGAACCAGTGGAGCAGGTTTCCTCTGCTGTCCACATCATACAAATACAAAAACATGGCAAGGAACTGGAAAGAGCCAATTAACCTCTTTTCCAGAACAAAACAGGAAGTGGAAAGAGAGAGAGGGGGAAAGGCCACACATATCACCGTTGCCCCTGTTGTCATTCCTCTCTCTGTATTCACTTGGCATATCTGATGTGGCATCAGAGCCCTTTTCCACACAAAGAAGATTCAAATTAGTTACAGACACAAACAACAAAGATAAAGCCACAGAGCGTTCAAAGGCGATGCTAATCCAATCAGAGCGATGAAAAACAAGCGCCCATCTAATCATGAACCAGACTGATCGCAGAAATAAAATGGAGAATAAAATAGACAAGTATAGACAAGTAGGGGGTAAAAAATGCAGTATATTCTGCAGTTTGTTCCAGCCTTCAAACCTAACATTTCTAGCAACACTTGGACAAAATCTATGAAAGAAAATGCTAATATTCAGTTTTAGGTAGCTATCTTCTCATCGCTAATGATGAAAACAATGATTAGAAAATGAGAATAGGGAGAAGATAGTGAGTTAGTTTTGATCACTGGACAGGCTGGAATGCTGAATCAGCACAGTAGTAACTGATGCCTTGAGATAATTAATGATTAATGGTCCAACCACTGCCCCAACATTAGGTTGTCTCTCCCCCCTCGATGTTAAACGGAGATGCATAGTAAGACACATAAATGTAGTTTATTTAGTTTGCATCTGAAGGTGTTCCCGTTTTTCACAAATTGTTAATGTACCAGCCTCAGTTAAGAAGCGCTGTATTTGTAGGTGTGGGAGGTGTAAATGTAATAGCTTTACTTTGCAGCCAATTTTCCAGAGGAAGTAATATAGATTAAAAAGACATGGACAGATATACTGAACATTCCCTATGAGCCTGCTCCATTCACAGCGTATACCAGCCAACAGAAATCAAAGCTGGGCAGATAATTGCGAGCCTGATGGAAGCACTGTGAAGGCAATCTTCAAGGCGAGATGAGATGTTCCGTCTTGATTGCAGCCAGTTCACAGAATGTAATTTGGACATGTCTGATCGCATAATCTCACACAGCCAACCAGCTGGAAAAGACCCAGCAGGCTCCGTTTGCAAAATGGTGCCAGTCTTCACTCTGAAGGCACCTTTAGACAGATGGAGGACACATTGCGCATTCACAATGATGAAATATATACATTTAGGGACATAGGAAAAATTCATGACAAAAAGCACAGAGAAAGAGACAGGAAATATTTTCTAGAAGAAGGAAGGGGAATTGTGGCTGGAAAGACCACAGGGCAGCACTTTATTCGCCATCGTGTCACCCCGGGAGGCAGGGATTCAGTCAGTAGGAGCTCTTAAAGTCGATCTGGCACCTGCAGTATGCCTGCATCAGATGTACATTAAGTCAACCACTGCAGCATACCCTATGAACATCTCTCCTGGTGGACTCTGGCATGAAAAGAAACCAGGAACTATGGAGATGCATACTTCTGTGTTCTCCTGATTTGACAAAGGACCGTACATAGTTGAGGCAGGCTTGCAAATAAAAAGGGACTTTCCACTTTGGGAGGGGAAGCAAGTGAAAAGGTTTAAACCCTCCGAATGCCTGCTTCCTGGAATCCAGCAGTGAAAAAGGATGCCTGACTCAGAGCTGCTCTCGTTAACCATCTCCTCCGGGACCACCCACGGGTCAAAGGCAGTTGGCCTTGAGGGTAGGTGTCTGGCCATGACGCTTTTCCTATGGATCAATTTGAAAGACAAATGTAGACATGCAAAACAGAAGGCTTGGGGAAAAAAATAAAAAATAATAATATTCAGACACCCCAAGTCAATCTACCCATTATGTGGCGTGGGGGAACGGAGGCGGGGGGCTCTAGTGAAGGTGTATATCTGGATGAGTGGGCCCAGCTGTGCAGTGCTCGCAGCCAAACCAAATGAAGCAGTCGAGAGGTTCCCAGGCCCAGTAGCCAGAACCAGGACTTCACCACAGCTGCCCTCAACCTGCCTACACCCAAGTGTTACTGAACTGGACTGTGAAAGAATCACACAGCAACTAAGCTGGATTCAATGGGCCCCGGTTGGATTCCCCACCGGGAACCTGTGACCAACTTGCCTGGTAAAGAAATACACAGAGAGGCATTCCACGGTCAGATATCAGACACTGATAGCTTGTGCAGGCTGTCATGAAGCGATCGCACATGAAGAACACACGAGAACATGCTGTCAGCACCGTCTCTACGCACATTAATATCCCGGCCCATCACTCATCCACTGCGCGGGCAGGAGCGGCTCAGGAACACAGGCATCAGTGTGACATTAAAACACACTCTTGCCACCAGCAGACTGGCCCTCGAGCAAACAGCCTCTATAGCAGGCAGAGCAGGGTACAGGCAGAGCAGGGTACTCTGGGGTACAGGAGGGGGTGTCTAAAAAGGGTGAAATGTGATAGGATTCATGGCATTCCTACTGCTCAAAAATCTGGGGATGGTTGGGTTGATTAACTGATTATTCCTTCCCAGTTCCTGGACAGCAAGTCAATGTCGTAGAAAAAGTAATAAGAAATTCATAAATGCAGCATATATTAAAACTATCAAAAAAAAACTATTAAACTATTAAAAGCCATGACCTTCTTGGTTGATGGCAATCTTCATAATCTGTCAACCTGTTATTTTCATCATGTTTCACTCATTTTAATAATACAGATGCATTCACTAGAGGAACAATCTGGAATAACACCCTGGCTGCTTGTGTAACAGGCCGACCCCCGGTTGTTTTTTTTTTTTACTCCATTGTTCTCTCTCCCTTCGTTTTTTTTTTTTTTGGTTTCCATCACTCTGACCTTTTTCCGGAAATTAGGTGCACCAAATAAATTCTGATTTGCAGTCCAATTTGTCCTGTTGCTCAAAGTTCCGACTCATAATAAAGAGGTAAGACAGACAAATAACTCTGCCAGCCAGGGCAAGATGAGATTGTTTTCCTGGCCTCAGAAAGCCCCCCTTGGAACAATTAAAGTCAAAATCCTGAAAAACAATACACAACTCTGCTCAAATCCCCTGGAACTCTGGCTCACCAGAGGGAAGCTTCAGTTAATCAGTCCATTTACATTCCTGGATTTCTCACGTCACACCCCAGACTGCGCTCTGATGTGACAGCCTACAGCCTCAACCTTGCGTTCTGTCTGTAGACAGGTCATTACAATTTCAGATACACTTTCTTCTCATAAATTAGACGTCTCAAAAGAATACAAAAGATCTTCCATGCTCAGTTCTCATCTTCTCTGACTACAGTTGTGTTTTTTTCCACCCTTGAAGTGTTCCCACAGGGAAATCAGCATTGCACCGGGGAAGACTGGTGATGTGCGACTACGTTCCCAACACAAACCGCACACACACATATCACAGCATTAGAACCACCTCCCACCAGAGAACGTAAGTTCAGTTTCACATCCTGACCACGCCAGGATAACTAGCCATAGCATCACCGGTGGCTGCACACATTTCCAGGTGGACTGCCAGCAAGCGGAGAGAGTGTGTTCTTTCTAAAGTACCCCAGGACAGAGGCGTAACTGTGGCCGGGACTTTGACTGGCCAATGAACCGGCTGGATGAATAACTGGTCATGGTGTCACCTCAGCAGCGTGGTGGACAGGCGGAAAAGGCCACAGCAGCCTTCTCCATCTGCTGCGACCGGCCTGTGACAGCGCAAAAGCTGTGAAGAGGGACAAGAAGCGCCCGCCAAAATTCAGAGGAGGTGCGTGACTGCCCCCGGCCCCTGAAACTGAGAGGGATGCCACAGCGATGAAACCAGCCCAACCTTCCAACCGCACACATCTCTCTCTTCATGCTGGAACAATCCATGACTCACAAGTCACAATAGCTTTGACACTTATTGTATTTCTGGATGCAAACATACAATTCTATGCCAAAGCACTTTCCAAAAGGCAACATGTTCTTCCCTGTATTATGAAAAAGGAGTGTGTGCAATATATCCCATTCATACGGCATACAGTACCTTTTACCTCCATATAAATGCTTCATCAAAACACAGACCTGAGCTGGTAGACATAAACAGAACATTCCACTCATTAAACAGTCTGGCTGGCAAAAAGAATCTGCTTTCCAAACTCAGGTTAGAACTGAGGCACATATGTCTCACATACATACACACAAACACCTACACACACACACACACCTACACACACATACACACACACACACACACACACCTACACACACACACACACCTATACACACACACACACACACACACACACACACACACACCTGTGTGATCTGCCAGATCTTTGATCTACCCTGTCTCCCAACAGCAGGACATAAATTGCAAGAGAAAGCAGAGCCTGCCGCAGTGACTTTTGTTACTAATTTTAGACCCCAGCCCTGAGTGATTGATGTGTTGTATCAAAACACGTGTACGTGTGTGTGCGTGTGTGCAACAGCAGACAGTGACATGAGGAGCTTGTGCAAAAAAACAACACCTAACTATTTAATAGAAGTCTGTGTTGCAGATGCACGCAGCTGGGGCCAATATAAATGAGTCAGAATGGAGGTATTAGTGGGTAAATTAAAAATCAATAGCTCTGACTGTTGTCATCCTGTTAGACAAACAAGAGACACAAATGGTCTGCACACAGACATTTGAGTCTGAGGAACCAAAAGCATTTCAGCTTCTTAACCAGCAGAGAGGAGATTCAATTCTGGATGCCAAAACACCGATTTACCTGGGCGATCCAATTAATGCCAGACAATGTCTGTCTATATCGTCAGTTTTAGGCATACAGCTCAGGGCAGGGTGCACACGATATCTTGCCAACAAACTGACGAATCAGAGCGGGGAGAGGTGCCGTCGGGGGAATGGCCACACTAAATTTACTACATCCCATCTTCAGATAACTCCTCAAAAAATAAATAAAGAGCATAACACAGCCTGAAAGAGATCATTACGGTGAAATACAATCCACTTAAAAGGCGAAACGGAGTGTGACAGTCATCAAGACGAACTGGCGGCGTTTCGGCAGTTTTTTTCCGCTTTAGCGCAGGTAATCTGGGCGGCCGATGAAAGGCATTGACGTGGCGCAGGCTCCCCTGCTGCAGTGATTGGGATGCGGGGCAGGAGCTCAGGGGCACGGGGGCTGCTGGGAGACCGTGCGCTGGCTCGGTTCTGTGTTTTGGGCTGGTGGCTGATTGCGCTGTTGTCTCAGTTCCACCCCGGGGGCCAGGACCCGTCTCCCAGCGGACACTGATGAAGGACGTCACATCTCCCCGCGCCCACAGGCGCCGGCCTCATCCCTCATTTCAGGGGGACTACGTCACGCGAGGCTCCTTCCCCGCGTCAGTCAGGCAGCGTCCCGCTTTGTCTCTGCCTCTTTAGATCCCAGAGAGAGCCATCGGTCACACGCGTGGCCTGCATCCCCAAGAAGCAGACTGACGCATACTACAACTTCACTGCTGCTCTGTCTATTTTGCCAGGGTTTAAAAGATACATTCATGATTATTTCCCTATTTAGCCTGTTCAGTCCCTACCTAAATCCCAAGGGGTTTCACCTTTGTTGAGAAAATTGGCTGAGAAAATTTAGAAGGGTTTTAAGTAGGGGCTCAACACAATAGTTTTACAACATTTTGATTGGTTGAAAAGGTATAAGGTCACGAGTCTCTTGGGATTTGTCCTTGCAGGCTCAGGACTTCTCATTGGCCAAGTAGAAATCTGTAATTGGGTATGGCACAAATGCAGGATGGATGGACGCAAGACGGAACCAACATCTTCAGCACCTCGTACATTATTTTTCCGAAAATACATAACTGGCAACCCACAGGGCAACGACTGGGACAGATGACTAAAAAGCAGTCCAGTGGAATTCAGCTGATCCCTATTCTAGACGCAGGGCAGCCTGAATTCAGTATCCTCACACTGCTTACATGGCAGACTGAGAGACAGATAAAAGGGGGTTTAGTAACAGTCTGCTTTAGTGGTTCCCATGCTGCGAAACACACTCAATCCATTTAGCCAGCCCACCGTCTGCGCAAACAGCCGCCACCCATCAGGCAAGCCAGAGCTGCCCGCCAACGTCACGGCAATCCAATTACGGCCGCGCGTCGTTATCCTCGCCTGTTTTCAACACCCGCGAAGCTGAATCCCCTGGAGGAACTAACCTGCGCTGATGGATGGGGTGAGAACAAGACTATTTAGGATGGGTGGAGGGGCCTCCAAGACTGTTCGGAAAACCACCTCACTAAACAACTTCAATAAGCCACCTCGCGAAACGCACATAAATGGACAAACTCTCTGAACATCGTCCCCAGCTACTGAACATTCTTACTCATGTCTTCCAGCTATCAACTGCACTGAGAGGTTTCTGTTCTGCCCTGATACTCCACTTCAATACAGAATAAATACATGACTAATATAACAGGCGTAAACACAAGAACCCAAGAGATGACATTACAGTCAGACTCAGACTCAATACGCTCACAAGCACTTTAAAAATGTATCCTTTCCCGAAAGGAATACGTGCTTTGTTTGACATTGCGAAGCGAGAGTGCTGGAGGCTCACGGTGGGAGAGCGTACAGGTCCATGTCGCTGTGCATCGACACAGAGCTCCACTCACCTTCCGCTCTCAGTCCGTCTCTCCTGGCAGACCTAAAATGGCGTTCGTTCAGCGGGTCCTCTGGGGGTGACCCCTCTGTCCTCCACCGTCAACGTCTCTCCCCCCCCCCAGCACTCTGGCGGTTCCCAGATGGACTCTTTGTGGGTTACGGTCACCTCAACTCTCCCCAAAACCACCTATGCTGGTTTTGTGAGAAAAACAGGACCAGTTTCGAAGGACGTCAAAAATACCTAACTGACCTGGGCGCAAACAACCACGGCTGTGTTCACAATAGCCAGAAATCATCTCATTTAGTGCGACCGGGCTGCTTTATTGAGCAGTAGAAAATGATTAACTTTGCCATTCTGTAAGCGCACAGGCATTTATTTGCTGAGAGCGATACCGTCACCAAAGGCACTCAAAGCCTACCAAATCACTACCCAAGAGGTGTTTCATTGGCATCCCAGACACAACGGTTAGCCTCATCACGATAACATGCAAAATGTTCAACAAGGCAAAAACAATGGGAGCACAGATTCATACACGGCGCTCATTCACTCTGCAGCAGCAGTATGATTGAGCAGTCACTTAACCCTGTCCAAGGTCTTTTCCTGCTGCCAGAGAAAGGGTTTGTTCTGCGCGACATGCTTTCAGCCAGATCGATGGCAGAGTTGACTGGCCTCCTGGTAACATGGGGGCCATTAGGCAGAATTGCTCGTGAAGATCTCTGTTAGCAATGCAAAACAAACACAGTTTTAGCACTTTAGTTCTCAGCATTGTATAGGTAATAATATTTATAATAATGATAATGATAATAATAATAATAATAATAGTGTTGTTATTGTTTGTATTATTATTGTATAATCATCAAAGGTGCAGGATGCCTTCAAAATGAAAGGAAACTAGAAATTCCGATCACAGAGGGATCAGGAAAGAAGCCTCCCCCCGCCTGCCCTTCCACTGCCTCGGTTTGTTTTTCTTCCCAATGCACTGCAACTTCAACTTCAACATGAGTCCCTTTTATATTACAAATATATATATATGTATTTGGGGGTCGTTTTGGATTAGTGGGTGGACATGGAGTGTGAGGACATATATAATTCCTGCGGAATATCAATGTAGAAAAAAACCCTTAGGTTTCACAAACACACACACACACACACTAAATAAACTACAAATACATCTTCTCATCAATAACATACACCGTACATAGCTGGATGTTGGATTTCAGCTCATGTTTTTTTTATATCAAGCAATCATTTATGACTCAACATGATACACTCCAGTGCTTTTGACTGCGGCATAAAGACTACATCACCTCAGGCGACAAGGGGTTTAACTTGCTCAATGTCAAACTAGATAGCAATAGTAGGGGGAAAAAACACCAAAAGGAAGCAAAATTCCCTGATTATCAATAGGAAAATAAATTAATAAAATAATGTTTTATCATGAGTATTTGGTAGCATGAAAAAGAAAGCCCAATAAAGCTCCAAAATACTGATGAAAACAAGTCTGTCAATAGAATGATATGAATGATAAACAATAAGTGCAACCAAAATAAAATAGATAAAATGTTTATCCAAAGCCCAGGCTTCATAGGGGCTGAACGGTCTGCAGCTCCCAGCCGTAGTGAATGTGGCAGACAAACGGCCGAGGGACACAGGCAGCACACACACTGCAGTCACTGGACCTCAGGAGACGCTGACGTTCTCTCTATCCACAGAGCGGGATGTTCAGTTACTCTTCCAGTAACTGAACATTCCCAGGCTGAATGGGGTTGATGTTCTTCTGAAACAGTCAGGCTACATAGTGCAGTAGATTTATGTCCCACTTCTGTCATGATAACAGTCCCTCCTGCCGGAGGTGGTCGTCATGCGCTTTCCAATTTTCGTAACTTTTGCTCCGCTTCCCATAACACGCCTCTTCCTTGGCGGCCATTTCTGTCTGAGTCAACCCTGACCGTTTCAAGATTCGATTCAACTTCAAAAATCATTTGGATTCCGACAAACCTCCACTGGCTGCTGCCAAGGGTATTCCAGGAAGCCAATATGTAAAATAACTCCCAATGTACAAAGTGTTGAGCCATTCCAGGATTTACTAATGACAGCCGAGTGCCTCCACCAGCAGGCAGCATCCAGGCGTTGTATTCACCTGCACTTAGTAAAACCTGGAATGGCTCAGCCCACGATGCAGTGGGAGTGGCAGGCCCAACCACACCACTGGAAGTGGTCCATTTCCAATCCATTGAGGGTGGATGTTGACTCCCATAGATAAATATCACATGGAATTATATATACACATCTACCTCCCTTTGACCCCGATATCGACACATTGTCTAGATGGCCATACCAATGACACAGCTCTATACTTGCGATCTCTCTCATAGCGCACAAAACACAGGCTGCCCAGGCAGAGCAACATCACACAGTAGACCCCCCCTCCCCAGTCCCTGACTCAGTCTGAAGCCTCTGTACACTTCCTCTGGCCGCAGACCCAAGTCCAGGTCCCACGGCCTCATGGGTAAAGGCGGAGCACGGGCGTAAACAGCGGAATTGGCGGAACTGCTCCTCAAAGTCCAGCAGCAGCTGAGTAAACACACGGTTCCAACTCAGATGGAACCTATCAAAGGGGAATATGCCATTCCATCACAGCGGTACCAGCACTGAGTGGGTTTGTAAATAACCAACGTGCCAACATACGCACTCCCTCAAACCGCTAAGACCAATACTGACCAATCAAGCGCACTGAGCACTTAATCCAGCCAGAAATGTGACTTCAGAGGCTGGGACAGCTGGAGTCTTAAACTGGAGATTAAAGTAGCGCAGTGTTGCAGGTTAGCGCAAGCCAGGACCGCACAGAGCGTGTGCGAGGGGTCAGAGTCGCGCAATCTGATTGGCCGCTTTCCTCTGCCCAGTGGGCGGGTCCCTGGGGAGGTCAGGGCGGAGCTGAAACAAAAGGGCACATTCCAGGGAGGAGATGTTTCGGTGCAGAGGCCCGAGCCGCCCTGCCCTGGGAGAGAGCCGTCCCCACGCGCACAAACAGCCAGGGGTTCGGGAGGCTGCCCCCCCCCTCCAGGGCAAGTTCTAACTTCAGGCAGACAGCACCACCTCACAGACATACAGCGAGACGTACAGGCAGCCTGAGGCCACCAACACAGGCCATGACTCTGAAAGCTGGAGAAACAGGCTCCCTCTGCGATCAATACAGTAATCACCGCGCGCACACACACACACACACACACACACACATACACAGACACACACACACACACACACACACATACACAGACACACACACACTCGCTCTCACTCACTCACTCACTCACTCACTCGTGCTCACACACACACACACACACACACAGACATACACACTCTCTCTCACTCGCTCACACACACACACACAAAGAAACACACACACACCTCATGCAGTGCCCCAGGTGGGACCACCCCACCCCCCCCCATACAGCAGTAACAGCGTCTGAAACTCCGCTGCAGCAGAAGCGCACGCACAGGAGATCCATCACCGATACGCACCTGTACGGCTCGCGGTAGAAGGGGTACGCCTGATGCCCCTGGTGACCGTGGTGACCGTGGTGACCGTGGTGCCGAGGGTGACCACGGTGACCGGGCTGCGCTGGCGCGGGAACGTGTCCCCACATGTCTGCCGGCGCTTTGTAATCCGCTCGGCTGGTTCACAGCCGCCTCCCGCGACCCCCTCCACACACGCGTCCCGCTCGCACCGGGGTAGGACGGGGGCCAGCCCGGCTGGCCCGGGCATCACAGGAGCACTGCGGAAGGATCCGGAGCCGGGGAGGAGGCAGGGAGCCGGCCGTCTGCGCTGCTCGTTCTCTCCTCCGCGCCGTTCCCCCGCTCGCCTGCCTCATGACACAGCGGCTCTGTCTGAGACGGACACGCTCTCTCTCTCTCTCTCTCTCTCTACACTGCCTCTCTCTCTCCCTCTCCCTACACTGCCTCTCTCTCTCCCTCTCCCTCCCTCTCTCTCTCTCTCTCTCTCTCTCTCTCTGCGCTGAGTACTGAGTGCATGCAGAGAGACGGCGGCCAGCGGGATGTAGAGCACCGAGCAAGAGAGAGAGAGGGCGATACGGAGACATAGAGAGCAAGAGGGAGAGAGAGTGAGGGAGTGAGACAAAGAGAAAGAGAGAGCGAGAAAGGGAGAGAGAGATGCAGCGACAGCAGGAGGGAGGGAGCTGAAACTTCCAGTGGCTGCTGGAAGAGCTCCAGCGGTCAGTCAGACTGATTAAGAGCTGAAATGCTGCTATCAGCTAATGAAGATCAGACTGCAGGTGATCAGCTGCCAGGGCCAGATATAGGGGGTGGGGTGGGGGGGCTGTTTGGGCACAGCTGGTGACCACTCTGCACAGACTGGAAAAGCCAAAGGATATGTAAATCCTAACAACTATTTTCGTATTACATTTCGATTTATAATCTTATTTCTATTACTTATTTGCTGAAAAAGACAATAAGATTGCCAAAGAGTTGAGACAATCCAACTCCTTTCAAAATGAGCTAATGGGGCAAGACAATTTCATTTCACAGGCAAAAAGTCACAAGCTAATATTTTCTACTTCAGAGAAAAATAAGATTTTAAGTCTCATTACAAGACGGAAACATTTAAAACATAGGCCCGGTGCCCCTCCCCTTTCCAGTGCCCATATTTAAAACAAGAATTGTTCATTTGTCCACTTCATATAATCCGGACCTTCCTGAGTATCATTATACAAGCTTATCAGCCTGCTCAATGCAGCTAAAGCTTATAGACAGACCAGAATGAGAAGGAGTGAGGGTTAAGCTCAACAAGCTATCGATTTTTCTCAATCTGCAGACAATGGTTTATGCCATCTCTACCAACAGGGCAGAGTTTGTACTGATAACAGCGAACAAGTGCAATTCTGTCTCAGCTGTCGCTCGTCTGTGCAGAAGAGCCACAGATGCGACTGAGCTGTACGAACCAATCAGTATGCTGCCAGTCCAGAAATAACCATGACAACTAAAACCCACCTGCATGATTACAGTTTTTAATGATGCCCTTATCCAGAGCAATGTATGTATTTTTAAATAATGCTTCAATTACAAAGGCAAATATTTACTGATAGACTCACGTCACGTACACCGTTGGCACCACAATTTCAAAGTTCAGGCTCCTTGCACTACACCTCTGCTTCTTGAACTTTTTAATATTGGGACACAAATTAGCGTTGCTTAGGGCAACGAGCCCCAGTCATACCCAACACTGTCGACAGCAGCAGGATTGCCAATGAGCTAGAACACCTGTGTTACCTGTGACTCAGCCTCACCCTTCTGATCAGCATCATTACCAGCCCCGGACATCCCACTCAATACAAGCTGGCCCAAGTCCAAACACAGCGAGGCAGGAGTTGTCGACAATTCCAAACTTTATCAAAAGGGACCTAGTGAGTTTGCCTGCATTAGTTAGCCCTAGGTAACCTTATGCCACCAAATGCCACAGAGCTTTTTAAGTATTAGGTGCTTGTGAATCACCTGAAGTTAAAGGAGGCACGTTTAGTACCAGATTCATATCTCAACATGAATGACAAGTTAGGATGACCACATCAATTGGCCCTACAGAAGATTGCTGCAGTCATCCAGTCTCCAGACATCCACACAGGGGACACAGAAAGCTTCAAATCCAAGTCCTTCTTGGTCTCCTCAAGACAGTGGGCCCAGATTGAGACGCTGAACTACAGAGCCGATGGCACATGGCTCAGCTTCTCGCAAAACTACCCCCTGAGATGAGTTCATCATTCTGGTGGTACCATCCAGATACCATCCAGACATTACTAGATTTAGCCAAGAGGAAGTTTGATGTCAAGATCACGAAGGCCAGAAAAGCAGCAAAGGGGAACCGGATAAGACAGTTCCAAAGTCTGACTGACGTAAAGACCCGTTACCATCCTGCATGGAACTGACCAGACTCCTGACCCCCCTGCTACCTCAACACTACCGGCGAAGCAGTCACAGACGGCAAACACGACGGACAAGAGCAAAGTGTACTGCCCCTACTGTGAAGCCACCAACCATTACCTTAGTCAGTGTCCCAAGTTCCAGCTATTCACAAAGGACCTGATGACAAATTGGTTTCAAACTAACAACCGGTGCTGGAAGTGTCTAACAGACCCGCCTCTTCAGACCACAACATGGCTCCCTGAATATGGTTATCTATCCACTTTTTGGATTTCCCTTTGGGATAATATTATTACATTATTGGCATTTGGCAGAGGCTCTTATCCAGAGCGACGTACAACAAAGTGCATACCCATAACCAGGGATAAGTTCGTTGAAAGACCCTAGAGGGAAGTACAATTTCAACTGCTACCTGTACAACAAAGATAAGGACGAGGGCCAATATTTATTTTTATTTTTATTTTATTTTTTTGTTTGAACAAAGAAACAAACAACAGAGCAAAAGTGACCAAAGTTAACTATCCAAACACTGCTTACCTAGCCAACTAAAAATACCGATACACAAAGCAAATCTGTATAACTGTGTAAAGTAGAGAAGATAGCTGCAAAGCGGGATTTACTTTTGTTTGCAATGCTAAATTCTTGGACTGTCTGGCCAAGTTCACACTTATTATAGATGTTCCATCTGTGCCTCCTTGGAGATATCGCACTTCCTGCGACGAACTCTGAAGAGCTCCAGATAAGAGAGTCTGCACTCTGATTGTAATGTAATGAAGTCTGTGCTCTGATTGTAAAGTAATAGTCTGCACTCTGATTGTAATGTAATGAAGTCTATGCTCTGATTGTAATGTAATGGAGTCTACACTCTGATTGTAATGTAATAGTCTGTGCTCTGATTGTAATGTAACAGTCTGTGCTCTGATTGTAATGTAATGAAGTCTGGGCTGTAATTGTAATGTAATGGAGTCTACACTCTGATTGTAATGTAATGGAGTCTGTGCTCTGATTGTAATGTAATGGAGTCTGCTTTCTGATTGTAATGTAATGTAATGTAATGTAATGTAATTACAATCAGAACATTTACATTACATACATTACATTACATTGATGGCATTTGGCAGACGCTCTTATCCAGAACGACGTACAACAGTGCAAAGTGCATACCCATAACCAGGGATAAGTGCGCTGAAAGACCCTACAGGGAAGTACAATTTCAACTGCTACCTGCACAACAAAGTTGTACTACCTCAACATGCAAATGTGTGAATAAACTGCTTACCAAGCCAAACAAAACTAGCAACGGTATCATCCTAATACACAAGTAAATTACACAGGTAAAGACAACAGTTAAGGTTCACAGGGAGGTAGGGAGGGACAGGGAGAGGTGCAGCTTGAAGAGGTGCGTCTTCAGTCTGCCCTTGAAGATGGCAAGAGATTCGTTCCACCACCGTGGAGCCAGAATAGACAGTAGTCGTGAGCAGGGGGTGGAAGTTCGGAGAGGGGGAGGTGCCAGGCGGCCTGTGGTGGCCAAAGAAAGAGGTCTGGCAGGCGTGTAGGGTCTGATGATCTTTTGGAGGTTTTGAATTTGATGCAAGATGGGGTCTGTGCTCTGATTGTAGTGTAATGGAGTCTGTGCTCTGATTGTAGTGTAATGGAGTCTGTGTTCTGATTGTAGTGTAATGGAGTCTGTGCTCTGATTGTAGTGTAATGGAGTCTGTGCTTTGATTGTAGTGTAATGGAGTCTGTGCTCTGATTGTAGTGTAATAGAGTCTGTGCTCTGATTGTAGTGTAATGTAACCCAGTAGCTCTGGTATTTCACTGAAGAGGCACCCTGGGGCTCGACTTCACAGCGCCATGTGGCTCAGATTCTACAGTGGCCCCAGACATCCATACCTATACTCATCTATATTTACAGTTATCTGATCTTCAAAGAGATATAATTAATACACATATAACACTGATATTTTTCACAAAAATGGGAGATACACTGAGAAGTTTCAAAACTCTCACCATTTATTTTGCGTTGTGCATTCACATTTGCCTTTGGCCAGCGCGAAACACCCTTAGCTACTGCCACTAATGACATTCACAGCCTTTTAGCACTCGCAGTGGACACTATATTTAGCTGGGTGCTGATGCGGTTTGCACATTACCTCCAGCAAAATGTACGGCATTTCATAACACAGGGATCTTTTCAATTAATATGGTATCAGCTTTATGATTCTCATTTTTCATGGAGTGACTTTATCTTCTGGAGTGACGCAGACAGATGAAGGGCAGACTTCCACCGGAGCAGACTTCAGCCACGGTTTGCAGCCGTTGAAATCAAATCCCAGAGCAGCCCAGAAGCTAACAATGTGCGATACTGTAAAAGAGTCACTTTGAGTTTATCTCTTCATCTGGCTGGGGAAGTTAATGGTGTTTAAATTGAATTCCACCGATCCCTCAACAGAGCTCGCTGCAGGGGAACAGCGTGTGCAAGAAGAACAAAAAAACGCTAATGTTTAAAACACTCTGCGTGCCAGTCATTCCAAATAGAATTTGCCCCATGGGAAAACTGCTACCACTATAAGCCCTCATCTTGCTTTCATACATGAAGCATGCAGGAGCAATTTCCTTCACTCGCACACGCAGAAAACCCAACCAGCGTTCAACATTGAAGACATTCTTTAAAAGTTTAGACACTTCGATGAGATCGGCTACTGAAGTCTCACTGAAGAGCACGAGCAACGATACTTTCCTTCCATTTGATCACGCGGAAAAATCTACTAATAGCCAATGTTTTCCACCACGACATTACCACCATATTTTTCACTACCATGCCAAAACAGCCAGGGGTCATTGTAAAACCACATGAAAATGGCACACATGCACACACAAACACACAGCTATATGAAAATTATACTTAGTTATTGTCAAGTGAGAGTGCTGTACTGGCTGTATAATATTGGGTGGTCTCATCAGTGGACCCTACAGAGACCAGGAACTGAATGGTTAATTCTATATATGCAAGGCAATTACAGTGGAACTCCCCCGATATGCGATTTTTGCGCCACAAGCATGAACAACCCTCTCTCACTGCATACAATATCTGGGTCGAGTATACTGTACAAATCCAGCCTCAAATCCAGCCCTGGTTTCCTTCCTTCCCAGGTAATTAACTGGACAATTAGTGGCACTGATTGGCCGTACAGGTTTTACACTTGACTCCCAGGTAAAGGGAGCGTGGAAAACCAACAGGTCTTGGGCCTCAAGGACAAGGGATTAGGGCTGTACACATACTGTACATAACAACACACTTGTGGAAGTGGTTAGAAAATGACCATATCTGCAACATTATCCGAGTGTGCATTTAGCTGCTCTTTATAGGCCAATAAGGAGCCGTTGAAATTAGGTTAACCAAGCATGCTTTTATTACTGGAGCTCTAATGACCTTTTCATATGTGACATTTAGAAACCTGTGAGGAATACAGTCCAGCTCCCGAGTGCTCTGTCCATGTAAGTAAACTGCAAGCGGCTCCAGCTAAAACCTGCATGTACCAGAGCTGATAGTAGCCAGGGACCCCTCAGGGTGCCTAGTAACTGACCAGTGTCACTCATGGTGGGAGCATACGGAGCACTGCCCTGATTTCTCACCTAACAGCGCCCCCTCTGGTGAAGCGGGTGCCTGCAGTCCGCCTGCGCGGGTAGCCCCCCTGGCTGCAGAGTGTACGGCAGCAGCCAGCTGTTTCAGGGCCCCAGCCTGCCAGGCCTCAACCTTTTTTAACAGATTTAACAGCACACTGTGGACATGGCGACCCAGAGCTGCCATCGAGCATTCCAAACGCACGCAACGAAGGCAAACAAAGGAGCTGACATCAGAGCCAAATAAATGTCAAATGCAATTTTTTTTTTTTTTTTTTTTTTTTTTTTTTTTATATTAAAATTTCACTCTAAATGCTCACACACTCACACCCGCCAGATCCCGGTGAATGGTTAAAAATGCCTATCCTCCGCAATAATAATTTTGGAATGAATGGCCAGCGGCACCTGCGCGGTCTCAGCCTTGCAGAGGCTGGTGGCTGCTATCTGCCCGTGTCCGTGGGGCGGACAGGCCAGGCGTGATACGGCGTGAGACCCCGCCGAGACCCCGCTCCCAAGGCCAGGAGAAGAGAGCGCATTCCAGCTGTCTGCAGCCCACACTCACATCTGCTCAGCATCAAGTTAAAAATAAAGGCCGGCCCTTCAGTCAGCCCTCGTGCTGCTACCGTCCATCTCAGAAAGGGAGGGGCGGAGAGCGAGCGCTGGACAGGGTGAGTTTGACCAGTAACGCTGCTTTAGGAAACATATACTTACAGATCAACCAAACATCCAACAAACACACACATATTATGAGCACTTTATTAGGTATTTATTAAACTTATTTTTTAGACTTATTGGTCTGCTGCTGCTGTAGCCTATCCAGTTAAGAGGTTTGATGTGTTGTCTGTTCAGAAATGCTCTTCTGCATACCACTGTTGTCACCTTCCTGTCAGCTTTGACCAGTCTGGCCCTTCTCCACTGACCTCTCCCATTAACAAGGCATTTTTGCCTGCAGAACTGCTGCTCACTGGATGTTTTTTGCTTTTCGCACCATTCTCTGCAAACTCTAGAGACTGTTGTGTGTGAAAGTCCCAGGAGATCAGCAGTTTCTGAGATATTCAAACCACCCTGTCTGGCACCAATAATCATTCCACGGTCAAAGTCACTTAGATCACATTACTTCCCCATTCGGAGATTCAGTCTGAAAAACAGCTGAACGTCTTGACCATGTCGGCATGCTTTTATACATTTAGTTGTTGCCACGTGGTTGGCTGATTAAATATTTGCATTAGCAAGCTGGTGTACAGGTCTACCTAATAAAGAGCTCAGTGAGTGTACAAGCACAGGTATAGAAACTTAAATAAACAGATACATCGCGCACATGCATACACACACAGAGCAGTCTTTAGGAGTTTGAAAAACATCACAATGCTTCAGATATTCACAATCCCAAGTAGACAAATTACATTTTTAAATAAGCCTTTTTCACTTCCAGTTTGTATAATTACTGACGGATACGTCTCATACAAGGCCTGTGTGGCCTGTGAGCAGAAAGGCACCTGTGAATGTGCACAGACCTGTGAATGTGCACAGACTTCATGAACAGAAAACAATGGGTAGTTTGTATCAGCAAGGAACAAAGGAAAAATCATCGATCAGCCCAAGACCACATTCAGATCTAATTCTAAACCCCATTTGTCAGTGAAAGCCATGCAAATGGGACTTATTGATTCAGGAAAGAGCTGCATAATGAATCGGTATTTAATAATCTCCAAATAAAATGAATAAATAGGGTCTGGATTACATGCCATTAGTCACGGCCTGCCCTAATGGAACACACTAAAGCCATTTTACTACTTAGAGAAAGAAAAAACCGACAGAGCCCCTTTTGTGAGCCAGGGTTTTATCTTACAAACTTTTACTTAAAATGGCCTCTTACCTGTGTTCCGAGCCCGCGGTCCAGCCTCAGAGGGAAAAAAATAAGAAAGGATAAATAAAAACTAAAAATAGGGCCAAGTGTGACTACCCTGTGGGTGAGGCCTCTCAGGAGAACAGACTGGAGTAGGAGACTCGATAATAGAGCTGCTCCTTTCTTCAGTCCAGCAGCAGGGCAACGCTGGGCTCTTTGTGACCGGTCTTCAGTGGGCTGGGGTCTTTGTGACAGGTCTTCAGTGTAGGTCTGGGGTCTTTGTGACAGGTCTTCAGTGTAGGTCTGGGGTCTTTGTGACAGGTCTTCAGTGTAGGTCTGGGGTCTTTGTGACAGGTCTTCAGTGTAGGTCTGGGGTCTTTGTGACCGGTCTTCAGTGGGCTGGGGTCTTTGTGACAGGTCTTCAGTGGGCTGGGGTCTTTGTGACAGGTCTTCAGTGTAGGTCTGGGGTCTTTGTGACCGGTCTTCAGTGTGCTGGGCTCTTTGTGGTAGATCTTCAGTGTAGGTCTGGCCAGATTGACCCAGTCCCCTGACGGGTCCCCGTGTAGGCTGCTGCAGCGATATGTCACTGGAGAGGGATTCCAGCGCTCTTACCTTCAGAGCCAAAAATACCTCACACAGGCTTCGTCCTTGCTGCCCACCGAGGGAGCAAGCAAGCTCCCTGATAAAATTTATTCACGGGGTTCAAACCCACGTCCAACCCAACAAGGCCACGGTCGCTGAAGGTGGAAAATGCATCATAAGTGCTTTATTGGCATGGAAACCGGAAGAACTAAAGCCAAAGGATTGCTGAAGTGTAGAAATTTCTCATTCCCACCCCCTCTCCCTCCCTCCCTCCCCTGGTGAGGTGGCTCGGTGGGGGCCAGTCGGGGGTCTGACCTTGCATGCTTCAGGGGGAAGAGTGCGTGCTCTGTGGAGATAAGCACCCATCAGCCCCCAGCCCACCACCCTAAACACCAACCTCTCCACCAGCACCACCTCTACCTCCGCCCACCCAAACAGCTTACAGCACAGACACATTACATTTACATTACAGCAATTTA
Source organism: Conger conger (assembly GCF_963514075.1). Taxonomy (NCBI): domain Eukaryota; kingdom Metazoa; phylum Chordata; class Actinopteri; order Anguilliformes; family Congridae; genus Conger; species Conger conger. The sequence continues at coordinate 13,537,258 of NC_083765.1, forward strand.
GCTGATGCTTTTATCCAAAGCAACTTACAGTTTATTAGTCTAAGCAGGGAACAAACCCCCCAGGAGCAATGTAGGGAGAAGGGCTAGCTGCACAAATCTTATCGTGGCTACACCGGGGCTTGAACCACCAGCCTTCCGGGTCCCGATCATGCACCTTAGCCACGAGGCGACATGCTGCCCCAGACACTCTCTGCCATTTCCTGTCCAATCCCCAAATGTGTGCCCAACTCTAACCTCCCCTATCACTGTAGCTATGACTCCAGCACACCACCTCCAATCAGGCCAGACTCTCTACTGAGGGTAACCGGGGGACACCTGTACTCACCCAAATCCACATACCCCTCAACCCAATTCAACAATGACCTGGACCCCCATCACCTTACTTCAACACTGACCTCTACTCCCACCCCTCAATCCCACTGAACAGCAGCCTGCGGTACCCCCTCTCAATGCCCAAATGTGCAGTGCTCTGCACAGCGTCTCCCTATCACGCAAACCCAGACCTGGCATTACGGTTTATATATAATCATGTCCTGGCACGCTGGGAAGAGTATTTATGGAGGGCATTAAGCACTGTATTTCTTCCATCCATCCAAAAATCCCATTAAGAGTTATGACACCGCTGCAGAAATGGCTATCTCTGAGGGCAATATAAATCTAAGGACAGGCATAACACTGAATGAAAGGTTATGGAAGCTATGAAAGTGTACAAAATGACAAAAATGATAGCAGATGCATTGAGAGCTCTGTAGCACAGCCCTTTCTAGTAAGTGGGCACTCCCAACAAAATAGGAACAAACATTTTTGTTTAATATTATTGCTATGGTTGGTTTTAGGCATTTTTGCTAGGAGACAATAAAATCGTATAATCTGCTCAGTGTAATCTCGATATATCTCGATATATGATATTACCATATGCAAGTATGTAATGATTTCACGTATCATTACATATCAAAACAGCCCTTAATTGTGCTTTTCCTATGTATTGAACATTATAAATACACTGCCATACATTATAGTTTTTAAAACAAAAATTATATATAAAGTACTTTACAGTGACCTTAAATTGAGAATACATTATAAATCTGACAGTCTGGCAGAGTCAGTCAAATCTCATCTCTATTTGGTGCTACAAGGCTATAAGAGTCAAGTCAAGACACAACAGCAGTCCCTGGTGGCCATCATGTGTAACAGCAGGCAGGGCCAAAGTACCACCTGCAAGGAATAGTCTTGTATCTTTTGGGGCTTGGTAGAGGCAGACAGCAAAGCACTGAGAGGGAGGGGGCTGTGTTCCTATCTCATCACACAAATAGCACACAAGGAATTTCCTGCCTACGCCCTCCTTGGTCATGCAGCATCATGCAGCGTCATGGGGTAGAGAGGAACAGGGCTACAGCCACACACAGCACGTTATTAGAGGTGTAAATTACAGTGATGGATTGCAGCATTACAGCTTGTTCTGCCATTAGGCTAAGCAGTGCATGTGATCTGACCTTTGCACCGCTCTCAATCAAGAGCTACACTCCACACTGCCCCCTAGCGGCCCCATCCTTCATTCCCAACAACACCTCCGACTGCAGTCTCAAAAAACACAACCCTGGAGCCCAGCCACAGAACACAGCAACAACCGTAACTTCTGAACTTACCGCCAACTCCGTTAGACGGCTGTACATCCCATACCGCAGAAATGGCATCAGAGGTAGTCTGAAGAAGATACGTTGTCTTATAGTGTCTCCTGTGCGGGCCAGGCTTGATTTGGGGAGGGCGGGGGGGCAGAAGCGCATTAAATCTGCCAAGCAAACAATCATCCTCGCTCCAATCTCCAAAAGTGCTTTTTGATTAAATTCCATCTGGCAGGTGTGAATGGGGCTGTGATAAACGGACATCGCGGCGTGGATGGCATTAGCTTTATCGCTGCGCACGCAAAAATAAAAGCACTAATTCGAATGGCTGCTCAGTTCTACCGTGAATAAACAATGCGCCCGTGCACAGATGCGAAGCTAATCAAATTAGGAGGGAGCTGACTCGGAGACTTCACATTTCAGCGTGGTCAATACGCTCTCCGGTCAACACTGCGGATGGAACCGCTTTTGTCTGGGGTTGGCTCTCGGATGCGTTAACCGGCAATTTATCAGACGTTTCAATACTGAACTGTCAACTTATGCAAACAGCAACTGAAACCGCAGCCCCACCCCTTGCCCAATAACACGGGTGTCGATACAGAGAAATCAAAGGTATGCAGCGGGGTTAGCCACCGCAGCGCTAATATATAAAAACATGGAGCTGGAATACATTGTAAAATATACTGAAATAAATATATTATTAATATATTTCACTAATATATTTGGGGAAAAAAAGAATTATTGTCACTTTAAGACATAGTAATATTACACTTGTAAAATAAATGATCATATTTCCACATAGGTCCACAACACACATTTATAATACATTGCAGTATATATCATTTCCATAAGGGAAAAAACTATAAAGGTCCCCAGACTGATATGCATTCCTTTCCAATGGTAGGGCAGTATTTCTGTGTGTTTGGCGCTTAACGCTTTATGACTTCCTCTGGTGGGATGTGCAGGATATATTCAGGATGACAGTTTCCTCTGGAGAGCTGTGACATATGTTCCTGTCAGGAGTAATGGTGCCAAAGCTTGCCCCAGAAGCCCCCATTTACAACAATACTTACATTTCTCTGCCTGACACAGATCCAGTCAGAACACAACAAAAAGGATCTTATTTCATTGGCCAGGAACTCACAGTCAAACACCACACAAGGGAGTCGTGTGCTATTCCCCCAACAGGAAAGAGAGTTTTGTAAAAGTCCTGCGTAAAGATCAGGACATACGAAAACGGAAACGCCGTCTTTCAACCGACACCCTTTCAGGCTGGTGGAGCTCTCGTGATGAGATTCAAAGCTTATGGAAAGCTATTCATTGCCATTTTCATTAGACACAATAGCCAGTCTTTATTAAACAAACATAAAAACAGCTGGCCCTTCTTCCTTATGTCTACACTCCTGCAATGAACCTCAGTCACAAATGCTTCCACCAATTTATCAGAGGCAATGGCACCATAAGTATAAATGCAGCACCTGCACAGATTTTGTCTCTGCATGTCTGCACGTGTGTGTGTGTGTGTGTGTGTGTGTGTGTACATGTACATGCGTGTGCCAATGTCTGAAGGAGGCAGGCAGAATACTGACTGTTAAGTGCCCTTCAGAGCAGAGCCAGGTGATAAACCAAAAGCAGCAGTTACCAGAGTGTTTGCAGCAGGGCTGACAACATGAGGTACACCAGCGAATGCTCATTATTCATTCACTAACCAGTGACTCCACAGCGCGACGTGCAAAGAGCTTTTCAAAGCCTGAATGATGCTCCACATTTTACCTTACACACGCTCTTTTAGTGTGTGTGTGCCCCAGTAAGAGCCGGACTTCTGGTCTATAGAGCAGAAATAAAACTGGGACAGAGTGTGTGTGTGTGTGTGTGTGTGTGTGTGCCATTGGGAGGCAGTCAGCAGTCTCATCAGGCTATGGATGTCGAATTACCGCAGTAAATCCCGTCATTTGTGTTTTCTTTCTGGAAATGAACTGTGTTCTCTTTGCCGTGACAATTCAATCGCCCCAGAGCAGATGTTTCTCCTGTTTCGCACATGCTGAAATGACTGCTAACATCTCCGCATGGCAAACCGAGACGCATCAAGTGCCAACGAGTAACGGCATATCCCCAAAACGTCCCAACCTCCCATCAACTGGCAGTTAAGACTCCAAAAACAGAGCCTGGCTTCACCTGTGTTACACCAGTAACCTGTTAGCCCAAGTTATCAGGAACAGCATTTTCCGCATTTACCAACAATACATAATGGGTTAGTCACATTGGGTTTTTGAACCAATTGAATGTGTTGTTACGCATTTATAATGCAAAGGTTAGACAGGGTGAGCATACAGGAATATCTATGAACACATGAAGGTAAGAACACATTGCTGTCATTACCACCTCCTCCACAACTGACAGCCGATCAATCATCAACTGCTCCATGGACCTCGTAATAACCTGTCCAGTAACCGTCCCCTAAGCGCCCTGCACATGCACACAGACGGTCAGAGCAGTCTGGACCGGACCGGACCCCTCCACACTCACCTCCCGAGCCCCGTTTGGGCCTCCTCCCCGTGGTGCCGGATCAGAACCAGCTCGTGGTCCGGCCCCGGTTCTGGTTCCGGTTCTGGCCGGCAGCCCAGCGACGGGCAGCAGCAGCAGGTGTCCATCCTCGCGCTGGACCGTCCGGTCAGGCTGTTCGCCCGCGGTGCGGACCGCTCCCTTTTAATCGGTCAGCGAGCGGACTGGCCCACCGCGCACGCCACGCCTGATTACCACACGCACGTCTCGGAGGCAAATGTCAGCGCGGGGTTAAATATCACAGGTCACACACTGACTGATGGGACAGCGGCGCCACACAGCTGCCCACTGTACCGCTCTCAATCCGCTCTTTGTTTCCCCTCATCGCCCCCTGCGCCCAACGCTTATGCCCAACTACACAAATAACGCCCCGATAACGTGACCTTCACACTGCGCAGGACACAGACGTTCACCCTTAGCGTCTTCTTTTAGGCGCTCTCATGATGTTCGACTAGTGGGAACACACGCTGATAAGTGCTCAGCTCTCATCACTGTGGACATGCAAGACTGAGCAGAGGGTGACACGGGGGGTTGACTGATTGTCATGTGCACACATGTAGACCTTTGGAGCGGATCATATGCATGAATGTGCAGTGTGAAAACAGCAGTACAAACACAAAGCAGACAGCCAGCGCCCAACAGATGCCCAACCGCAGGAGAACCGGGCCTTTAACCACTGATGGACCGGGCCTGGTGCACGTATACACACCAGAATTCACAAACACTGTTTCAGAATGCCTGTGAATGCTGGGTAATATAATATAAGCCTCCGGTACATGTGTTAACACTGGGGTCTAACAAGAAGACTACACTGTTATGATCAAATTGGCCGAGAACTGCTGGTTTTCTCCCTCCCTTTACCTGGGAGTCAGGACCGAAAGCAGTCTGGCCAATCAGTAGCACTAATTGTTCAGCCAGTTACCTGGGAGTAAAGAAAACCGGGGCTGGATTTGGATTTGAGGGTCAGATTTGATGATCCCTGCTGTAAAGAATGAACAGCATTCAAGAGATCCGGGGGTGCATCACAGTCCCGGTTCTACAAACGGTACCCTAACTGTGCCCCATTTCCGGCAAAACTACCCCCCCGCTTCCCCACAGGCTTCCCCCCTCAGGAGCAGCTGACACCCCACAGACCGCAGCTCTGGTGCTCCTGAAGGGCGAAGGGCAGGGGTGACCTCGATACGCAGAGGAAGACTATTCACCTCCTTCATCATAGCTTCCTCTCGCACCTCTGCCACAGGCACATCTGACAGCCGATCAATCCTCATCGACTCCTCGGCCCGGGAAATAACAGGGACGTAACAGCGGCCATCTTTTCCAGACGGCGCCTTCAGGGGCCGGAGTCCTGAAACCCTTTATACCCTCCACGGCACGTCAATACAATTCACTCAGCTCAAGCACATCACGTGGGTCTAAATCAGTTTTAAAAAAGCTTTATTAGTTCCCCTAAATCCAAGCCGTAATACAATTCCACTGGGCCTACGAGCAGCCATGTTTATCAGACAGAGCCGAGTGCTTAATACTTTTAAAAGGTTTTAGTTTTGCTTGCTCCAGGCACAATGGACACTCCGTCTCTTGCCAGTAAATTTAAGCCAGGTACGCCATTAAACAAAACAGCAGCCAATGCAAGTCCGGCCCATTCAGATTCTGAACCAAAATGAAAAAGATCACATGGTCCATATAGGATAGAATCACAGCGAGGACTGTCAACCAACATTAAAAGCCATCCACAGAGAGTACATGCACATCCACAGTGGGGTAGGGGTCATGACAAGGCTGCCATTTACACACAAAAAATATATACTAAGAACAGGCAGGTCGAATTCCGATAATTTTATAGCTGATAATTGATACAAAAATTTAATATCACCAGAATATTATGCTAATGTAGATCCAAATCGAAAAGATCAAATCAAAAGAAAAGCAATAACTGTTTCCATAACAACAAGCTAGGAGCTGGTTTGTGGATCCATCTGCTCTTTAATGCAGACTTGAGATCTGACAAGTCTGGTAGATTACAGCAGCCATCGCTTGGCATTGGACAGCATGGTAGTTCACACATCACAACGATTTATTCTGATAAAGTCCTAAAATGAGTCTTGTCCACTCATTATTTTTTCCCATCTGGCCTTTAGGCTGCAGGATAAAGGACTGTAGAATCACAGATGATCACTGACACATCAAACCAGCCATCACACAACCACAGGTGATCTACCTACTGCATACACTTAACAGATATTTACCTGGCCCTGCTATTAGAGAAACAAAAGTATTCTGATATACTGCCTTGTTACAAATATCCTGAGTGTGTGTGTGTGTGTGTGTGTGTGTGTGTGTGTGTCTGTGTGTGTGTGAGATTCACAGATCATACTGTGAATCTGGCACAAGCAGAACCTTCTGTTAACAACCAGAATCTCCTCGAATGAGGATTGATAAAACAGACAGATGGTGCATTATGCAAGTATTCCAAACAAAAGGAGGCTCCACTTTGGAAACGGAAATACTTTCTTCTAGCATGTCACAACAAAGTGGACAAATAACCAATAAATGAGTCATTCTAAACAGCATGGAAACACTTTTCAACTACATCTGCCGCAAATGAGGATGTGCATGTACAGAAGATTATCTCATCATGACACAGAAAATCTAATATCTCTTCAGGTGTCACTCTCCCCCCTCCCCCTGATTTTTCTGTACATCATGCCATGTCCAGAATGCACATCTGTCTACTTTCACATGTTGTTAATTAATAAATAAGTCTCCAAAAAAGTATACATTTAAAAAATAGAGACCGGAAGTATAAGAAAGTTTCTTTTTAGCTTGGATGTTTGAAATTTCAGCGTTTAAAAAAATAAAGCGTCATTAGAGGAGACAGAGGAGGTGTGGGGTCTAATGTCTCTTTAAAACCTTTACCTTCCGCACTTGTGAAATGGCTCATAGCTAATTAACTCGCTGCACCCAAATTACACCCAGAGCAGAAAGCAGACTAATTAGAGACAGAGAGGAATGGGGAGAACAAATGGGTCTGCCTTGATAAACAAACAGTATAATATACTGCAGATGAACTATCCTGTATATCAGGGGCAGTAGGGATATCAGTATATCAGGGGGCCACAATCCATTATTGTCTTTTCTACACTCCTGACTATTTCCAGACTGCTATGCGTGTGTTTTTGCTGGCAGGAGAGAAAGAGATGCATTGTGGGAGATTGTAGTGTAAGTGAGGAGGGCAGGTAGTGTACCTGCAGAGAAAAGTGCCATTCCATTGAGCTGAAATAATCCATATATCAGCAAGTATATCCAAATTCTAATATCAACAGGTATACCATTGCATATTGCAATAAGGACGATTTAAAACACTGTACTAAATCTCGGCGGTCATTTGAGACTCAAGGAAGCCAGACGAGGCGTTTGTAATGACCTCCATTAATTAATAAAATATGTGCTGTGTAACAACGAAAACCAGCCACTCTGAAGCTCTACAGCAGGGCTGGGGCCCACTGCACTGTACACTGAGGAGCAGTTAGTGTGGGCCTGCTGTCCCCTAAAAACCTAGCTCTCCCACTGCCAGACTTGTGGGAGCTCTCAACCCAAAGATAAAGAGTTACTGTCCCAACAGGACACTATTGTTCCTCAGTGAGATTCCCCGTGCCTTCAGGGAGGTGTAAGGTTACACCTGCCCAATTCAAGCAGTCTTTGGCTCTTCTTGTGTGGAGGGAAACTGGGAAAACAACTTTTATACCCCTTTAAATGTAGTCCTTACAAAATACATCATATTCCTGTGTTAGCCTCCAGCATTTTAAAGACTCTGTGTGAACAGCTTAATCACACGCAGCCTCATTCAGACTTACAACGACCAGAAAATACTAAACAGTGAGGCGTCCATAGTTGGACTAGAAAGGCCTTTTCAGATGTTTGTGAAACATCAGTTAATGAGACAGAAAAAGAGTACTTCCCTCACGTGGCCTTCCGGACGCATACGGTGGAGGGACAGCCATGTTGGGGCCGAGCTCTACGCTGGGGTGGGTGTGAACGAGTGCGATTATTTCACCCTGCCGGCCAGTCTCAACAATCCAGCCTTTGTGCCGGCAGACCCTCGCGCTCCCACCCGCCGGCTGCTGCATGGGCAATGGGCCGTTACCATGGCAGCAGCATGCGGGCATGCCGGCCCCTGTCCTGGCTGTCTGGCCTCAAAGCACTGGAGTGACTGCGCAAGCACACACACAGACACACACACACACACACACACGCACGCACGCACGCACGCACGCACGCACGCACAGACACACACGCAAGCGCACAGACACGCACACACAGATCAGTAGTATAATTCTGCACATAGACAGGAACTGCAACTCTAACAAACAGCAGAAAAGTCTGACCTGAGCTCAGGTCCAGTGTTCAGTAATGGGAAGGTGTGGCTTATGGCTACTGGGTGAATGAGAGTTTACCTGCGGGATGGCACCCCACTCCCCTGGAGTCAGGAGGAGGACCTGGGTCAACTTTCCAGCCTAGTGGCAAAGCTGGAACTGGGACAGTCCATTGGCAATGGTTCTGTCTTATTTCGCCAAAAAGCAATACAAATAGGATTTTTCGCCTGAATATAAGACTGAAATACTCGTTGAGATGGACTTATTTTTGGGGAGTCCCTGATGCACATTATTGTGCAACATTTACCTCATGTTTTTTAATTCGCTCTAATTAAAATGCTCAATGCTGTGTTTAGTGAGCCCATCCAATATCTACCTATCCAATTCAAAAACATGCACACGGGCACCTGCGCTCCTCTTCTGAAGCAGACGGTGCCTGCCGTCACTTCAGCCCAGCTCAGCCCAGTTCAGCCCAGCTCAGCCCAGCTCAGCCCAGTTCAGCTCAGCTCAGCCCAGCTCAGCCCAGCTCAGCCCAGTTCAGCCCAGCTCAGCCCAGCTCAGCCCAGTTCAGTCCAGCTCAGCCCAGTTCAGCCCAGTTCAGCCCAGCTCAGCCCAGTTCAGTCCAGCTCAGCCCAGTTCAGCCCAGCTCAGCCCAGTTCAGCCCAGCTCAGCCGTCGCTGAACAGAGGGAACGAGGGACAGGAAACGAGAGCTGGTCCATCCCAGCGTGCTCACCGTGGAGTCACCTACACCTCTGGACCCATCCAATCTCACAATCACAGCCCCCACACTGAAGGGATCCATGTGTACACCTCCATTAACGGTATTAGGCTTACCCGTACCGTGTTACAAACATGGGGTATCAGACATTATTAAACGCCTCTACATTTGGGTTCACCCAGCCAATTAAATGCTGCATTGCAGAGGGGCAGTCACAACATCACAGCCCCATTCTACTGCAGCACAGGGCTAATCTGGATTAAGGCACAACATTCCACACGCATTCCTGCAAGATGTCTGCACAGGAAACTGTCTTTTTCACTGCCATCACCGTTCCTAAGGGGCTCCAGCCAGGACATAAATTGAGTGACCAATCCCCTGTTTCCAATGTGCTAATTAAGCAAGGAACAAGAGGGACTGCAGCAGGATTAGTACTCAGTGCCGTGGACCACAGCCCCCGGCCAGTCCACAGACAGCTAATACAAGTAGCTCACCTGCCTTGGTCAGACCTAATTACAGATGTGAACTCTATAGCAATACAACACAGCGTACCTCTTACTTACTGCTTTCACCACAAAAAAAACGTCATTTTCACAGGAAACAAACTGGCCCCAGACAGCAGTAAATTAAAAGGGGAATGTTTGACAAAATCCTCCCTCATTTCAAGGATAAGTTGAGCCTCCCCCGCCCAGCCCAGCCCCCTTGTAGTTAAAGTTCAAGTAGTATATGTGTTTTTGGAGTACAGGGCATGCAGATTCATTTCATTACAGTGCATCCAGAACAATCTGCTGAACATAAACAAGTCTTCACTGACAGGGTACAGGAGTAAAAGACAGTGTATCGCTGTATGCGTGTTGGACATGTGACACCCTTGAGAAGATGATGTGGCAGTTCCAGGTTTGCACTGTGATTTGTCACTTGGTTGGTGAGCGAGAGAAAGCACCCTCCCCAACATGGAAACAAATAAACTAACAGCAACATTCTTTCACCACACAGGTTTGGGGCCAAAACAATAAACTAAAACAACAAAGACAAAGAGAGAGCAAACCGAACAGAGGGGGAGATTTCAGCTCTCTGTTCATCTCCACTGGCCAGCTCCTCTGCTTTACCATGGCACTTACACTTTGTGTTAAAAGAACAGACAGACTCTCTCGCGTCTGTCTGTTGTCTCTCGCTGGGTATTCCCGGCCTCAGCTGCGTTCCGAAGAGGAGCACACCTTTAAGCACCTGGGCCGATCGGTTAAAACAACCTGTGCGTGCGCTCACTCCACTGGTAGGTGTGGCTGAAATAAATTTGATTCTCCATCGGATCAAAATGTAACTGCAGGAGGTTAATGGTTAACCAAAAGTATTTACCAACATTACTTAAATGACACATGACACAGACCGGCTTCACTGGTAGTTTTGGGCACGGCATTCTGTTATGGTGTGTCCCAATACATCACAATTCGCACACGCCAGAAAGAGAACATTCCACAGCACAAGTTCAACTGCAGGTTCACCATATCAGACACCTGTGAATATCACTTCTGAGATATGAGATCAGGTGGTCATGAGGTGAATCTATGAGCAGAAGCTTACTACTCGGGCTAGACAGCTTGGCCTCAGGTACAAATAAGACCGGGATTCGGCTTCTTTGAAGATCGCCCATTACAAGGTTATAACACTTAAACTAGCCGATACATTTCTTCTAAATGAGATGACAAAAGGGCTCCTGACTATTGGCTCTAAAGTAAGCTGGGTTCTAAAGTGAATGGTTCAAGCCTCAGCTCAACTTCATCAGCAGCCGATCTTAAGCAACAGTACTGTCCATGCAGCTGGAGGGTTAAACCTCCAGACCTGTTAAACCTCCAGCTCTGTGAGAGGCGTTAGACCTCCAGCGCAGCTGATGCATGCCCTCTTCGTTCAGCTCCCAGAACCTCCGTCTTCATTTACAAGACAAAGGGACAATGTCCACTGCCAGAACGCAGAATCAAAAACAGGAACCTCAAAGTCATTTAGGGCAACAAACAGCTGATTTATTCTGCGCTCCTGACATTTAGAGCGCTTCATATATCTGTGCGAATGCCCTGTTGTGCTCTGATCTCTGACACTGCGGCACAAAGGCCTCCTTCATGGCGCTGGCCATAAAAGTGTCAGTAGCCGCCATTCCCAAAATCATTTTTCTTGACCTTTAAAGCCGGACCCTTTCCGTGCCAGTGGCCTGTTCAAGCCGTCATCGAGCCCGGCTGTAATGGTGTGCCACTGGCTCCACAGGCCAAATAAATGAATCCCAGGGCAAGACTATTATCGCGATTAAAATGCAAAGCAGGGCTGCAGGACTCTCGAGGAAGGTGGGGGCAGCAGATGGGCAAGCGTCGATGTTTATAACTCGGGCAGGTGAGGCGAATTATGGGCTGCTATCTTCGCCGAATGTCCTATCCTGGTTATTTATGACGCAGCACCATTACTGTGGACATGTGTTCATTTCTCCCCTTCACTGAGGCACTTTTACATGACGACGGGTTTTATTGCAGTGCTGTTTACATGACGACGTTGTCTTGAGTACTGCGCTTCCTGTGTCACTCTGCAATAGATTGGCTCTGGATTCGTGTTGGCTAAACAAATAGATGCAAATGATTTACAGCAACGCCTGGGACTGTCCTGTGGCACTTGGGGTGGGCGATAGACCACAATGATAATTACTGAACGCAATAAGGATCATCGCCACCATGTGGTGCATTGCCATGTGCCGTGATTTTTCTTTAATTATAGCTGATGTGGTCGTAAACATCCAATCTTCAGAGGTTGTGTGAAACCCATCACCACTGATATCTATTGGGCGTTGGTAAAACAGCCAATCAGCAACAAGGTTTTAAAACTTCCACATGATCAAGTGATGTATTTTGTCAATCATATAGAAGCTGCAAGGCCTTGCAGCTGATTGGCTGTCTTATGAACACCATAGATAGGGAATGACTGGTTTTCCCCCAGAAGCAGTTCATGCAGCCTCTTATGATTCCATTTTTACTACTGCAACAGCTATGATAAAAGTCAAGTAAACAATTGCATTCAATAATTACCATTACGGTACATCGCCCTACTCAACCTCCAATTGTATGTGAACATTCTTGGTCCTGGAGAGCCACAGTTTTTTGCTGTTACTCAACATGACTGACAGATTAAAATAGATAATTACACATTTAACTCCCGGGCCAAAACGTGAAGCTCATTTTAAGATGAACAGCCAGCAGGCATTGCAGCTCTCGAGGACCAGGTTCCCTGTGACAGGGCCATATATACAGACTCCCATGTCAGTCCTCTATGAAGTGCCCCACTTTCAGTGTTGTACACAGACTCATTTCGCAGTCTCTTGGTTGGGGCTGTAAATGTTGTGAGGTCACAGGTCACATGCTCATTTACCCTCTGTGCAGATGGCATGTTCTTGAGCCCTACTGTCCAGGCAGGGGGAGGGGGGTTCCCACATTGTCCACTGTGTGAAGGCAGAATGTGTACAGACTGAAAACAGGCTGTGGCAGCATTGGCTTCTGAAGAGAGAAAGTGCTCAAAGTACTCTGTCAAACTGAAGGAGGATGTTGCAGTGATGACAAGGGCATATGGTAAATAATGGCAAATAGTTGGCATTTATATAGCGCCTTTATCCAAAGTGCTGTACAATTAATGCTTCTCATTCACCCATTCACACACCAACTGTGATTGGCTGCCATGCACTCGCTCAGGGACACTTTGACCCACCCAGGGCGGGATCAAACTGGCAACCCTCCCACTGCCAGACAACTGCTCTTGCCACCTGAGCCAATGTCATCCCATATATATGCCTATGATTTAGCAATCCAAATGAGTAACAGAATTGGCATACATGTGATAGTATTTTCTGCATCTCCATATGCACTAAGTCTACGAGACGAGAGCAGAGAGGGTTTGAGTCAAATCTAGCCTTAGTCTGACCTTGTGACTTCCATCGCCCTGTTCATTCACGCGTATCAGCACTATGAGAAGGTAAATGGTAATTCTTTAACCTACTTTGTCATCTACTTACTTTTCTTTAGTCTTTTTGCTTTTTATTATTTATCCCTGGTTGGAACCACTACCAAATTTCCAAATCAACCTCACCCCCCCCCCCCCCCCCCAAATAAAAGACGGCCGCCCCCCCAAGCCTCAGTTCTGACATTCCTTTCATACCCGTCTCACAAAGAGAGGCCCGCTCAGGTTACATCCAGTGTTTGTGGTGCAGACCTCTTCAGAGCAAACGTAGCACTGTACACGTGTAAGAACGTCAGACTCCACTCGAATGGCCCCAAAGTACAAGGCCCCAAGTAGCATGCATATGCTACTGTAATAAGTCTGTCAACCAACCAAAAGTCTGAAAACCAACTGCTCCTCTAAAATAAAGGAGCCATAACTTTTTTCATGAAAACAAAAAGGTTCACTGCCACATGAACTTGCATGTGCAACACTGAATCACATTTAAGTCAACTAAAAGGATATTTAAACTATCAGAAAACAAACACAAAAAACTATGAAAAAGAAGCGTAGTCAATCCAGTCATTATTCCAGCATTATTATACGTAAAGAAGCTTTATCTGTCTCTTCATGAGGGAGGGCAAACTGATCTCTTGTTGACGTGGGGCACAGCAAGGATGATCACATAGCAGGAAGCATCCACCTGATTGGCCAAACTCAACACCCCTGAAAGGTCCAGGCTGGTCAGTCTCATTGCTAGCACTGCGTGGTGTTCTGTGCCGCTGATAAACTGTCCTTTTGTACTCAGAGGCACCAAAGACTGCTTCTTGAGAGGCAGAACTTAATCCAGTTCCAAATCCATTCCGCAATTTACAAAGTAATTGAATTCATGCCATTGTTTCTAATTCATCTGACAAAGAAGCTTAGCAGCAGCAGTGCTTTACATTTTCCAACCCAAAGACAGCTCATTTTTAATCCCAAGTTTTTCCCAAACAAAATACCTTTTCCTCTGAGCTTCAATTTCTGAGCGGGCTCTGTTTCTCTGCTCTCCATGCACCAGGATTGAGTTACATGCCACGTGGATCCTACAAACTCACCCAACTACAGGGAGGATGCGCAATTTACACGCTCATTCACCCAGAGAGAATTAGAGTAGCATTCAGCCACAAACAGAGTACTGCTCACACTCACTGTCTCAAGTGCATGCACAGGGGCCAACTCAGGCGACCAGCAGTAATGGGGAGGGAGTGGTGAAGCTTGTAGGAAAGAGATTAGAGCGCCATCTTCAGTCTCAGGCAGAGTAACTGAACAGGAGCCCATTTTAAACAGATTTACAGTTCAGACAACAGACAACCAGCTGGGCATTGAAGCAGGTCACTAGGCTGGCCGTCTCACTGGATTTATCTGTGCGGTTTAAACTGAGCAAGCGCTGTACTTTAACATTAGCATCATGAGGTCTGTACATGCAGATGGACTTGAATGGGGCCCACCATCCACAAACTGGTAGCCACAGGGCACGAATACCCCCAAAAACAAACAAGTGTTCCTGGTGCCTCTGCAAGACACCACACAGGCACAAACCAGTTCTTCCAAACATTTAGTCCAGGTAAACATTCAGTTCATAACAGGGAAAACAGGGAAGATGATAGGATGTGAGGTCTGTTGTAATGGTCACTGTGCGGATTCTGGTCATGCAAGTCAGAAAGGATAATAAATAACAGACCACAGTACCCATGCCTGAGACACATACATACATACATACACGAGGCCTTCCAAACAGGGTGAGAGCAGGGTCAGGGTCCTGTAAGGTGGAGAGAAGGAAGAGCTAGCATAGCGGCAGGTGCGAGCAGAATTTCAGTGGGAAAGGCTGAGTGGTTCTGCAGGCCACAACCATTCATTGGCAGAATTACATGGTAGCTGTGGAAGGTAATTGCTAAGGTGCACTGTCATGGGGCACCAACATACAACATTGACTGACAGCTTCAGTAATGACGGTATGGCTTGCAGGCCCCTGCTGTTAGACTTTTTATTTATTTATTTTTTATTTTAAGTTTCTCACTTGATGATGTCAGATAAAAAGTTGGCTTAGTCTTGCGGTGAACTCCTTGCCCTGTTATAGTGGGGAAACCCTTCTCTGTGCACTGTTGTTCGCTAGGAGATGCAGGTGGGGTAGCATTCGAGAAGTGGCAGGAGGTTTTTCCATTTAAGGGCATTACCGAGAGGGCAGCTTCAGCCTCTACCTTATTCTTATGGGAGGAAAAGCCAATGTGTCACAGGACACTGACAGCAGTTCAAGTTTATAGTTTCAATACACAGCTTTCCGAGAAAGTTACAGTATGTCAGGCTGTGGAAATGCACCATTTCACTGGGATGAGGGGATACAAAATCCGGGTTAACCTCAGGGAATTAAGAAACTAGGTCTGGATCTCAGCAATAAAAACACATTGAACTGGAAAGTAGCTACAGCGTGCATACATTCAGTTGAATGCCAGACTAGCCCGACTTTCAAAATCAAAGGTGCACTTTCTAAATCCGGGCGGCACGGATGGGTCAGTGGGTAGCACTGTCGCCTGTCGCCTGTCGCCTCACAGCAAGGAGGTCGTGGGTTCGAATCCCCGTCGGCCAGGGCCTCTCTGTGCGGAGTTTGCATGTTCTCCCCGTGTCTGCGTGGGAGAACTGATTTGCAAAGCACAACATGGTACGCAGACTTCACCAAAGATACCATCGTCAATGCTTGACTGAATAATAAACACAACTGAAAGTTGCTGGCAGAGTTTGGAAGGCTTGCCCCTTAAAGGAATTCACCACAGTATTTACACTTAAGCCTGTCCGTCTCTACAGCCAAAATGGTGGGGGCTGAATTTTGGAAGAAACAAAACAAGACTAACCACACTACTGCTAACCTCTTAAGAAGGGGGCAATAGACATTCTGGAAGTGCCAGGACTGGTACACTCAGTATTGTGTCATTCACCAGAATATAGGCCTCCTATGGAAAAGTAGTTATGATGTATCAATATTTTCTCAAACCAAAATCCAGTTTTGTCCAAAAAATGTTTTGCAGTTAAAGGACACTTTCAGAAGCTTTTGCACTTTTGCATTTAACTTTGCAGTTAAATTAAATCGAGTCCTGGCGAGTGTAAACTGTAGCCTACCTATTTATTTATATGTATGTAAATGTTTATAAATAAATAGTTACACACATGTTGTATAAACTATACTTAAAGCCAAGGAGCAACATAACTCATTTAACCATAAATCGGTGGATTGGGACACGTGCCCCACAGACGTAAACATTAGAAAGATACTGTAACCAGGAGAGGAAAGAGTTGTTACAACGAGAGCTGTCCAGCAACGTCTCACTGAAAGTGTTCAGCTAGGCTACCAGTCTAAACAGACCGTTGTAAAAGAATAATGCAACAACCAAAGAAACAGGCTACCATTGTGTTTTAGATTTTAATTTCCGTGAAATCATTCTTGTTTCACTAGCTAGCCCATTTGGCCAACATAAAACAATTCCAGACTTTGGACCATAACTGACACAAGCAGCCAAAACAGCCCGAAGGAAATTAGTGCTGCGCAATATACGGACTTCTTCTACTTTAAACTCAAGACGTGAAATTTACAATAATAATTACAAGGTAACCGACCTACTACTAACGCGCCATGGGAGAATTATTGTAGGCTACGTGTAAGAGCCACATATACCCTGATGAACCGCTGCAGACTGGAATCTCCGCTTTGTGGTAGACTTGAATAATTCTTACAATTCACAGCCTACACGATGCAACTCTCAATACCAAGCATGTCCTGGTTACTTACTTTATGAAGTAGCTTGCCCCCTCATCTGTGAACCCTTCTTCCCACCCCCGTGGTAAATCTACGGTGAAAAATCAAACAAAAAAGACGAATTAGGCTACTGTGTATACAACCACGGTCCTTGTTCCCAAAACTCTATCGTTTGACTATATGCACCAAACTAATTGGTGTATGTTTACAAAGACACACATACCTTTGTAAATATACATCGATTTATTTTTACAATTAATCAGGCTACGCATACCTGACCGTATCATATGCCCAGAGTTGACAGGTTCACCCGTACGGGGATGGAGCCAAGTCGTGTACAGAGTTTCATCACTGAAAGAAAAAAACAAACACCTGTTAGCTACGGAGCAAAAGAAACGCTACAATTCTCATCCATATAGTATAGTAATGAATAGCGACTGCGTTTAAAATGTGGAAGATATAATGCGTGCTTACTTTATGAAAAAAACTCTTCCATCCTTGCATACTCCGTAAGACCAGTGATCAGGTAAAGTGTCCCGCCCGAGAGGAGCCGCCATGATCCTGGTCTGAAGTACGACTTCATGCTCCCCTCCGTGGAGTCTCCAGGGAAGCAGACATAGCCCAATAATCGCCAATAGAGCGGCACTGTTATTAAAGGGGAAGACCAAACTTGGGAGAAACTACAGAGCTTGCCCTAGTTTTTTAGCCGACAGAAAATATGGGGAAGAGAAAGAAGAGGAGTGAAGAAAGTTCTATGCTTTTTGGCGACGTAATGTGTAGGTCTGACGCAGGAGTAAAATGCGTTGTTTACCGAGATAAAGGGATTAGAATAAGTGTTTGACTTTAGGAATGCGTGGGACGGATTTCAAAGTCAACATAGCCTAAAAAGCCAACATTCAGGCGAACCACACGCTTGTTCCATCGATCAGTCATTTAGTACTGGAATACGGCAAAGTAGCTAGAGTAGGCCTTTACTGAGGTGAATCACTATACGCTCCTATTGGAAAGTGTGGAGCGGATACATGGCCACTAAAACTAACCATTCGGTAGAATCGGTAGATAGATACCGATACCGACGAAATCTGCAACGTGTTGATATGTTTAATAAAAGAAAATATGAAAGCACTTAAACACATTTGTTCACCTAGCTAATTATGAGTCTGTAAAATGTTTACAGTAAGTGCAGTGTGAACATGGGATTTGTATTCTTCAAGCTCAGCTATTTCTGACGTAATGTGGTGTAAGAGGGTAAACAATCCCTCTAAACATGAAAAGCACCTATTTAAATATTTTTTCCCTCTAATGTCAACAAACAATTTGATTTCAACTGTGGTTGGAATGAAAACCAGCATATTCAGGGGTCCACCTGGACCAAGGTTTGGAACCATTGCCTTCAATCAGGGGTGCACAACAAGGCTGTATCCGTTTCAGGATTTTGTGCCAACTTCTGCTTTGAATTAATTAATCGATATGAATTAATTAATCGATATGACAGTTTTATAAGCAGCAGCTGCAGGCTGCGGGTATATCATACAGATGTGTCTGTGTTTAAGCACAGGAGTGCACCAACACAGTTTCTAGAACTGTAAGATAACCAGAACTAAGGAAATTGGTACTGGAGATGACATAAGGCCTCATCAACCCATTTGAAATAATTTAATTCGTTAATTTATGAAATCCATTTATCATTATCCTGCACTATTTTCAGAGGGAGTCCTTAGTTTTGGTTAGCTGGATTGGAGATTGAATACTATTGAGTGTTGTATTGTTATATGGGAGAAATAAAACCTCTATAAATTGTGTCTGTGTGTGCTGTTATTCGCTGTTGTAGGGCCTCTCTAATGTGAAAATAATGTGTTCACCATGAAACATGAAGCAGCTCATAAATGAGGCTTCTCCGGGCTGCTGGTGGCTTGTGTTAAGGCCCTGCCGGAGTGTATGCATGAGCCCCACAGGCTGGTATGAAATCCAGTGCTGACTGGCTGGCAGTTTCACATGGCTCAGCCAGTATCACCGTGGGAGGGAGGTTTTCAGCCAGCTGGGACAAAGAGATCTCATCATGCACCAGCAACCCCCAGTGTGCCCCCTGCTGGGCTGCATGTGAACTGTCCTCTGGCTCTTGCCTGTGCAAGCTTCATTTGTTGACTATGATTTGAAAAGAAACCATGGCAATATTACATGCTTTGAAGAATAGTACAGTGCAGCCATCAACCTCATATTCATTATTTCATTTCAACTTCAATGTGCCGGAGTACAGAGAGCAGAAATTGTACCACTGTCCAAATACTTATGGACCGCATTGTACATTCTGGCCCTCCCAAATTTAAAACAGAGGTCAGCTTGCAGCATGAGAATGTGTGGGAATCCTGAACTGGGTAGAGGAAGATCTGACATGATTGTTGTAGCACTTCTCTGCATCATTTCCGATTAAATGTGTCTCACAGCGATCCAGGTTGTCGCTGGAAGGATTTGCGTTATGTGTCTGTTTCCTGTCAGTGTTCTGTTAGTCTTACGTCCCTTGGCACTTGCCACCTGTCTTCCTCAGAGCATCTGAAGAAGTAGTGAAAAGATTTTTTAAAAGTAAAAACGCTCTGTGATGCAGCCAGTTTCTCCCTGCAGCTTGTCCTTAAATGCACCCCTGCTGGCTCTCCATCCTTCGCCCTGCTGCTCCCCTCCTGTGTTCTCGTCGCCTCAGGCCCCGCGATTGTGCACTTTTGTGTCACCAGCACAAGCAGTGATGGATTCCTCGCCTGCTCTGTGGAGGAAAACATGGCGCTGGAGGTAACTATAGAAACAGTACACTGGCTGGACATTGTGTCCAGGAGAATGAGGTCATAGAGGAAAGATAAGGTGTGTGGGAACCGATTCTTTATCCTAGTCTATTTATGCTGTTAAACACAGGAAAACCTAAGCTCTGCTAATACTGGATGAATATTCCAGTAATGCTCCATAACATGTTTTCCATCCCAACACCAACCAATTAGTGAAATAAAACATGTTTTATGGAGACATTTACATTATTGTCACACCATCATCACACTAGCTTAAAACATATATCCCATGAACGCTAATGAATTCCTCATATATTTTATGGATGTAAACAGAGCACATACTGTATGGTAACTGTACTGCACCAGAAGGGGTTAGGGTGTGAAAGGATCTCAGAATTCAGTGGACATTCTGAAAAAAGGCCCCTGGTGCAGCAGACCTAAAGGCAAGGAAGGCCATTCACAGTAGCAAAGATGTAGTGCAGCAGGCCTGAAAATCTTCACCATCAACGGAAAACGCTTAAAGGTGTTGCCAGATTAAAGTACAGGGTTCCAGTGTACTGATACACAAATACTGAGCGTGCCAGTAGCATATAATTAGCTGTAGCATAAGTCAGGGGGGAAGGGGTTAATTTGCCTCGGTCTGTTCACATCAACAGCAGCTCCTCTGGTCAGCCATGCACCTGCAGTCTGCATGCGTCAGTGTGTAGATCATGGCTACTCAACTCCAGGCCCTGTGGGCCAGTGTCACAGTTCAGGTATTTGCTCCAACCATGCACTGACCATCACTAATTATTTTACCTCCTTGGTTCAGGAAGTGACCTCAGTAGTGAAATCAGGTTGTGTAGCGCATCGTGGAGTACATAGACTGCGGTCCCCAGGAACGGTAGTTGAGTAGCCCTGCTGTAGCGCTCAAATGCAAGTCCAGGGGAATAATCACTCTTTCTCTGGCTCTAGGGGACGCTGTCACGTGCCGGTGTTAGGTGAGCCACAGGTATGGTGAATCTGTGATCTCTAAACGCACAGCCCCCGCCTGGCGCTCGGCATTCTGGGCCGCGCGTCCGAGACGCAGGGCGCGCGGCGATAACGATTACGCTGCAGCGCAGGGCAGGCGCACGCTCCCTCTGCCGCTGCAGGGCGGTCTGCTGGGCTCTGCGCCACGGTGCATTTCCACACGCGCGGGAGGGAGGGCACTGCATCACGCACGCAAGAGGCTTTGTCAGCCCCCGCCTCCCGCTGCTTTTACGGCGCATTGCACGCGCTCCCCCCTGAATCCTGTATGACAAAGACTTTATCCCTGCACCACAGTACAAAGCTGTGATTCCTCAATCTTATATTGATAATAATAACATTTTAATATTGCAATAACAATTATTCATTGGGAACGAGTCTTTGCCCCAAGTGAAGGAGTTCAAGTATCTCGGGGTCTTGTTCACGAGTGAGGGTAGAAGGGAGCGTGAGATCGACAGGCGGATCGGTGCAGCGTCAGCAGTAATGCGGGCGTTGCACCGGACCGTTGTGGTGAAGAAGGAGCTGAGCCGGAAGGCGAAGCTCTCGATTTACTGGTCGATCTACGTCCCAACCCTCACCTATGGTCACGAGCTTTGGGTAGTGACCGAAAGAACGAGATCGCGTATACAAGCGGCCGAAATGAGCTTCCTCCGTAGGGTGGCCGGGCTCAGCCTTAGAGATAGGGTGAGGAGCTCGGACATCCGGAGGGAGCTCGGAGTAGAGCCGCTGCTCCTTCGCATCGAAAGGAGCCAATTGAGGTGGTTCGGGCATCTCATCAGGATGCCTCCCGGGCGCCTCCCTTTGGAGGTTTTCCGGGCTCGTCCAACTGGGCGGAGACCCCGAGGGAGACCCAGAGCCCGCTGGAGAGATTATATATCTCTCCTGGCCAGGGAACGCCTCGGGATCCCCCAGGAGGAGCTAGAATGCGTTGCTGGGGAGAGGGACGCCTGGAATACCCGGCTTTGCCTACTGCCCCCGCGACCCGACTCCGGATAAGCGGGTGACGATGGATGGATGGATGGATTATTCATTCATCATTCATTCATTCATTTATAAATTAATTCAGCAGATTATATTTTCCTTATGAATCAAAGATGCGCCAGGCATTTAATTCATAGCCGCAAAAACAAACACATTAATAATATAGCATACAATAGCCAGTATTACAATCTAAAATAAAAACGGCCTAAAAATGTAATTGCAACAATATATATCATACATTGTGTCCAGATACGTATGTCACAATCTGTAAATTCTGGCCCTAAAGTTTGCCAAGGGATCAAATATAACAAAATAATTTATTGTATCCAATCATTATGTCAGCAGGAGACTAGAGGAGACGTTACTTTTATTACAGAAAAACAACACCCAAAGGTACCTCTTGTGAGCTGGGAACACCAAACAGCCCCAGTATAAATATTCTTTTTTTTTGCAGAAAAGAGGCGTGCCAGCCAGGAGACACTGAATGCTCCAACAGACCGACAGGTCCTCTTTGACTGACACAGATCATTGCTTGTTTTTTAAATCTCACTTTCAATCAACATTTTGCTGTTTCTCAGAGAAGAGAATATTCCATTATCTTCCACGTATGTTATTTGATCTGTTATCATTAATCCCCCAAGGATGGTCACTGTAAGAAGCAATATTTTATTTAATTAGAGCAGATTGAGCTGACAAGGCAACCATTTTCACTCGCACAGACCTATGCTACGGAACAACTCACCAGCTCACCTGAATGACCTTTGAATGAATCAGATTTTTAGCACACAGAGAGAAAACAGAGCTGTGCCTCATGGGATAGAATGCTTGAGTGAACATGTCAGATGTGCATGTTCAGAACCCTGCGCTTTGGGGGCGGGGGTAAAGGCTGGGATGGACGAGCTCCAGAGAGGAGCAATTTAAACTCCTAATCGGTGTCACGTACAGTGCAAACAGCAATGCAGTAAAATGGCCTACGTAAATTATAAAGTCATGGAAGCCCTTTGGGATGATCAATTCAACACCAGCATTACTTTGAACAAATTATTGCAGAATATTTGTTCAATATTATTCAATATTTATATTAGTGCAGGATTAACAGTAGTTATAGTTAACTATAATGGGTTTATCAGTATACACTCACCATGCATTCTATTAGGTATTTATGAGACTTCTAATGCTGTAGCCTATCCACTTATGCGTTGTGTGTTCAGAGATGCTCTTCTGCATACCACCATGTGTGGTTATTTGCATTACTGTCACCTTCCTGTCAGCTTTGACCAGTCTGGCCCTTCTCCTCTGACATCTGTCATTAACAATGCGTTTCTGTCTACAGAAATACTGCTCACTGGATTTTTTGTTTTAGTTTTTTTGCACCTTTTTTTGCAAACTAGATTTTCATGCAGGAGTAGTTTCTGAGATATTCAAACCACCCTGTTTGTCACAAACAATCATTCCACAGTCTAAGTCACATAGATCTAATTTTTTCCACATAGTTGATGTGAACATTAACTGAAGCTCCTGACCTGTATCTACATGATTGTATGTATTGCACTGATGCCACACAATTGGCTGATTAGATAATTGCATGATTAAGTAGGTGTAATAAAGTAGAAATTTTCCTAATAAAGTGCTCGGTGAGTGTACATTACCCAAGTTTAATGTAATAATCATGGACCGTTTATTTATTAATCAGCATAAGCAGGTTATTTTATCTTTTTAAGAGTTATTCTACACTACACCCTGGCTTTGTTATAAGAAGGTATCATATTCCTTACAGCTTTAGTGAAGTACTGGAGACCATTCTAAATGAGTGCTGAATGAAAATGAATTCCACTCCCACACACACACTTCACTTCTTGTTTGTTCAAGTTTGTTGCATACAAAAATGGGCTTCATTTTCTGCCATGCATCTGTCACTGCAGAGTGTTCTTAATGTATGCACAATATACATAATTATGCATCATTTCAATTTTCAGAAAATGTTTCCAATTGTGTACTTAACATAATCTTGTGATTATTCTTTGTTCACAGGTTTGAAATTCTGCTGATGGAAGGGCCACCTTGGTGAGGACTGTCTGTATCTATCAGCACCTGTCCCTATTTGCCTCCATGTAAGACAAAGAAACAACTTAACAAACATTGAGCTTGGAGACCACCAGAATGATGATTAGCTACCACAATATGGACTTTTTTCTTCAGCTCTGGTGCCAGGGCTGAGGGCTCAGCAAAGTTACTGGTGGCTAGCAGGTTCATCCTCAAGAGGCTGCTACTGCTGTATCACAGCACATAAGCCACACACAGGTACACATCCATCCATCCATCCATTATCCTAACCCGCTTATCCTGAACAGG
The DNA here is from genome assembly GCF_963514075.1 of Conger conger. Classification (NCBI taxonomy): domain Eukaryota; kingdom Metazoa; phylum Chordata; class Actinopteri; order Anguilliformes; family Congridae; genus Conger; species Conger conger. Next base: position 13,561,393 of record NC_083765.1, read on the forward strand.
GTCGCAGGGGGGCTGGAGCCCATCTCAGCATACATTGGGCAAAAGGCAGGAATACACCCTGGACAGGTCGCCAGTCCATTGCAGGGCACACACACCATTCACTCACACACTCATACCTACGGGCAATTTAGACTCTCCAATCAGCCTGACCTGCATGTCTTTGGACTGTGGGAGCAAACCCACGCAGACACGGGGAGAACATGCAAACTCCACACAGAGAGGTCCCGGCCGACGGGGATTCGTACCAAGGACCTCCTTGCTATGAGGCGGCAGTGCTACCCACTGCACCATCCGTGCCACCACAGGTACACATAGGAACTTCTTATCCATTCATCTCCCCCACTTACTTATTTTTACTCTCTCTCCGTCCCTGCGTCTCCCTGAGCAGTGGCTGGCACCACCATCCTTCATGACGCTTTAAAAATGTACCAGACTTTATTGTACATTACAGGACTTTAACATTTTTCAGTTTTGACCGTTTCTATTTTTTTTTGAGTAAATAACCACGGACATCAAAGGTGTCACCACAGATACTGGTGTCCATATATGGACATGTTGCTGGCTCTTGACCCTGAGACACTGGTAAATCAGTCTACACTCTGAGAGCGACAACAGTCACGCAAAGTCCTGACTTTAAAACAGAACTACCGCCTCACACATACAAGCACTCTCCTCTTTCTCTCCTTCACTCTCTCTCCCTCCCTTTCCCTGTCCTTTCGGGCACAAGCTCCTCTATTGTCTGTTATGTAAATGCAGAGTAAATAATGCATGCCCGTGCTCTCTTGAACCACTTGCATAACAATGAATTCACCAGGCAGTCTGAGAAACTCTTCCCATTCCTCCTTAATTAGACATTCTGCAGTCCAGGAAGAGATTTTCATCAATAAATTAAGCCATACCTGTTTGGACAACTGTACTAACACCCTTCCTCAGTGTTAGGCATTGATGACACCTATCGGTATTCACAAAAGCATTGATTGGCACTCTCTAATAATCAGACTTTAGGGCACGGTACATGTTTCAGGCCAAGACCCTGTTGTCAGCTCTGATATTGCAGTTGAACGGCATCTTCAGATGTATCCACGCTGCAACGATAACTGAATATGAGGGCTTTGAATAATTACCCATTAATGTGTGCCTTGCCAGGTGACTGCTCGTCTCCCCTGAGCAGGAGACCCAGAGTGTGGCTGAGAAAGAAGGTCAGCCCTCACATAATTAAAGAAACAGAGCGTCTATGATGAATGGCCAACGTTGGCTCAGGAGGTAAGTCTGACAGTCGGAGGGGTTGCGGGTTCGATCCCACCCTGGCTGTGTTTAAGTGTCCCTGAGGGAGGGACCATGAAGGTCCAACTACGAGATGAGCGTACAATCTGTGGGTGAAATACTTATTTCGTTTTATTACCTTACCCCCATTCCTTTGTGTATCCAGATATAATTTACATTATGCAATCTCATTTCCTAATCAAATACAGGGGCCCAATGAGAAATGTGGGAGAGACGCAATTTGTTTACCAAATGGGCCATTGCTGCTTAGTTTCCATGGCACCCTAAGAACAACAAAACCAAAGATGCCAGCTAGTAGCTAGTATTAATTACATTGAACACACTTATCCAGAGGGAGGGTGGTGCAGTGGACAGGAAAGTTGCCACACAACAAGAAGACCTTGGGTTGAAATTCTGGCTGGGGGGGGGGGGGGGGGTTCTATGTGTTAGCTAATGGATGAAATGTACAGTACTATAAAAGTATTACAGCAATTATGACTAATATGAGAGCTCATGTTGTTGCAATCTTTGTCACCATTATCAGTATTATGACTGATTACATTTTCATAGTGATTTGATAATTCAGGCAGATACAAAGCTTAATACTAGTTAAATACTGACATCTTGTGATAGAAACCACAAATTGCAGCTATACTCATGTTTTTATTGATGTGCTTAGAATAGGGATACCCAATCCTGACCATAAGTAGTAGTTTATATGTAATTAACTCAATACACCTTTTTTTATGGGTCACAATTAGTTGCTGATTCCAAGACTAAATAAAGACCTTTGTCTCCTCACAGCCAGGCTTGAGTACATGGTTAAAGTGGAACAGGACTGTAGTATGTTGTAAATAACTTTCACACATTCATGGATGAATAGCAGTACTTGAAACAAGTGTCATCATGCCGAACTACATTGTAATAAAACATCACCATGCATGCATGCCACAGTGAAGGGGAAAAATGAACACATATTGGATAATCATCAGTGCGCTAGAAGAGGATAGGAGAGTATACACTACAATGACTTCATCCAAAAGCTTCATTGTTTTAAGTTTGAGTTAAGTTAAGGACGTGCTCCTGTAGAGTTTAGAAATGTCAGTTTACTCACTGCCCCAGCGCTTTAATAAACTAACTGGAAAGATAATGTAGGGGTGGCCTGTAGTGTAGTGGTTAAGGTAAATGACTGGGACACACAAGGTCGGTGGCTCTAATCCCGGTGTAGCCACAATAAGATCCGCACAGCCGTTGGGCCCTTGAGCAAGGCCCTTAACCCTGCATTGCTCCAGGGGAGAATTGTCTCCTGCTTAGTCTAATCAACTGTACGTCGCTCTGGATAAGAGCATATGCCAATAATGTAATGTAATACTGTCACTGAAGCACCTCCCACATGTGACAGGCCAGGAAGAAGGCAGTGTCACAATACACTGCCACTCACATTATCCCTTGTTCAACACAGAAAGAAAACCATTTCACTGTGATATCCTGCTTTAGATATGCAAAGATCGACTCTCCTACAGCCCTTTGAGGGCTTTAGCATCTGCTGGTTTCTGATACGCTTCAACATCAAAATGGTAAATAGAACTCTCAAATTTTCCACTAGTTAACACTTGAGACGAAATTGGCTAGAAGTTTAACATCTATACTTTATAGCAGGGGTCTCCAATCTTATCCTAAAAGGGCCGGCGTGGGTGCAGGTTTTTGTTTTAACCCAGCAGTAACACACCTGATTATACTAATGAACTAATCGTGGTCTTTAATCAAGACCTAGATGAGTAGAATCAGCTCTTAGTCCTGTGCTAAAACAACAATCTGCACACACACCGGCCCTTTCTGGATAAGATTGGAGACCCCTGCTTTATAGTCAGTGTGCAAGATGTTATGGAATCCTTCCATCATCTAACCCACTTACCTCCGGTCACAGTCGCAGAGGGGGACTGTGATATGGACTATCCATATGCCTCAATCACAAAAAAAACATGTTTTAAGTGAAATGTTTGCATCTGCTGAAAGCCTCAAAAGACAAGAAATTAAAATGCTCTCCATCAAGGTATCAGCACAGATCTCTGACAACTGTTACAACCATGTATAAGGTCTACTGTGCATCAAACAACATGTGCTCGCCACTGGGCAGACTGTTTAAGATTCAAACCTCTCAAAGAATTCATAATCTTACAGTAGTGCAATGTAAAGGGTATTGGCAAAATGTAATATAAAAGTCTATTTATCAATAATTTATCTAAAGCGTGCTTTATTTCCAACATGACCACATATCTTGTATCTCTTTCAACATAGCTTGTCCAGTGTCCGTATGTAGCAGTTTTTATAATAGTGTGATTGATAGATCCTGCATTAGTATATAATGTTGTGTATCTTATGTATATGATCACATTTATATAGGCCTCCTGCATGTCATTCTGGATAAAAGTGTTGAAGCAGATACACAGTATAGGCTACAGTATATGTACTTATATGGGCCAATACATAATTATTCATATTTGTCCAAAAGTCGGCCAATTAGTCATGGCAAGCTACTGCGCATTCAGTAACTCAATGAGTCCCCCACAAATCACAGATCCTCACAGTGGGAATAAATGTTATGTTTTATGTAATATAATCAATTTATTTAGTATCTTTTGAATTGATCAAAATAATATGCCGTCATGTTAATGCTATGCAATCAATTGGATATAAGTATTTTTCTGCACAAATTTAATATAAACTACAGGGCTGTAGCATGTTGTCAAAGATCTGTGCTGATACCATGATGGAGCCGGGTGATGTTAGTGTAGGGGCTGATCAATTTAATTTCTTGTCTTTTGAGGCTTTTAGCAAATGCAAACCTTTCACTTAAACCAGTTTTTTTTGTGATTTATATATTCCGTCGCAGGCATTTATAAAGCGCCTTTATCCAAAGCGCTGTACAATTGATGCTTCTCCATTCACCCATTCATACACACACTGACGGCAATTGGCTGCCATGCAAGGCCCCGACCAGCTCGTCAGGAGCATTTGGGGGTTAGGTGTCTTGCTCAGGGACACTTCAACACAGCCCGGGCGGGGGATCGAACCGGCAACCCTCCGACTGCCAGACGACTGCTCTTACTGCCTGAGCCATGTCGCCCCTTAAGTCTCTGGATGAGTCCGATCGCATGCCTTTTACATTTCCCCCGTACACACCACACAACACACCGCTCAGCAGTCCTTCCAAATGTCTTTTATTTATCCAAAAAGCGATTACACTTATGCCACCAGAGCTGAAGCAGTGGAGGATTCGCTGTGGACCAGAAACAGAAGGAGAAAGCAGTCAGACAAAATGCACAGTGACTCACGCACGGTTTACAGGTCCTCTCCACTGGCCATGCAGGAAATGCCATGTCCACACTGCCATTTTACAACTCCTTATGCACCTCTGATCTGATCAACGTCTTGTACTTTCAGTCAAGAGCCCACACAGGAATGCAAATGAGTCAATTCAGTCAAATCGAGCATATAAACCACACATCCCGTATCTACTTTTAGAACTTAACACAGCACATGTAGGAGTAGTGCTCTGATAAAGTGGTTCACAGTATTAAACATTTCCCTGTCTGAGGGAAATATAGGCAAATAATCCTTAGATATATGTAGTGTAGAGCCTCAGAAACAAATCCATGTACACGCGAACACACAAAATGTTTGGCGATAGAGAAAAGCGAATTCTCAATGGTAACACAAACCAAGGCGCCCCTAAATGAGACGGCGGTGCTCATGAGGAGGATAAGGTGTTGTGGGTTGTCTGAAGGGGACTGGCAGGGTTGGCACAGTGCAGCCACTCTGCTAATTTACCTCCAAGTTTGGTCTGGCACATCAGAAATATCTCAATTCTTACAAGGCAAGAATGGGACAATGAAATGTGCTGCCTGGCAAGCATCTACATTGTACATTTTGGCCATTCAATGCGTAACCTATCAAACAGGCAACCAAATCCTGTGAATAGTTACAGGCAGCGATCCTATGGGCTCAATGAATGATGTACAGATGTACACCAGTGTACAGAAAGAAATGTTCCAATACGTACTACTTCCAGTTGGGTGGGAGTACTCTCTTGGTCTTGTAGTAACGAGCCAGTCTGTGGATTCTGCTTTCGATCAGAATCAGACGGAATTTGGCATCCTTGTCCTGCACAAAAAAATAAAGACATTTGCAAAACGGACTCGGATTTCGCCCCATTCATAGCGAACTCGCACACTGCTCTATTTCAATCTGCTCTCTGGGGATAACACAACGAATTGTATAGCACCTTTTATGGACACTAGAGAACCGAATTGTCAGTTGTGAAAAGAAAAATCAAAGGCAACTGAATACGAACAAACATATAATATATTCAATTTCAAGTTGCATTAGAAATCGTTACCACCGTTACAGCAATAAAGTACAAATAATCAACATGACTGAAAAAAGTATGAAAAGGTATGCATGTATACACGACAATTGTGGACAGAGCCACGCGAGAGCAGCCTCGTCGTTTCTTCTCCCAATCGTCCACACTGAGACAGAGTGACTTAGCTACACTTCAACCCAGAATAACACAATCTTAAGTCGTTTAGTCTTACATTTAGACTTCAAATCTTATTTAAATTTTGTGATCAATATGACAAAAGCTTGCCAGTTCGGTGACACTCATTTCAAGATTTGCCAATAGGGTGAGAATTTTACTTGTGAATCAAAAGAGTAACTGAACACAAGCTAATATTTTCTACTTGTGAAAAAGTATGATGTTAAGCCTCATTACAAGACTGAAACACTTAAGCCTTTTTTGCAGTGTAGTATTCAGTGTGTACAGACACGTGATAGTAGTGCATGGGACCTTTCTGTTCCTCTCCAGGTGCTTCCTCACAGCGACAGCCTTCTTGATCAGGTGGTACAGGTCCTCAGGAAGGTCGGGGGCCAGGCCCTTGGACTTGAGGATCCTCAGGATTTTGTTGCCGGTGACAAAACGCACCTGGGCGACACCATGGGAGTCCCTCAGGATCACACCTGGAGCACAGGTAACCACATTTCAGCACTGAGTTTCCCCAAAAATAGACCAGCACTAGTTTCACCAACCTAGTAGCCTAGTGGCTAAGGTACAGTCACAACCCGGAAGGTTGGTTCAAGCCCCGCTGTGGCCATGATAACATCAGTGGAACTGTTGGTCCATTGAGCAAGGCCCTTAACCCTATTGTTCCAAGGGGACTGTTCCCTTTGCGTAGTCAAATCAAATTAAGTCGCTTTAGATAACAGCATCAGCAAAATAACTAATGTAAATGGGTGAGTCTCTAAAATGTACGGCATCTAAATACATAGAGTACATGAATGCTGACATCTACGCAAAATGTTTAACAGTGCTCTTACTGTGAATAAGTATGACACAAACTGCTTTAATAAGATGAATAAATGAATGAATGAGGCAAATCTGACAAAGTAGGCCCACAGGAAGTAGAAGCAGCCATAAGCAACAGCAGAAAGACTAGAGACAGCACCGTTAGCTGGAGGTAAGAGCAGCCTCAGGCTCTTATGAGAAAAGAAAAATCTACACACAAAAAAACATAAGAAAATAAGGAACTGATTTTTACATAAACAAAAAACAATTCACGAAAGAAGAGAGTGTGAAGCTAACCAATGGGAAAATAACCCAAAACATTTTAACTGCATGAGGTGGCCTACATGTCAGGCTGAGGATGTCAGTAGAAACCATGGCGTCCATGACTTACAAACCACCCAAAATAGACTAGTAATCAACCAATCTGGGAATACAAACATGCAGTTATTGCGGTGCTGTTCCAGGAAAATATCTCCATCATAGACAGACCTTGGATGCATTGTTAGAAAAAATATGGACCACAAACAAAAACATTAGACTTTTAGTTTAAATAAAAAGCTGACATGCAATTAGTGAAAATAAAGTTGCTCAGAGTTTAAACATGACACTGATGACATTTCACACATCACACACAAAGGCAAGACTTAAAAATCACATGAGCGAGTTAGTGAGAGTTTATTCCTTTTATGGTGTAGTGTACAGAAAGGGTCTTCCAGTTTTAGAAAAGAACTGACAGCACTTGATCCAGAACTGGTTAATTCAAAGCAAATGTAGGGCAGCCGGTCAAGTTCTCTAAAAGAAAACTAAAATCCTTCAGCATCAACATATACAAGTTCTTGTCAGCAGCAACAGAAACTCACCGATCTGAGAGGGGGTCAGACCCTTCTTGGCCAGTTTGAAGATCTGTTCTTTGACATCATCGGATGTCAATTTCAACCACTATGACAGAAAAATTATGTCAAGGGAATCAAATATTTCCTTTTCCAAAGAAAATTGGGCAGCATTAAATTTGTAATGGAGCGAATAGTACTGTTTATTAATACTCACCGTGGGCACACTACGCCTGTACGGCAACGCCGACTGGGACAAGCCCTTTCTGCAAAACAGATGACAAACATGCGCGTTATTCACCCGTTACCAAGCAAAAATTGTAGACCTCCTATCCTGGATAGCAAGTTGGCTAACTAGCTAGTGATACTCTAGTGATCTGTTTTGCCCTAATCTGTGAACCTAATTTATGTTCTAGAATAATTTAATGACCTTAGCCACCCAATCATGTCATCAAACTTCAGTCATCACTCAGCAGAAGTAACGTTAACTTGTCTTAACGCAATGCCAAGCTTGCTTGGTTAACGAACTTGCAAACTACCGTTAGCTACGTGACTTAGCTAGCTAACTTTACATACAATAACATTGGGAAACCAGGTAACGTTAACTCATATCACAAGGCCCAGTCAGTTATCTAGGCACCCGGTTAAGATCGATTTTGCTGGATAATGGGAGGAATTAGACGTTTCCAACGTACGAGCCGGTCGAGGTGCGAATATTTATACCGTGCCTAGCCTGATGCCGTTGTTCGTAACGTTACTGATAACTCTATGGCTAACTTAGCTAGCAAACCCGTCGGAGCTGAAGAAAGCGCTAGCTGAAGTTGACGTTAGCTCATAGGTGTGCGGCCTTCAAATTAGGTTAGGTGCCTAACTAACGTTAATGTTGGTATTTATGATACTTGCACTTTACACAGTTCCATAAAATGCATTTATTTGAGTATGTTACAACGGCACGTAAGCTCGCTGGCTAAATTATACGGTTTTACACGAGAAGACAACATTTTCTCTTGGCACACGCGGCCATGCTTTTTTCAAGAACGGAGCTATCTGGGTTTTAAACGTGATTTGAAGCGGCAAACTGGCACTTCTTCTCTCACTTGCCGACACAGCGTTATACTGCAGTTGGCATAATGTACAGAAGTAATTTCTCCTACCCTACATGGTGAAGATGCCCCGTTAACCGGGTAAAACTCCAGCTTACCCGGGAGCGTGCATACGACCCATGATGGCGATCTAGCAGAAAAGGAAGTTCACTTAGAGGCTGCGCGAGAATTAGGATCTGCATAGGAAGTTGTCATCGGTAGTTAGAGTCGCGTTTTAATATTCTGCCCACACTTTGACCAAAACTGACGATCAAGAGAGGACCGTGAAAATTGTGGTGGGAAAAACGTTTACAACCGCCAAGTGATGTTACGAAAAACACAAATAAAGTCGTTTAGGTAGGACTGTGTCTCAAAATACGTTACCAATTCAAAATAAGCTATATTATGAAGTTAAAGATATCAATAAATTGTATTAGTGAACTGGAGAGAGAATATATAATTTCACTGGCAAATGGGCTAGCCCTGATACTTTTTAAATGTGCAATCAATAGTTTCTAAAACAATCTGAAAAGGACTGTACACACGTGCACATTATTGAGACAACAACAACAGGAAACAAAGTGTTTTTCAAAAATGATTAGAAAACATGGTCAAAGCAACCAAGTAGAATGAGTCAGATACGAAATAATGCAAATAAATACATAGAAAATTCAAAGCCTTTTAATTTAATAATATTGCAATAATAGTTAGAATAGTAGCCAACAAGTGTAGTAGGTCGGCGTTGTACAATTACAGGGCTACAGGTAACTAAAGCAAATACAGGTGAATAGATACAGTTTTAATTATGTAACATACAGAAGCACATGCATTTCTCATATGGAAACATCATGTACCAAACGTCATTCCAGAAAAAAGATTCAGGCCTGGACACTAAGTAGTTCCTTTGTGGTCATAGGTACGCCAATAATAAATGTATAAAATAAAATTTAAATGGTCAAAATTGACTATCAAATCTTCCAAGTACTGGTGCATTCAAGGGGATTCAAACAGCATGTCTACCACTAATAATTGTTTGAACATGGCAGTTTGAACATGGCAACAAATAATATATGTTTGACCATGTAATTGTTTTTACATAGCAGTGATGAGCCACTGAGGGGTATAGAGGGGTGTAGGCATCATTTTCTGTGTGACTGAAAAGCCAACTTGTATCTCTCCACATACTACTCATACTATTAATCGGTTTCTAATATCGATCAACTACTCAGGTTTGTGCGTTTGAACCATCTCAAGCCATGCACCCACATTCCCACATTGTACATACACACAGGTATAGGCAGAGGACAGAGAATATGTCAAGAATGGACCTCATCCATACAGTCAATGACAGGTCGGTTCTCGGGAAAAGAGTCAAAGTCCATGGCTGGCGAATAATAAGGATTTCATTTAAATAATATCTTTGTCTAGAAGAGTAGTACACAGGACAAAGTAGAGCGCGCTAAACGTCTCTTGGTTATTCCAATCTTTATACCTTTTTTAAAACTCGGAAGGGGGGGTGTTTTGGCAAAGGTCACAAGATGCCGACTCAATGCCAGCGCCCCCCCTTCCCTGCTCTCACTTGTTCTATGTTTCACTGATAAATAGCTAATTATCATTTCCTATAAGCATTTAACTCCTTGGGGCTTTGACCGTAAGGACAAAGGACAATATGGCGCCGAGAAAGTGAGGTTGGTTACGGACAGGGTAATATTAGGGTAATATTAACAAACCAAATTACATTCGAGAACTTTAACTGTGAATCTCTATCGGCACGCCAGGAACGCGAAGGAAATATCCAGCGAATGAGGAAACATGCCTCCAAAGTCAAAAGCTGAGGTGAAACCGGACGAAGAGTACGTGTCCCTCACTCAAGTAAACGAACTGGAAATATTCTCGGCACTGCTCGAACAACAACATGACAACTTTAAAGGCTTTGTCAATCTCATTATGGACTCCACAAACAATAGACTGGAAGCAATAACAAGGGAATTGCAGGAGATAAAAAACAAGCTTGCAATTCACACAACAGGACGCGAACGACATAAGAACGGATATCGCAAAATAAACTGAACGCTGCAACACCATGCAGTCGGATATGTTCAAAGTTTGTGACAGTCTGCTGGCTGTCACCGACAAAACAGATTATTTGGAGGGACAGTCCAGACGAAATAATCTGGCAATTTATGGGATTCAGGAGTCAAAAGGAGAGACCTGGGCCGAGACGGAGGAGAAAGTCAAGATGGTGCTGGCAGAGAAGCTACAGCTGCAACGGGAGATCGAGGTGGAGAGGGCTCACTGCACTGGGAAACCTGGAGGAGACAGACCGAGGCCAATAGAGGCACAAGGACTGATCGGCTATTCTTCAACGCACCAAGTCTCTGAAAGGATCCAAAATATTCAATAATGAGATGCTGCAGAAGGAAAAGGAAGGAACTGATGCCGGATCTGAGAGCTGCAAGAGAAAGGGGGGACATTGCCTATCTGCGGCACGAAAAACTGATCCCCGGTCCAGTACACCAAAACTCTCAGGAAACGATTAATCGCCAACCAGGAAGGCTGAAACACCGACTTCATTACGACTTCAAGCACAACTCTCACACATACCGGAGCTAATAATGTATTACAAAGGATTGTTGATCATGATAAACTGGAGCTGAATACTTTCCAATACACCGAACATCACTCACATGACATGGAAAACGTTTTCCTCAACTGCTACTATTACACCGACGAACAGTTTAACAGTTCGATCAAGACTGAAAACAAAATATCAATAATCCACAGCAGCCTGTATGCCAACTTCCACAGTATCAAACATTATCTAAGTCAATTCAAACAGCATTTCAATATAATCGCAATATCGGAAACTTGGTTGAACAGTGAAAGGGGGACAGATTTTGTACTTGAAGGATATGAAATGTGTTATAGGAAAAGAGCAAACAAGATTGGGGGGTGTGGCTTAGTTTGTGGATAAGAATTTTAATTATAAGGTAGTGGAAAATATGATAAGGGTGGTGGATAATTTACTCGAATGCGTCACAATAGAAATATGTATGGGGAAAAAGAAAAACGTTATCATAAGTTGCATATATAGAATGCCAGGTTCTAATATTGAAATATTTAAGGACTGGATGGAGGACAAATTCTCAAAAACGAACCAATAAGTCAGGTTCATATGTGGGGACTTCAACATTGATTTATTAAATCCAAATAAGAACAAAATGACAGAGGAATTTATCAATACAATTTACAGTCTCAGCCTTTATCCCAAAATTACCAGACCCAGCCGGATTACCATCAGGACCTCTCACCACAAAAACAGTTTCTTCCCATCTGCAGCTGGCCTCATCAACAAGGCCCAGGGGACCCCCCACTGTCACAGAACCCTTACACCACCCCCATAGATTTTAGATTTTGTACTTCAATAATATGTCATATATCTTGCTTCAGAATCATTCTGTATTGTAAATATTTATATTTATTTTTATTTATATTTACATTCTACTTTATATCTATTATATCTATTCTGTAGAATATTTCAATTATTATATGATAAAAATTGTCCAATTAAAAAATATAGCAGAAAACAAAAATATATTGAGAGACCATGGATCTCAAAGGGATTACAAAATGCCTGTAAAAAGAAAAATACACTTTATTGAGAATTTATAAAATACAGATCTATCCAGGCAGAAAATAAATATATTCATTGATTTTTAAAAATCATTTGACACAATTAATCATGAAATATTAATCAACAAACTGGAACGGCTTGGGATCAGGGGAGTAGTGTTGAATTGGGTAAGTAGCTATTCATAAAACAGGCAACAATTTGTGAAGATGGGAGAATATACATCTGAATGTTTAGACATTGTGTGTGGTGTCCCCCAGGGGTCAGTATTGGGAACTATTTATCCTAAATTGTTGAAATTTGTATTTGTGATGACAAACATTTTTGGTTCTGGTGAGAATTTACAGCAACTCTTGAACTCAATCATTTCAGAATTCAGAAAAATAAAACAGTGGTTTGATATTAACAAGTTATGGTTAAACTGTAAAACAAACAATCAAGTGCAAGTACAGATAGAGGGTGTTAACATAGAAAGAGCATACGAAAATAAATTCCTTGGAGTGATTATAGATTTTGCTGGAAATCTCACATAAAACATATCCAAACTAAACTGTCTCAAAGTATTTCAGTCCTGGCCAAAGCAAAGCACATTCTGGATCACAAATCACTTCACATTCTTTACTGTTCACTGGGTTTACCATATTTAAATTATTGTGCAGAGGTTTGGGGAAACGCTTATCAAAGTTCACTACAACCGCTATTAACACTTCATGAGAATAATTCACAATATCGGATTTCATTATTCTTACAGTCTAAATCGTTAAAATTCCCTGATCTTGTTGAATTTCAAACTGTTTTATTAATGTTCAAAGCTAGAAACAATCTGTTGCCGTTTAATAGCCATAAAATGTTTTCTGAAAAAGAGGGGGGCTACAATTTAAGGGGTAAGTAAAATGTTTAAGTCACATAGCATTCGAACAACCAGGAAAAGTTTCTGTTTGTCTATCTGTGGGGACAAATTATGGAACAAACTCAATGTTGCTTTAAAACAATGTCCAAACATGCTCCAGTTAAAAAAGTTGTACAAATACATTATTTTCACGAGGTACAGGGAGGAAGATTGGCGTTAACAATCACCGGGGGTTCTTATTGATTAGAATGTAGATATGGGTAAACATATAGACATGTTGTATGAATGTATGTAAGTATATTTATAATTTTTGTTAATTAATGTTTCTTTTGGAAATGTATTATTTTGTATATCTATTATTGTTTGATGTAGGGATTAACGGGGTAGAAACGATGCGAGGATGGGATCGCTAACGTGGCTCTTCCCTAACACTTCTTACTATTCCTTTTCGCACATGTAAATAGGTTTAAGGGTGGAGGGAATTCATGATGTCTTTTTAATATTTTATCGTTCATCTGTTTTTAACTACTGTTTCTGTTTTGTTACTATTTTACATGTTCAAAATAAAGATTCAAATCAAATCAAATCAAACTCTTGTTAATGTTAGCTGATACATTTTATCATTCATTAGTACAATAATCCATAATGCAAACTATTGTGGTTAATACATTGTTATTCTTTGGCATACATGTTACATTTGAACAGAAATGTTAGTATTAGTTTCCTTCTTTAACACACATAGGCCTCCCATCTGTTGTTGGCTCAAGTTCACGTAGTCTTTTTCCAAAATAATCTTGTAAAATATGGCCTATCAGAACATTAAGATTTTGTATAAAAATGCAAAAATTCAGTAGACAAACAAGCTCATGTTGATTAAGTCTTAAATGCTGATTCATAAAAGGCAGAAGTTCAAACGGAGGTCTGTATCTACTTTAAGATCTCTTTCTTCACACCCTCCACCAACTTCCCCTTTTTGTCTGCCTTATCTCAGTATTTCGAAAGGTCATGTTACCCTGTTCGACTCAAGCATGCATCCTGCTCGTGCAGTCAATTTCAGTCAACAGTCGATTTCTCTGTTGGTTACACATTTTGATTATTCAAACGATACATGTTGATTAAGTCAAAAGATACGTATGTTTTAACTGAACAGATACATATGTTTTACTTATGAAAGCTCAGCACTTTTTTCTCACAGCCCCTCAGTCCCCCACTCCCAGCAAACCCGCGGTGCTGCTGGGCAGAGGTGGGCCCCCTGTCCTCACCCTCAGGCGGAAAAGGAGAAAGGAACGTCTTCACCAGGTGTCCAAAGACACATATGACCCCCCGAGGACCTTTCATTGTACCATGCCCGTACTGGTCTGGACTGCGTGGCCCTGAAAAAGACAGAAGAAACAGAAAACTACTAAACACAGAGTACTACTACATTTTAGGTTAGCTGATTAGAAACAGATTTTGTTAAATTAATTTCACTTCCCCTGTCTGCAGGCTCGCACTTGCTCATATGTTTCACCCTCCTCCAGCTGGAGCATGGTCACTTTCAAAGCACAGGCAAGTTTAGTTTAGATGGCCTTTCTTAGACCCAGTTTGATGAGATAGAATATGAGAAGTGCCCCTAACACTATGGTGGCTCCAATCCCCAAGATCCATCCTAGGCGAGGTAGTATTGTCATATTATCCATGACACCACCCATTTGATTCATAGATTCCTTGGAAACCACTCCTGACCGCAGCCACCCCTACCAGTATTCCTGGATTTAACTTAAATGGACGTGAACCCCGGTGCAGCTTTTCAGTGCTGCCAGCCACCCGTTACCCCATTTCCATGAGCTAACGTTTCCCGTCAACAATTGATCGAAAGCCTGTGCCCATCCCTTTTGGTAACTGTCTTGGGCTGGAATACAGGGGAATACTGAGGGCTAGACAATCTCGCGCCCGCGCATGTCTTCCCACTGGTATAAGATCGTACGCTAGGTCTGGGCCCCACCATTGCTGTTCTATTAAAGCTTTACACTCAGGGTTTTCATTTAGGTGAGTGGAGCGCCGTGTCTCGTGTATTGGGTGCCCACAACTTTTCCTTCACTTCAAGCCATTGAGTGGTATCATGCTACCACCTACCTGCGTCCTGATAGGCTGGAGCCATCAGTTATGAATACACCTGATATAGGGCGTTACGGTATTCCTTGGGACACAGATGGTTTGAGGCAATGATGTGTGATTAGAGTTTAAATATCAATCATAAAGAAATTGTCAGGTGACAGGTTGAATGTTTGGAGTGTTTTGTTGCCAGTCACGATTGCGTGTGCCATGTCTATAAGGTCGATACATTTAGGGGCATCTAAAGACCATCGAAGAGGTATGTTATCACAATTGGCCCTGCTTGGATCTTTAAAGAGGGCCACATGTTTCCAGAGTCTACACACCGGGCCCTCATGTCCTGTTCATATTCGAGTCCATATAAGCAGAACTACTTGCACACATTTTTCAACCTTTTCTCCAACTTTAAACCCATCCCCATTAATGTCCCTATGGTATTTTCCATAGGGACCCACCAACTTCCCCTTTTTTGTCTGCCTTATCTCAGTATTTTGAAAGGTCATGTTACCCTGTTCGACCCAAGCATGCATCCTGCTCGTGCACAGTCAATATACATCAGTCTTAAATGAAAAGTAATAAGTGAAAATTAATGAAACATTTAAATCACATAGATTTCTCTGTTGGTTACATATTTTGATTATTCAAATGATACATGTTGATTAAAAAAAAGATACATATTATATTACATTAATGCCATTTGGCAGACGCTCTTATCCAAAGCGACATACAGTTGATTAGACTAAACAGGAGACAATCCATCCCCTGGGGATCAAACCACCGACCTTGCGGGTCCCAGTCATGTACCTTAACCACTACGCTACAGGCTAGTTAAAACATATGTTTTAACTGAACGGATATGTAGGGACTACAACTTCCACATTCCCACAGGAAAATTCTGCGACGTCCACCACGAATGACGTCTAACTTGGTTCAGCCAATCCCGTAATGGCGGGAGCAATAAACGGTCCCGTATAAGAGCAAGACACGTTCTTGGGATCTCTCTCTTCTACCTCTTCTGCTTTTTCCGCTTCTTCTGCTTCTTCTCTTCGACGCTCCCTTTGTGGCCAGTCGCTTCAGCTCATCTGCTCCGAGACTCGGACAGGGGCTGAATGCTGCACAGCGCACTACCAGGCCTACGGATACACCCAGTTACCTCGCGGTAACTTCGTGGCCTATAGCGAGTGGAAACTGGTGTACGCGGAACGCTACATCAGTTTACCCCTGCAAAGCTCACCAAAGAACAACAGCAACAAACCTTTCCACCCAGAAAAGGGACCAACGAACATCCTTCCAGCAACCGAGCGGACCAGACGACAACGCGCGGCTAAGACGCCCCAGCCTGCGCATCTCTCCAGGACACACATTCACAGCACCATCGCGGCTCCTACAAGGACAGCACGTCTTTTGGATCCAATGCGTATGGACTCAGTAAGAGAACAAACATTCAGGCATAGCCAGTGTTTAGTTTAGTCTTAACTGTTTTTGTGAATCTGTGTTTCCATATTTGCCGTCTTATCATTGGAATGTATTTTGTTAGCTATATATGTACGTGAATTGATTCGCCGTCTTTTGCGCATATATAGAGTAAACTACGCAAGTAGTCTTCTCACAGCTAACAATAACTAACACACCCAGAACTCTAGCTTACCCAAGCTAGCTACTCCCACTTTTACCTTTCCTTTGTTCAAGCGACACGCACGCTTGCGCGCGCCACACACGCACACACACATACCCAACTAAATTTCCTTACTAACTTCCCGTTAGTTTATCTGTTCTGTGTTTTACGTTTGTTTAATAAATATATTTTATTAAACCCCGGTGTCCGTTTTGGAATCACATAGACATGAGAGCCGAGTTAAAGCAGTCTTTCGAAGAACTTCCAACCTTCCGGTTATCGGTATGTTTAATCATTAATATCGGTTATTTTAATTATTAATTAAAATACTAAATTTGTGGTTAAATATTTCTGATAATAGTAATTTTGACTGATTACTTTTTGCAGTTATACTGCTACACAACGTTTAACTGGCGCCCCGGTTTTGTAGAGAGTAAAATCCCTGCGTTATTTGGCGGCCCGTGCGAGGACCCTACATTATTTGGCGGCCCGTGCGAGGACCCTACATAATTTGGAGTCCCGTGCGAGGACCCCTACAGATATATATGTTTTACTTATGAAAGCTTTTTTTTAAGTCTCTTATTCACGGCCCCTCGGTTTACATGAACTATATGCATGTCATTAGAAATATGGTATATGCCTCACAAATACTAATTTCCTTTACTACTGTACCACATTTTTTTACATATTGCATTGTTTTGCAGTTCTCCCATCTCCCCCCATTTCATCCATGTTGTCACCTAGTAAAGGGCCCCTTGTCCAGATTATTATTCTGCCGTATGTTCTACAGCTTGAGGCTCTGAATGAAAAAGAGGAGGAGAACAGGATAACATTCAGCTGCCTGGTGAACAAGAATAAGACTTTTATTACACTTTCATATGTGTTGAATATAAAATGCAAACAAAAAGTACTATGCATGCCTTACCAAACTGACATGTAACCAACCATTGCAATATTGACCAATGCTATCCTAACATTTAAATACTATCAGATTACAGAATATGACATTGCGTGGAAAGTTACATTATCTTTGATAAGACAAGCATCCTGTAGTGTCATTTATCTACCACTGCTTCAGGTTGGTTTTGCTTGGTATGGTTTGTCCCAGTCCTTCAGGGGTGTGTCCTCTCAGTAACACTGCTATATTAAGTCAGGCACAAGACAGGCATGTTCAGTCCCTGAAACACGAAGAATCAGCGTACCTCCTGAAAGACAAGCATGGTGAGTACTGATAATAGCTTTCTCCACTGATACAGTATGGATGAGCCTCCCGATGTCTAATCCATTGCACTGTGTGTGTGCAGGTCGGTGTTGGGATGGAGAAGATTGCTTGTCTGCTTCTCTGTCTTTCTCTCCTCTCCGACAGAGGGGACTGTGATTTGTCTGAACAGACACTTAAGCCTATAATGCAAGATATGTTCCAGAGGTGAGGGTGTGTTGTGATACTTTGCCTATTCCACTGATATGAGTTCAGCTCTTCCCCAATTGTTTAAAATCTTTGTATGCATTTGAATATATTTATTTCTAAATTGATGAATTCATTAAAATAATCAACAGTTTCATTAGTGCATTAAAATGTTACATTTTGACTCATGTGCCAGTGTTTACCTCTGCCTCTTTTGTGTGCAACTGGTGGAAATCAATGTTAAAATTTTATAAATGTAAGAATGTAAAACATTTAGGAATTTTAAAGTGCCTGGACGATAACAGCGACTATAATATCATTAAACTGCTCAAGGACTTAAGAGACAAAAACCAAAACACAGACATTGTATTAGTTTTCAGTTCATTGTTTCATCATGACATAAAAAAACAAAAAAATACATTCATGAAAAACTGAGAGAAATTCTGGTCGAGGATTACTGCTATTATGAAACAGATAACAGTGTTACCGGTGCCATATTTGATAAAAATAAAGATGTGAATCAGCACTGTCTTTCAGAAAAAAACTGAACCTGACGGAAATGCAGTTTTTTACATTACATTACATTACGTGGCATTTAGCAGACGCTCTTGTCCAGAGCGACGTACAACAAAGTGCAAATCAAACACAAGAACAAGTGCAAAAGTGGACCTGAGAGGACAGTACAGTTCCAAGTCCTAGTGTAAACATACAGAAATTCAGAACCCTTGAAGAGTACAATCAACTTTCAAACTAGCATACCACAGTTAGTTGGCAGCTAGAATACAACAATACAACAGCCAATAAAAACAACAATACCTATACAAGTAACGATATATATACATAAGTTCCATTACGGTCTAAGGCTAATCACGGTGATTGTGAGTTGGGGAGGGAAAGGTGTAGCCTGAAGAGATGGGTCTTCAGTCTGCGCTTGAAGGCGGTCAGAGACTCTGCCCTTCTGACATCCACCGGGAGGTCATTCCACCACCGTGGGACCAGGACAGACAGCAGTCGTGAGCGTGAAGTGCAGGTGTGGCGAGGGGGAGGTGCCAGACGGCACGAAGTGGCAGAACGGAGGGGTCTTGTTGGTGTATAGATCTTGATAAGAGATTGAATATATACAGGGGCTGATCCTTTAACTGCCTGGTATGCGAGCACCAAAGTTTTAAATTTGATGCGAGCCATAACAGGCAGCCAGTGGAGGTTGCTGAGCAGGGGGGTGACATGTGAATGTCTGGGAACATTGAATACCAGATGAGCTGCAGCATTCTGGATGAGTTGTAGGGGTCTGATGGCAGATGCTGGAAGGCCAGCCAGCTGAGAATTGCAATAGTCCAGGCGGGACAGGACCATTGCTAGAACAAGGAGCTGAGTAGAGTAGGTGGTGAGAAAGGGTCGGATTCTCCAGATGTTGTACAGGAAGAACCTGTATGCCCGGGTCACCGTAGCGATGTTCTTGGAGAAGGATAGCCTGTTGTCCATCACCACTCCAAGGTTTCTTGCACTAGGGGATGAGGTCACTGTGATATCCCCTAGTGAGATGGAGAAATCCGAGAAGGGAGAGGTTAAAGCAGGGATGAAGATCACCTCCGTCTTATCTGGGTTGAGCTTTAGATGGTGGTTGCCCATCCAGCTCTGGATGTCTCTCAGGCAGGCGGAGATACGGGTAGAGACCTGTGTGTCTGATGGGGGGAAGGAGAGAAAGAGTTGGGTGTCATCGACAGCAATGATAGGAGATGCCATGAGCAGAGATAACGGGGCCAAGGGATCTCGTATAGATGGAGAAGAGGAGGGGTCCGAGGACTGAGCCCTGGGGGACTCCTGTAACAAGGGGGCGAGGGGTTGACACTCCTCCAGCCCAGGACACCTGGGAGGACCGGCCAGGGAGATAAGATTGGATCCACTCTAAGGCTGTGCCACAGATCCCTGTAGATGCCAGGGAGGCTAAGAGGATGGAGTGGTTGACCGTGTCGAACGCCGCAGAGAGGTCAAGAAGGATCAGGACAGAGGAGAGAGAGGTTGCTGGTGCAGCCTGAAGGGACTCGTTGACAGAGAGGAGTGCAGTCTCCGTCGAGTGGCCAGGTCTGAAGCCGGACTGGTGGGGGTCCAGCAGATTATTCTGAGAGAGGAAGGAAGAGAGTTGGTTGGCTCGTTCAATGGATTTGGATAGAAAAGGAAGGAGAGATACCGGACGGTAGATTTGAATGCAGGAGTGGTCTAGAGTGGGTTTCGTTAGGAGCGGGATGATGTAGGCCCTCTTGAATGATGAGGGAAAGCAACCAGAAGACAGAGAGGAGTTAACAAGGGAGGTGACAAACGGCAGTTTTTTAAAGCAATATATAGTATTTGTGGTGTGCTATGATACTGTGATTGGTGTGATAATGCAATAGTTTTCTCTTTTAATGTCCATCATGAATGATTTCAAATGTTAAATGGCTTTTAAAATAGCACAGAATAAAATAAAAGAATGCAAGCAATGCATAATTCATTATCCTGTGTAAATGTTAAAGCAGTGGTGGACAATTCCACTCCTGGAGGGCCTGTGCAGTTTATTGCAGTTTATTGTGTGTGTGTGAGTGTGAGAATGGGTGAAAGAGAGGCATTAATGACATTTATCGGTGTGTTAATTGACTGTAGAAAAAAGTGTTACAATATCTACCGTTGTGAATCCAACATTTATACAAATACCCTATAATGACAGCTGTGAACCTGTAATTTAACCTCTGACTAATTTTAAAGGTATACTTCATGGGACAGTTTTTCAGACACAGTTTAAGCCTCGTCCTGGACTAAATTAAATTTTAAATAGACATTCTCCACAGAAAATCCAGTTCAGATCAAGAGTTTTGAAGTATCTGAAGATATCGAATATGGTGTTTCTTGGGTGTTCCACAGAAAATATTTAGAAATGTTTTGAGATGATTTTGTCAGTTGTATCTGTATGTAAATGATTAAATTACATACTTTTTAGGGGACCAGGCAGTGAAGCAATAGTCTATACGCTTTTCTATTCAAATTCATTTTATGAGATACTACAAATGCGAGGATCTGCAAATGTAGTTATAATTTCAGGGTGGCATTCCCCTTTAACTCATATTCAACCCATTGCAGCTTGTATTTTTATTTAATTAATTTAACCCTGCTATGACGTTAAGATTGTATGACCGCTTTTATGGGGTCTAATTGAGCCCAAAAGTTTAAATAAACACAATTATTGTAATAGAAATATTTTGACACTTTGGTTGTCGCCATAGTATTGTTTCCAAAATGACTAGCCTTTTATCGATACATACGAAAAATCTGAGAAACGTCTAATTTTAGAGCCTATGGTATAGTAAGTGAAAGTTTGGCACCTGTATGGGAAAGTGCCATGAGAATCATCCGCAAAGAATATATACAGTGACAGAGGGTAAGGAACCCCACACAACACATGTATGCAAAGTTGGTACAGAACTTAGCATAGCAGTATGTTTACTTGAATGTTAGAAAATTAGAAAAATGAAGTATCAATGAGTATCAATATGAAACAAGGCTAACTGATTTTTAAGAGACGTCAAACACTAAACGGGGTCAAATTGACCCCAAACATAAGCATTATGCACCAATTGAATGAGTTCAAATTAAATTTATAGAAACACACGTGACACATTTTCTGATGCGCTAACATCCGTGCTACATTTACACCGCTTCCGTGTGTTGTTGAATTGCATATATGGTGCTAAATAGTAATTTGCTACTGCTAGCTAGTAAACAATCCAGGATGGAGTGTTATGTACGGTGCAGAGAACCCAGAAGCAGACCACAGGATAATCCAAAATCGTAGTTTTAATGTTCAGTAGTCAAAAGCCAAGAGATCCAGTACACAGCCAAAACCGAAAAGCAAAAGAATGGTCGAAAAACAAGCAAGAGGTGAAAAATCCAGAAAATCACAGGGCGAAGGTACAGAAGGGCAAAAAAACTCGTAATCAAAAACACAAAGCGAAAACGTCGAAAAACCAGAAAATCTGAAGTGCAAACAAAAAAAGAGGGCAAGGCAGGTACGGAAGTCAAGGCAAAGGGGTGTCTATCAAGAATCTCAATAATAAGGCTTACACAAAATCGGCGGAGTTACAGAACAGTGCAGAAATACTACTCACTGCGTTAGTGAGTTAGTTACGTGAATATTTCTAAACTACCCTATAAAAGTGATTGTTAGTTAGTTAGTTAGACAGACAGTAAGTGTATTAATCGGATTAGTACTGTACAAAACCTAGATTAGTAGTAGTTAGTAAGAATCGTGCTTTACAACATTTAACTCCCAAGAAAAAGCAGGAAGTATGAATCGCGAGTTTTGGAAGAAATGTTGAAAACCCGAAAAACTACCGTAACCACCCGAATAGTGGGACACGCAGACAGGGGAGTGACTAGACTGGTAAACATTCAGACGCAGACATAACAGGGGAGGACAATAGAGAACTGTAATGGAAAACATAAACCAGGTAACTATGAAAAATGAATAATAAACATGAAAACATACAGAACAAATACAGAAACATTACATGGAGCCTCTGCTACCATGGTTGCTCACACACCCATTATTAGCTGCCGACTTTGTGCCATTTTTACACGCGTGTCTTTGCCATTTCTAGTATTTATAAAAATGATGATGGGTCATTTTCCACCTATGCGAATGAAACCGCTTCTGAACACTAAATCATTATACACATTTTAAGCTATAAACTAATTAAACATATACATGAGGTGGCAAAGAAAACAGGCAGGAAAGATTTACAAAAGGCAATACTCAGGGTAGACAGAAAATTAGAGGTAACATTTATTTGGTTTTAAGAAAATATTCTTTACCAAAGCATATTGCAAATATGCATCTGGTGAGTTAAGTGGATGAATAACATAGTTTTTATATTGAACTTCGTTACAGAAATAAGAAATTCAATTTTATTAGAAACCTAGTTTCAAAAATGTTTCATGTAGGAAAAAGGCTTACAGTACATACTGATCTACCCAGGTTAAAGATAACCAATTCAAAATAAATAACTGGCCATATTTTCAGAAATTCAGCATGTTTTTTACAGTTATTAAAAGAATGGAATCATTCTTTTATAGCATGATATTGATTTTATAAGCTTCCACTTTTAAAATCCTCTAAAAAGACGATATTATAGAACATTATGGCCCATTATCAATTCCAGAATTGGTTTTAAATTCATTTCCTGAATGGACTGAACAGAAACGGAATTGGGACCAACCCTGAAGTGTGCATGCTTCCATAATCAGCCTGATTGACATCTTGAGGATGTGTGGCAACTGCAGTGGTGCTGAATGTTGGAAGACTTTGGCCTGAATGAAGGTTTTAACTGTGATTAACATGGTTGATAATATATACTGCATGCAGGCCGGGTGAAGAGAGAGAATATCTGAGGTTCAGTCGCACGCTTTGTCCCCCTGAGGGAAGTGGTTTGCAGTCGCCGTTTTGTCTTGTCTTTTGCATTTTGGCACGTATTCTGGGGCACGTCTCATTTACAGCACTACAGCCTTCCTACAAGTTCACACATCACAAACTCACAGGGAAAAATCAGCGTTTCCTACTGAAAAATGTGCTACGTAGAAAAAGAAAAAAAAAGTGAAAATGAGCCATTTTACAAATACATGGTATGTATATATGCATATATATTAATATATACACACTCCTCAAAAAGTGAGCTGGTTTTGCTCCTCCAACGTCAAATGTACGAAATATTAATACAGCTTTCCTATATATTCTGGGAACAAAAGAAAATATGGCCAGTTATTTCAAAAAGTTGTACAAATACATTATTTTCAGGAGGTACAGGGAGGAAGATTGGCGTTAACAATCTCCGGGAGTTCTTATTGATTAGAATGTAGATATGGGTAAACATATAGACATGTTGTATGAATGTATGTAAGTATATTTATAATTTTTGTTAATTAATGTTTCTTTTGGAAATGTATTATTTTGTATATCTATTATAGTTTGATGTGTTTAGGGATTAATGGGGTAGAAACGATGCTCACCTCTGAAATGTTAAAAAGGGCATTTTTCCCTAAGTTTGGGGACGAGGATGGGATCGCTAACGTGGCTCTTCCCTAACACTTCTTACTATCCCTTTTCGCACATGTAAATAGGTTTTAAGGGTGGAGGGAATTCATGATGTCTTTTTAATATTTTATCGTTCATCTGTTTTTAACTACTGTTTCTGTTTTGTTACTATTTTACATGTTCAAAATAAAGATTCAAATCAAATCAAACTCTTGTTAATGTTAGCTGATACATTTTATCATTCATTAGTACAATAATCCATAATGCAAACTATTGTGGTTAATACATTGTTATTCTTGGCATACATGTTACATTTGAACATAAATGTTAGTATGAAGGCTGTTTCCTTCTTTAACACACACAGGCCTCCGATCTGTTGTTGGCTCAAGTTCACGTAGTCTTTTTCCAAAATAATCTTGTGAAATATGGCCCATCAGAACATTAAGATTTTGTATAAAAATGCATAAATTCAGTAGACAAACAAGCTCATGTTGATTAAGTCTTAAATACCGATTCATAAAAGGCAGAAGTTTATATCTGTATCTACTTTAAGATGTCTTTCTTCACACCCTCCACCAACTTCCCCTTTTTGTCTGCCTTAGCTCACTATTTCGAAAGGTCATGTTACCCTGTTCGACCCAAGCATGCATCCTACTCGTGCACAGTCAAAATACATCAGTCTTAAATGAAAAGTAATAAATGAAAATTAATAAAACATTTAAATCACACAGATTTCTCTGTTGGTAACACATTTTGATTACATGTTGATTAACTCAAAAGATACATATTACATTACATTAATGGCATTTGGCAGATGCTCTTATCCAAAGCAACATACAGTTGATTAGACTAAGCAGGAGACAATCCTCCCCTGGAGCAATGCAGGGTTAAGGGCCTTGCTCAAGGGCCCAATGGCTGTGCAGATCTTATAGTGGCTACACTGGGGATTGAACCACTGGCCTTGCGGGTCCCAGTCATATACCTTAACCACTACGCTACAGGCCAGTTAAAACATATGTTTTAACTGAACAGATATATCTGTTTTACTTATGAAAGCTTTTTTTTAAGTCTCTTATTCTCGGCCCCTCGGTTAACATGAACTATATGCATGTCATTAGAAATATGGTATATGCCTCACAAATACTCATTTCCTTTACTACTGTACCACATTTTTTAACATATTGCATTGTTTTTCAGTTCTCCCATCTCCCCTCATTTCATCCATGTTGTCACCTAGTAAAGGGCCTCCTTGTCCAGATTATTATTCTGCCATATGTTCTACACCTTGAGGCTTTGAACGAAAATGAGAAGGAGCACAGGATAACATTCAGCTGCCTGGTGAACAAGAATAAGACTTTTATTACACTTTCATATGTGTTGAATATAAAATGCAAACAAAAAGGTACTATGCATGCCTTACCAAACTGACAAACCAACCATTGCAATATTGACCAACGCCATCCTGACATCCTTACATACTATCAGATTACAGAATATGACATTGCGTGGAAAGTTACATTATCTTTGATAAAATAAGCATCCTTTAGTGTAATTTATCTACCACTGCTTCAGATTGGTTTTGCATGGTATGGTTTGTCCCAGTCTTTCAGGGGTGTGTCCTCTCAGTAACACTGCTATATTAAGTCAGGCACAAGACAGGCATGTTCAGTCCCTGAAACACGAAGAATCAGCGTACCTCCTGAAAGGCAAGCATGGTGAGTACTGATAATAGCTTTCTCTACTGATACAGTATGGATGAGCCTCCTGATGTCTAATCCATTGCACTGTGTGTGTGCAGGTTGGTGTTGGGATGGAGAAGATTGCTTGTCTGCTTCTCTGTCTTACTCTCCTCTCCGACAGAGGGGACTGTTTATCCGAAGAGACACTTCAGCCTATTATGAAAGAAATGTTGAAGAGGTGAGGGTGTGTTGTGGTACTTTGCCTATTCCACAGATATGAGTTCAGCTCTTCCCCAATTGTTTAAAATCTTTGTATGCATTTGAACATATTTTTTTTCTAAAATGATGAATTCATTAAAATAATCAACAGTTTAATTTAAGTGCATTAAAAAGTTCAATTTTGACTCATGTGCCAGTGTTTACCTCTGCCTGTTTTGTGTGCAACTGGTGGAAATCAATGTAAGAAATTTATGAATGTAAGAATGTAAAACATTTAGGAATTTAAAATATTCAATTTCCATTACTGGGCTTTATTATCCATTGGAAAAACTGTGATATAGTTCCAAATGAGTTAAATCTTTATCCAATACTTGTAGTTAGAATATATAATTTGTGCATATCATGATAAAAAATCTGTCTTCAGAGGTTAGATCTATTATAAACCTTCATGTTCACAGGACACATAATGTCTCTTCAGGTTTAACCAATCGCAATTGAAACAACAAATAAAAATGATAAACCGGGGAAAGACTGAAAAAATGGCTACGTAAGTGCAAATCTCTTTAACATTAAATTATGTTTCAACAGACTGATTCAAAGACAGAAGCCTATATATAAATAATAATATATATTTTCTTTCTTTCACTAGAGGCCAACAGTACAGTTTTGCTCTTCATCTCTCACCAAATGACTGTAATCAAGGAAAGCTGGGAGACAACATCCCTGCAGACTTCAAAGGCCTCAGGGACACTATAGCAAAAGAAAAGGTGTACAACAACTATGGTGTTGTTGCAGCACTCCCTGTCCACCACTATCAAAGTGGTAAAATTAGGTATACAGACCATTCAGAATACAGAGTCCTCACAGAACTAGGACAAACAATTGCGCCTGGATGCCTGATTGTCTTTACTTATTTCAGCCCTTGTTTCTCCAAGTGCCTGAACAATAACAACACGGCTAATATCACTAAACTGCTCACGAACTTAAGAGACATAAACCAAAACAGACCCATTGTATTAGTTTTCAGTTCATTGTTTCATTATGACATGGACAATAATGAAAAAAAAGTAATTTATGAGAATCTGAAAAAAATCCCGGTCCAGGTTTACTGCTATAATGAAACACGTAACACAGTTACCAAATTTGATGAAAATAAAGATATGAATCAGCACTGCCTTTCACAAAAAAAAAACTGAACCTAAATATAGTTCAGTGATTTATATGATCACTTCTTTTAAAGCAATATACTGTATTTCTGTTGTGCTGTGATAATGTGATTGGTGTGATAATGCAATAGTTTTCTCTTTTAATGTCCATCATCTGAAAAAAATCCCGGTCCAGGTTTACTGCTATTATGAAATAGATAACAGCGTTAAAGGTGCCCTATTTGATAAAAATAAAGATATGAATCAGCACTGTCTTTCAGAAAAAAAATGAACCTGATGGAAATGCAGTTTTTTAAAGCAATATACAGTATTTGTGGTGTGCTATGATACTTGGTGTGCTATGATACTTGGTGTGATAATGCAATAGTTTTCTCTTTTAATGTCCATCATGAATGATTTCAAATGCTAAATGGCTTTTAAAATAGCACAGAATAAAATAAAAGAATGCAAGCAATTCATAATTCATTATCCTGTGTAAATGTTAAAGCAGTGGTGGACAATTCCACTCCTGGAGGGCCTGTGTATGTGCAGTTTATTGTGTGTGTGTGTGTATGTGTGTGTGTGTGTGTGTGTGTGTGTGTGTGAATGGGTGAAAGAGAGGCATTAATGACATTAATCGGTGTGTTAATTGACTGTAGAAAAAAGTGTTACAATATCTCAGTTGTGAATCCAACATTTATACAAATA
Organism: Conger conger; assembly: GCF_963514075.1. NCBI lineage: Eukaryota > Metazoa > Chordata > Actinopteri > Anguilliformes > Congridae > Conger > Conger conger. The sequence goes on from NC_083765.1 coordinate 13,589,319, forward strand.
CCCTATATTCTGTGAATCTGTAATTTAACCTCAGACTAATTTTAAAGGTATACTTCATGGGACAGTTTTTCAGACACAGATTAAGCCTCATCCTAGACAAAATTACATTTTGAATAGACATTCTCCACAGAAAATCCAGTTCAGATCAAGTTTTTCTGTGCTATGATGGAGCCCCTTCACACACCCAATCTCAATCAATAGATGCTGAAGATATCGAATATGGTGTTTCTTGGGTGTTCCACAGAAAATATTTAGAAATGTTCATTTTGTCAGTTCTGTATGTAAATGATTCAGTGACATACTTTTTAGGGGACCAGGCAATGAAGCACTAATCTATACACTTTTCTATTCAAATTCGTTTTATGAGACACGAACAAATGCGAGGATCTGCAAATGTAGTTATAATTTCAGGGTGGCATTCCCCTTTAACCCATATTCAACCCATTGCAGCTTGTACTTTTATTTAGTTAATTTAACCCGCCTATGACGTTAAGATTTTATGACCGCTTTTATGGGGTCTAATTGAGCCCAACAGTTTAAATAAACACAATTATTGTAATAGAAATATTTTGACACTTTGGTTGTCGCCATAGTATTGTTTCCAAAATGACTAGCCTTTTATCGATACATACGAAAAATCAGAGAAACGTCTAATTTTAGAGCCTATGGTATAGTAAGTGAAAGTTTGGCACCTGTATGGGAAAGTGCCACCAGAATCATCCGCAAAGAATATATAGAGAGTCAGAGGTTAACGAACTCCACACAACACGTGTATGCAAAGTTGGTACAGAACTTAGCATAGCAGTATGTTTACTTGAATGTTAGAAAATTAGAAAAATTATACAGTATCAATATGAAACAAGGCTAACTGATTTTTAAGAGACGTCAAACACTAAATGGGGTCAAATTGACCCCAAACATAATAAGAGGGCTAAATGATAGAGTTTTTTTGCTTTGTTTCACTGTTCTTCTGTCAATTTAATGAGTTCAAATTAAATTCATAGTAAAAAGAAATAAATAACACGTCACACATTAACGTATTTAAAGCATTTTCTGATGCGCTAACACATCCGCGCTACATTTACACCGCTTCCGTGTGTTTTTGAATTGAATATATGAGGCTAAATAGTAATTTGCTACTGCTAGCTAGTAAACGATCCAGGATGGAGCCTCTCCTACCATGGTTGCTCACACACCCATTATTAGCTGCCGACTTTGTGCTATTTTTCCACGCGTGTCTTTGCCATTTCTAGTATTTATAAAAATGATGATTGGTCATTTTCCACCTATGCGAATGAAACTGCTTCTGAACACTAAATCAAACATTATACACATTTTAAGTTATAACGGGATTTCCCTGAAATTAAACAAAAATGAGGTGGCAAAGAAAACAGGCAGGAAAGAGTTACAAAAGGCAATACTCAGGGTAGACAGAAAATTAGAGGTAACATTTATTTGGTTTTAAGAAAATATTCTTTACCAAAGCATATTGCAAATATGCATCTGGTGAGTTAAGTGGATGAATAACATATTTTTTATATTGAACTTCATTACAGAAATAAGAAATTCAATTTATTAGAAACCTAGTTTCAAAAATGTTTCATGTAGGAAAAAGGCTTACAGTACATACTGATCTACCCAGGTTAAAGATAACCAATTAAAAATAAATAACTGGCCATATTTTCATGTTTTTTACAGTTATTAAAATAATGAAATCACTCTTTTATAGCATGATGTTGATTTTATAAGCTTCCACTTTTGAAATCCACTAAAAAGACACTTCCAGTAAAAGCATATTTCCTCTTTCAACTTTAGTTACACAGCAGGGCTGCAGCAGAAGCCACTCCAAGTCCCCAAACATTGTCATTCCCTTTAGTCTAAACGCAATGGTCATAAGGAGTTATTTCCTACATACAAGCCAAGTTTATATCATTAAAACTCATGAACCTAGTGAGGGCTGCTTTGCAATTTGGTCAGTTCAAGAAATGAATTGAAATTCAAGAAATTCCTTGAACATTATTATAGAACATTAGGGCCAATTATCGATTCCAGAACTGGTTTTAAATTCATTGCCTGAACGGAATGAACAGAAACGGAATTGGGACCAACCCTGAAGTGTGCATGCTTCCATAATCAGCCTGATTGACATCTTGAGGAAGTGTGGCAACTGCAGTGGTGCTGAATGTTGGAAGACTTTGGCCTGAATGAAGGTTGTAACTGTGATTAACATGGTGGATAATATATACTGCATGCAGGCCGGGTGAAGAGAGAGAATATCTCAGGTTCAGTCGCACGCTTTGTCCCCCCGAGGGAAGTGGTTTGCAGTCGGCGTTTTGTCTGGTCTTTTGCATTTTGGCACGTATTCTGGGGCACACCTCATTTACAGCACTACAGCCTTCCTACAAGTTCACACATCACAAACTCACAGGGAAAAATCAGCGTTTCCTACTGAAAAATGTGCTACGTAGAAAAAGAAAAAAAAAGTGAAAAGTGAAAATGAGCCGTTTTACAAATACATGGTATGTATATATGCATATATATTAATATATACACACTCCTCAAAAAATGAGCTGGTTTTGGTCCTCCAACGTCAAATGTACAAAATATTAATACAGCTTTCCTATATATTCTGGGAACAAAAATATAGTGTGCATAAGGGGACAGGGGCATGATTAGTGTTGGGGTGTAATGAGAGGTGTGCTGGGTTGGACTGAGACTTCAGAAGTAGGGCACGGCGGTGAGCTTGTGCCAGCCGGTGGTCTCCTTGCTCAGGTCGAAGTCCTGCAGGCCCAGCGTCACCCCGCCCAGGTAGCAGTTCTCCCGCAGCGACTCGGCACTGAGCACGCTCAGCTGCAGCTCACGCTGACGCAGGGTCTCCTTGCTGTAGCCACTGTAGACCAGCTGGGGAAGGACAGGAGAGGGGCGTTTAGCTGACCAACCCCGTCTCAAACACCGCATTATGCAGCTTCCAATACACCAGACAACGTACTATGAAAAACTCTGCAGACCCCACATTCTGGTCCTCTTGTTTGACTCAGTTGAACCTGGCAAAATCAATCAAGCACAGAAAAGTACTTGAATCCCAAACAATCGCGTATTTGACCCAGGTCTGGGAGTTACCAGTTTATGCGGGGCAGTTGACCTGGGTTAAGCAGGCGGGACTGGTTATGCAGTTTAATCTTAGCTTATACAATTAGCTTATTAAATGCATTGTCATTCATAGACAGCACAGTGTGCACTCACTCCTCTGTCAAAGATACCCTGTTTCTGGACTGCCACAATCCCATAGCACTTACCCTTACCTTAAATCAGCAAACAATTTAGACCCAAGAAATCAGGGTTAGCCACAGGGATAGATCGCATAAACCACACTGAGAATAATGGAGTTGCATAAATGTATAAAGCAGCAGTGGTCTGACAGCAGAGGCCCAGTTAATGTGCTGGTAACAGAGAGGGAAAGATGGCACCAGTAAGAAAAGGCTCACCATTTCATTGAAGGTGGGGTTCCGTGTCTTTCTGGAGATCTTCGTTTTACGCTTGGAGGTTTTGTGTGGGTCGGGGAGCAAATAAGTCTTGACATACGGATTTGGGTCCGCTCCGTCATTGGATACCTGTGGGCATGTTGGTAAATGACTAAATGTTAGCCAGAATGAGGCTTCTCATAGATCACACACGGGGAGACAGCGGTGGGAGCATCACATACTTTTCTGTGCTCTATTGATGTTGCCTGCCTGCCAGGAGAAGATAGCTGGGGTTTATAGGTTTTGGATCATTTCATTTGTCCTCACCAGATCTTTAATGTGCATCACTATGATGAAGAGGGTGTTGTTCCTGTAGGATATGGATAACTTCACCTCCCCCTCCACCGGCATCACCGAAAAAAGTATTTTTCCTACAAAACATGGTCAAAGCAACCAAGTAGAATGAGTCAGAGATACGGAATAATGCAAATAAATTCATAGAAAATTCTAAGCCTTTTAATTTAATAATACTGCAATAATAGTTAGAATAGTAGCCAACAAGTGTAGTAGGTCAGCTTTGTACAATTACAGGGCTACAGATAACTAAAGCAAATACAGGTAAATAGATACAGATTTAATTATGTAACATACAGAAGCACATGCATTTCTCATATGGAAACATCATGTCCCAAAAGTCATTCCAGAAAAAAAATTCAGGCCTGGACTCTAAGTAGTTCCTTTGTGGTCATAGGTACGCCAATAATAAATGTATAAAATAAAATTTAAATGGTCAAAATTGACTATCAAATCTTCCAAGTACTGGTGCATTCAAAAGGATTCAAACAGCATGTCTACCACTAATAATTGTTTGAACATGGCAGTTTGAACATGGCAACATATAATATATGTTTGAGCATATAATTGTTTTTACAAAGCAGTGATGAGCCACTGAGGGGTATAGAGGGGTGTAGGCATCATTTTCTGCGTGACTGAAAAGCCAACTTGTATCTCTCCACATTCTACTCATACTATTAATCGGTTTCTAATATCGATCAACTACTCAGGTTTGTGCGTTTGAACCATCTCATGCCATGCACCCACATTCCCACATTGTACATACACACAGGTATAGGCAGAGGAGAGAGAATATGTCAAGAATGGACCTCATCCATACAGTTAATGACAGGTCGGTTCTCAGGCAAAGAGTCAAAGTCCAGGGCTGGCGAATAATAAGGATTTCATTGAAACAATATCTTTGTCTAGAAGAGTAGTACACAGGACAAAGTAGAGCGCGCTAAACGTCTCTTGGTTATTCCAATCTTTACACCTTTTTTTAAAACTCGGAAGCGGGGGTGTTTTGGCGAAGGTCACAAGATGCCGACTCAATGCCAGCGGCCCCCCTTCCCTGCTCTCACTTGTTCTATGTTTCACTGATAAATAGCTAATTATCATTTTCTATAAGCATTTAACTCCTTGGACCTTTGACCGTAAGGACAATATGGCGCCGAGAAAGTGAGGTTGGTTTCGGACAGGGTAATATTAGGGTAATATTAACAAACCAAATTACATTCGGGAACTTTAACTGTGAATCTCTATGGCTTTTGAATCAAGTTGGTTGGAGCTACTTGCTGTAGCGTCTGGCCTGACGGGATTTCAAGCTGGATGGTAGTTCCCAGTTGTTTGGTTAATGGCGGACGAGCAAATCAACGGCTAGCTTAATCACAATTATAAGCCGGGAAAAGACAAGTTTAAAGGCGGGGGCGGTAGCGCAGATCTCTTCCTTTTTGCGGTGTTTACCGGAGGGCCTCTGTTTGGAAGGGAAAAGTAGACATCTCGTTCGGTTGGACTGATTAAAAAGTTAACTGTTGGCAACAATGCAATCTGACGATGAAGGTGGAGGGGATTGGGGAAATACTAAGAAGAAAGATAGGAAAAGAAAGGATAGGAACAATTTATCTCAGGAGAGAGAGGGAAGAGAATACCGGAGTGAGGAAACAAAAAAAGCAAGAAGTGAGATGAGTCAGAGTGAGGAGTATAAAGTCATATTTAAAGTTAGGGAGGGACAAGCAGGTTTCAATTCATTTAACCCCATTGAGTTGACCAAGACGTTGAAGGCAGGGATGGGTGAAATCCTCCACGCTAAAATTCTTGTAGACGGCAAATTGCTGGTGTTCTGTAAATCGGCAGCTCAGTTGGCCAAAGCAATGGAACTAAAGGCGATTGGGAAAAAAGGAGTGGATTGTCCCGGGGCACAAACCTGGCATGAAAGGAGTGACCTATGGAGTCTATCTAAAACTAGCAATGGAAGACTTAGTCAGAGACGTCCAAGGGGCCAAAGTTAGTGAAGCTGTAAGATTCAAAATAACAATAGACGGAAATAGACAAGAGTCTATGACAGTTTTGTTAACATTTCAAGAGGAGGTTCTGCCTGAGAGAGTAACACTAGGATATGTGGTGTATAAAGTACAACCATACAGGAGACCTCCTCTGAGGTGTTACAAATGTCAGAGATATGGGCACATAGCAGCAGCGTGTAGGGGAGCGCTAAGATGTGGAAAATGTGGAGGTGAGCATCTATTTGCAGAATGTAAGGAAACCGTAGTGAAATGCGGAAGCTGTGGAGGGGGACATATAGCTGGAAGCCGGCTATGTGGTCAATATGAACGGGCGATGAAGGTGCAGCAATATAAAGAAAGTAACAAGGAGGTATCTTATGCTGAAGCAGTGAAAAGGGTTGCAGATACGGAAAGGGGAGTGGTAAGAGATGGGAGAGAAGGACAGGGGAGGCAGACTCCAAGAGGTTCTGATGATTCAGTGATTGTGGACAAATTTGAATTTTTAGCATTCATAGTGGAAGTAGTGTGGGCAACTAAACATGCAAAAAACAAATCGGATGTGGTGAAGGTAGTAGTCAAAGCTGCAAGTGAAATTTGAGCAAGTGGAACCGGCTAACCTTCATACGTACTTATTTTCTAAAGAAAGAAGGGAAGGAAGCAATAGAGGAAGAAGAGTGGAGAGGAGTGAAGACGGATAATTATGTTTTATCTATTGCAATGGAATGCCCGTAGCCTGATAGCGAATGGTCAAGAGATGAAGAGATTTGTGGATAAATTTAGGGATAAACTGGAGGTAATATGTATACAAGAGACATGGTTAAAACCTTGTTTGGATTTTGTTTGGTAGTGTTTGCGTAAGGATCGAAAGGAAAAAATAGGAGGGGGGTGTGCAGTGTTTGTGAGAGAAGGGGTTCAATATAGACGGGTTGATATACAGGCAGCTCTTGAATGTGTGGTGCTGGAGATATGGGGCCTCATTTATAAACGTTGCGTAGGCACAAAAGAATGCGTTCGCCACTTTCTAAGCAAACTTTGGCATTTATAAAAAACGAACTTGACCGGAAAATGTGCGGTCCTCCACGGAAACTCTGACCCATGCGTACCCACATTAACTGGAGAAATGAGAAACTGTGCCTTTAATGCTCGTGACGTAAGACCAGGAAAACGGGAAGTGAAACAGAATGTAAAAAGGTATAAAGATTTGCCGGGAGTTGTGGCTGGGTATGGCTGCTGTAAGGACGTGCTTCGTCCCTGTTATACTTATTAAAGTGTTGTATTGTTGAATCTCGCTATACGGGTTCTCTCCCTTCCTCAATGCAACACAACATTTGGCGACGAGAGAAGTCGAAAATGATACACAACAGATACCACTGTGTAAAATAAATCGAAATTGATTGTTGTTGATTGTACTCTTAAAGGGTTCTGATTTTCTGCATGTTTACACTAGGACTCGGAACTATACTGTCCTCTCAGGTCCTCTTTGCACTTGTTCTTGTGTTTAATTTGCACTTTGTTGTACGTCGCTCTGGATAAGAGCGTCTGCTAAATGCCATGCAATGTAATGTAATGTAATGTAATGTAATGAAATATTACCTCTCACGTATCATATACGAAGAGTTAATTTGCAAAAATGGATAAAAGCCTCTCACAACGAATAAACAAACAGCTGTTTGATTGATGCTCCCTGGAGTGCCCAAAAAATATGATTTAGGATGATAAATATAAACGGAGATGTTGTAAAATAATCCCTCAAATATGTAGACGAATTGTTAAACAATACTTCGTGTTATTAAATGTATTCTCATAAATAATATGGTGAACAGTCGGACAAATTGCGCTGCACTGATGCCGTTTACAATGCGTCAGTCGGCAGATACGAGCAAAGTTTCATATATTGTTATCATATTCATATATTATGGTTTTTTTCCAATGGTGCTAGACAAATAACGTGTACTATTATTATTATTATTATTATTATTATTATTATTATTATTATTATTATTCATTATTATTATTATTATCATCATTGTCATCATCACATTCGTTGTGCAGAACTGTTCGTCATTTACAATCAATCGGGGTAATTCCCACACCTGTAGCTTTTCAGAGGCAATCAAATGGCTGAAATCCCTTTTCTTGGCCTTCTTTTCAGCGTTTGCCATTGTCGTCTTCGTGAAATGCATATTCATTAGGGGTGTTTCACTGCCTATTTATAGGCAACTGTGGGCGGGACATGAAGCTGGCAAAGTTGCGCCACATTTAGAGTTGATTGTGATTTATAAAGGAAAACTGGCGTGGGACGTGCGTATGCACTGTTTTATAAATCAGAATATTTTTTTGCGTACGCACGTCCTAGGTTTCATGCTTACGCAACCTTTTGACGTGAATCCTAAGCACAGTTTTATAAATGAGGCCCATGGTATTGAGAGGGAAGGATGTCTTTAATTAATTTGTATAATCCTTGTTGTCAGCTGAGTATGAAAGAATTAGATGATATAATGGATCAGGTTCGGCTTCCAGTTGTATGGGTTGGGGATTTTAATGCACACAATCCACTGTGGGGTAGTGAGTCCCTGGATAGTAATGGTGTAATTATAGACTAGTTCTTGGATAAGCACTGTTTGGTGGTTTTGAATGATGGTAGGTCGACTAGGTTCCAGTTAGGTAGGAATATTGTGTCATGCATTGACTTAACTTTTGTGTCAGCTGATTTGGCTAGAAATGGAGAGTGGGATTTGTTGGAAAGGAATACAATGGGTAGTGATCATATTCCTATTCTAAGTCGGTTTGGTAGAGATTTGAGAAAGGAATTGGTAGACATGCCAAGCAGGATGGATTTCTCTAAGGCTAATTGGGAGAAGTTCAGAGAGCAGTGTTCAATATTTATGGGAGAGGTCAATAGTGAGGGTAGCTTGGATGAGTGGAATAGATCCTTTTGCTGTGCAGTAAGAAGGGCAGCTGACATGTCAATTCCAGAGATGGAAAGACCTAAGAGGAAGAAAATAGTGCCTTGGTGGAACGAAGCATGTAATGAGGCAGTGCGGGCCCGAAATAAGGCCTATAGAAAACTGAGGAGGACTCCAGTTGAAGCATGTGTAGTAGAGTATAAGAGGTTGAGGGCAGAAGCAAGGAAAGCCATAAAGTCTGCTAAAAGAGAAAGCTGGAGGAACTTCTGTGGAACAAAAGGCCGGAAACCTCTATCACGCAAGTCTGGAGGGTAGTACATCGTATGGCAGGAATATATAGAAAGGTGTCCATGCCTGTCCTTATGGAGGAAGGTAGGGAAGCAGTAAGTAATGGTGAGAAAGCAAATTTGTGTGCTAAAACATTTCAAGAAGTGCACAGTTCAAGTAACATTGGGGAGGAAAGCTTATTAAGAAGGAATCAGATGACCATGCAAGAAAAGCACAAGCTAAAAGTAAATGAGGAGAACAGCGCTGTAGTCAATGTATTATTTACTATGGATGAAATGAAGCGAGCAATTAGATCAGGAAGGAATACTACTCCAGGAAGGGATGGATTAGGATATGAGCTTTTTAAACATATGGAGGAGAGGACACTAGAGGATATGTTATCAATGCTCAATAAGGTGTGGGAACTTGGAGAACTTCCGGCTGAATGGAAACATGCTGTAGTGGTTTCCGATATTGAAACCAGGGAAAGCAGCTGCTAGTCCTGGATCGTATCGTCCTATTGCACTTAAGGCTGTGATATGCAAGATAATGGAAAGAATGGTAACTGACAGGCTTGTGCATATGCTAGAAAAGAAAGGATATTTTTCTCCATATCAGAGTGGGTTTAGAGTAGGACGATCAACTATGGACTCAGTTTTAATGTTGGATATGGAAGTGAAGAAAGCCCTTATGAATAAGGAGGCAGTGGTTAGTGTATTTCTAGATATCAAAAAGGCATATGATTCATTATGGAAAGAAGGGCTTATGATTAAATTGTATGATGCAGGTGTACGTGGGAGGATCCTAAACTGGATTCAGAATTTTCTGAGATCCCGTACTATGCAAGTGAAAGTGGGAGGGGTGCTATCTGAAAGTGTTGAAATTGACAATGGGACGCCTCAAGGGAGTGTAATTAGTCCAGTCCTCTTTAATATTATGATCAATGATATTTTCAGTGAGGTGGGGGAAGGAGTAGGGAAGTCTTTATTTGCAGACGATGGAGCAATATGGAAGCGAGGCCGAAATGTGGAATATTTATTTAAACAAATGCAGGCTGCCCTTGATAAAGTTAAAGTCTGGGCTGATAAATGGGGCTTTAAAATTTCTGTTACAAAATCAAAGTATATGGTCTTTGGTAGGAAGAGGAAAATAAATAATCAACACTTGATTTTATATGATACCCCAGTTGAAAGGGTAAGGGAGTTTAAATTCCTAGGAATATGGCTTGATGAAAGGTTGACATGGAAAGTACACATAGAGAAGACAGTGTCAAAATGTAAGAAGGTCATCAACATTATGAGGTGTTTGTCAGGTTGTTCTTGGGGAGCAGATAGATGCACAATGGTGATGATATATCAGGCAATGATACGGTCAGTTCTGGATTATGGATGTTTGGTTTATGGGTCTGCAACTGCAACAACTTTGAGGAAACTGGATGTAATACAGGCAAAAGCCTTGAGGTTGTGTTCCGGGGCATTTCGCACCACTCCAATCCCAGCGCTGCTGGTGGAAATGGGGGAGGCTCCGTTGAGACTGCGACGAATCAAACTAGCGCTACATTACTGGATTAAACTGAGAGGATTCGGAACATCCCTTCCTACAAACTCATTGTTGACTGAATATTGGGAATTCGCAGGTAGAGATGGTAGGATAAAGAAAGGCAGTTTTGTAAATTCAGTAAGGGGGTGGGCAGAGAACTTAGGAGTTGAAAGAGTAGAAGTGGAGGCCCGTATTTGTTGGCCAGCAGTGCCCCGCTGGTTATGGCCTGAGCCCATGGTAGCTCTGGAGGGAGGAGGAACTAGTGCTAGACCAAATATTAGCCAGGAAATAATGCTAGGAGTCCATAGGTTAGAGAGAAGAGGGTGTAGGGTAGGATTTTTATGGGTTCCATCTCATGTAGGAGTTGAGGGCAACGAGGGAGCAAAAAGGTAAAAGGGCGGCAAAAGATAGTCTGACAAGGGAAAGAGTGGATGTTGAGCTGTCATTTGGATTAGAAGAATGCAAAAGCATGGTCAGGTAGGGGATGTACAACCAGTGGCAGAGGGAATGGGAGGAGGAGAGAAGAGGGAGGCATCTGTATAATATACAGTCATCAGTCACAGTGAGGAGTAGGGGGCGGATGAGTAGGGCAGATGAAATAAAACTGACCAGATTAAGGCTGGGGCATTGTGGAATAGGGAGTGGACTGGCATTAGTAGGCAAGCATATAAATGGTAATTGTGAAGAGTGTGGGGTATTGGAAACAGTCCTCCATGTGATGCTGCAGTGTCCACTTTATGCTGAGGAAAGAAGAGAACTTTTTGTGGAGTCAGCAAAATTGGGAGTTGAGACTTTCTCATTGAAAACAATACTAGGAGAATCAAAAATCAAAACACCAGAGTCAGATCGCAAGAAAGGTTATAGACTTTTTTAACGCTACGGGCCTGTATCCGAGGATATAGATCATATATATAGTTTTTTGTTTTTTGTTTTTTTTGTTTTGTGGTCTAATGTTTGACCAGTGGGAGGCAGCAATGCACTGACCGTGCCTAGTCTGCCGGAAATCAAAAGAAGAAGAAGAAGAAGTGAATCTCTATCGGCACGCCAGAGCAGGAACGCGAAGGAAATATCCAGCGAATGAGGAAACATGTCTCCAAAGTCAAAAGCTGAGGTGAAACCGGACGAAGAGTACGTGTCCCTCACTCAAGTAAACGGAAAAAACTGGAAATATTCTCGGCACTGCTCGAACAACAACATGACAACTTTAAAGGCTTTGTCAATCTCATTATGGACTCCACAAACAATAGACTGGAAGCAATAACAAGGGAATTGCAAGAGATAAAAAAACAAGCTTGCAATTCACACAACAGGACGCAAACGACATAAGAACGGATATCGCAAAATAAACTGAACGCTGCAACACCATGCAGTCGGATATGTTCAAAGTTTGTGACAGTCTGCTGGCTGTCACCGACAAAACAGATTATTTGGAGGGACAGTCCAGACGAAATAATCTGGTAATTTATGGGATTCAGGAGTCAAAAGGAGAGACCTGAGCCGAGACGGAGGAGAAAGTCAAGATGGTGCTGGCAGAGAAGCTACAGCTGCAACGGGAGATCGAGGTGGAGAGGGCTCACTGCACTGGGAAACCTGGAGGAGACAGACCGAGGCCAATAGAGGCACAAGGACTGATCGGCTATTCTTCAACGCACCAAGTCTCTGAAAGGATCCAAAATATTCATTAATGAGGAGCTGCAAGAGAAAGGGGGGACATTGCCTATCTGCGGCATGATAAACTGATTATACATCCCCGGTCCAGTACACCAAAACTCTCAGGAAACGATTAATCGCCAACAAGGAAGGCTGAAACACCGACTTCATTATGACTTCAAGCACAACTCTCACACATACCGGATAATTTATTACAAAGGATTGTTGATCATGATAAACTGGAGCGGAATACTTTCCAATACACCGAACATCACTCACAGGACATGGAAAACGTTTTCCTCAATTTAGACGGCAACTGCTACTATTACACCGACGAACAGTTTAACAGTTCGATCAAGACTGAAAACAAAATATCAATAATCCACAGCAGCCTGTATGCCAACTTCCACAGTATCAAACATTATCTAAGTCAATTCAAACAGCATTTCAATATAATCGCAATATCGGAAACTTGGTTGAACAGTGAAAGGGGGACAGATTTTGTACTTGAAGGATATGAAATGTGTTGTAGGAAAAGAGCAAACAAGATTGGGGGGTGTGGCTTAGTTTGTGGATAAGAATTTTAATTATAAGGTAGTGGAAAATATGATAAGGGTGGTGGATAATTTACTCGAATGCGTCACAATAGAAATATGTATGGGGAAAAAGAAAAACGTTATCATAAGTTGCATATATAGAATGCCAGGTTCTAATATTGAAATATTTAAGGACTGGATGGAGGAAAAATTCTCAAAAACGAACCAAAAAGTCAGGTTCATATGTGGGGACTTCAACATTGATTTATTAAATCCAAATAAGAACAAAATGACAGAGGAATTTATCAATACAATTTACAGTCTCAGCCTTTATCCCAAAATTACCAGACCCAGCCGGATTACCATCAGGACCTCTCACCACAAAAACAGTTTCTTCCCATCTGCAGCTGGCCTCATCAACAAGGCCCAGGGGACCCCCCCACTGTCACAGAACCCTTACACCATCCCCTTAGATTTTAGATTTTGTACTTCAATAATATGTCATATATCTTGCTTCAGAATCATTCTGTATTGTAAATATTTATATTTATTTTTATTTACATTCTACTTTATATCTATTATATCTATTCTGTAGAATATTTCAATTATTATATGATAAAAATTGTCCAATTAAAAAATATAGCAGAAAACAAAAATATATTGAGAGACCATGGATCTCAAAGGGATTACAAAATGCCTGTAAAAAGAAAAATACACTTTATTGAGAATTTATAAAATACAGATCTATCCAGGCAGAAAATAAATATATTAATTGATTTTTAAAAATCATTTGACACAATTAATCATGAAATATTAATCAACAAACTGGAACGGCTTGGGATCAGGGGAGTAGTGTTGAATTGGGTAAGTAGCTATTTATAAAACAGGCAACAATTTGTGAAGATGGGAGAATATACATCTGAATGTTTAGACATTGTGTGTGGTGTCCCCCAGGGGTCAGTATTGGGAACTATTTATCCTAAATTGTTGAAATTTGTATTTGTGATGACAAACATTTTTGGTTCTGGTGAGAATTTACAGCAACTCTTGAACTCAATCATTTCAGAATTCAGAAAAATAAAACAGTGGTTTGATATTAACAAGTTATGGTTAAACTGTAAAACAAACAATCAAGTGCAAGTACAGATAGAGGGTGTTAACATAGAAAGAGAATACGAAAATAAATTCCTTGGAGTGATTATAGATTTTGCTGGAAATCTCACATAAAACATATCCAAACTAAACTGTCTCAAAGTATTTCAGTCCTGGCCAAAGCAAAGCACATTCTGGATCACAAATCACTTCACATTCTTTACTGTTCACTGGGTTTACCATATTTAAATTATTGTGCAGAGGTTTGGGGAAACGCTTATCAAAGTTCACTACAACCGCTATTAACACTTCATGAGAATAATTCACAATATCGGATTTCGGGAAGGTACCAATTCATTATTCTTACAGTCTAAATCGTTAAAATTCCTCGATCTTGTTGAATTTCAAACTGTTTTATTAATGTTCAAAGCTAGAAACAATCTGTTGCCGTTTAATAGCCATAAAATGTTTTCTGAAAAAGAGGGGGGCTACAATTTAAGGGGTAAGTAAAATTTTTAAGTCACATAGCATTCGAACAACCAGGAAAAGTTTCTGTTTGTCTATCTGTGGGGTCAAATTATGGAACAAACTCAATGTTGCTTTAAAACAATGTCCAAACATGCTCCAGTTCAAAAAGTTGTACAAATACATTATTTTCACGAGGTACAGGGAGGAAGATTGGCGTTAACAATCACCGGGGGTTCTTATTGATTAGAATGTAGATATGGGTAAACATATAGACATGTTGTATGAATGTATGTAAGTATATTTATAATTTTTGTTAATTAATGTTTCTTTTGGAAATTTATTATTTTGTATATCTATTATTGTTTGATGTAGGGATTAACGGGGTAGAAACGATGCGAGGATGGGATCGCTAACGTGGCTCTTCCCTAACACTTCTTACTATTCCTTTTCGCACATGTAAATAGGTTTAAGGGTGGAGGGAATTCATGATGTCTTTTTATATTTTATCGTTCATCTGTTTTTAACTACTGTTTCTGTTTTGTTACTATTTTACATGTTCAAAATAAAGATTCAAATCAAATCAAATCAAACTCTTGTTAATGTTAGCTGATACATTTTATCATTCATTAGTACAATAATCCATAATGCAAACTATTGTGGTTAATACATTGTTATTCTTTGGCATACATGTTACATTTGAACAGAAATGTTAGTATGAAGGCTGTTTCCTTCTTTAACACACATAGGCCTCCCATCTGTCGTTGGCTCAAGTTCACGTAGTCTTTTTCCAAAATAATCTTGTAAAATATGGCCTATCAGAACATTAAGATTTTGTATAAAAATGCAAAAATTCAGTAGACAAACAAGCTCATGTTGATGAAGTCTTAAATGCTGATTCATAAAAGGCAGAAGTTCAAACGGAGGTCTGTATCTACTTTAAGATCTCTTTCTTCACACCCTCCACCAACTTCCCCTTTTTGTCTGCCTTATCTCAGTATTTCGAAAGGTCATGTTACCCTGTTCGACTCAAGCATGCATCCTGCTCGTGCACAGTCAATTTCAGTCAACAGTCGATTTCTCTGTTGGTTACACATTTTGATTATTCAAACGATACATGTTGATTAAGTCAAAAGATACGTATGTTTTAACTGAACAGATATATATGTTTTACTTATGAAAGCTCAGCACTTTTTTCTCACGGCCCCTCAGTCCCCCACTCCCAGCAAACCCGCGGTGCTGCTGGGCAGAGGTGGGCCCCCTGTCCTCACCCTCGGGCGGAAAAGGAGAAAGGAACGTCTTCACCAGGTGTCCAAAGACACATATGACCCCCCGAGGACCTTTCATTGTACCACGCCCGTACTGGTCTGGACTGCGTGGCCCTGAAAAAGACAGAAGAAACAGAAAACTACTAAACACAGAGTACTACAACATTTTAGGTTAGCTGATTAGAAATAGATTTTGTTAAATGAATTTCACTTCCCCTGTCTGCAGACTCGCACTTGCTCATATGTTTCACCCTCCTCCAGCTGGAGCATGGTCACTTTCAAAGCACAGACAGGTTTAGTTAATATGGCCTTTCTTAGACCCAGTTTGATGAGATAGAATATGAGAAGTGCCCCTAACACTATGGTGGCTCCAATCCCCAAGATCCATCCTAGGCAAGGTAGTATTGCCATATTATCCATGAAACCACCCATTTGATTCATAGACTCCTTGGAAACCACTCCTGACCGCAGCCACCCCTACCAGTATTCCTGGATTTAACTTAAATGGACGTGAACCCCGGTGCAACTTTTCAGTGCTGACCAGTCACCCGTTACCCAATTTCCGTGAGCTAACGTTTCCCGTCAACAATTGATCGAAAGCCTGTGCCCATTTTGGTAACTGTCTTGGGCTGGAAGACAGGGGAATACTGAGGGCTAGACAATCTCGCGCCCGCGCATGTCTTCCCACTGGTATAAGATCGTACGCTAGGTCTGGGCCCCACCATTGCTGTTCTATTAAACCTTTACACTCAGGGTTTTCATTTAGGTGAGTGGAGCGCCGTGTCTCATGTATTGGGTGCCCACAACTTTTCCTTCACTTCAAGCCATTGAGTGGTATCATCCTACCACCTACCTGCGTCCTGATAGGCTAGAGCCATCAGTAATGAATACACCTGATATAGGGCGGTACGGTATCCTTGGGACACAGATGGTTTGAGGCAATGATGTGTGATCAGAGTTTAAATATCAATCATAAAGAAATTGTCAGGTGACAGGTTGAATGTTTGGAGTGTTTTGTTGCCAGTCACGATTGCGTGTGCCATGTCTATAAGGTCGATACATTTAGGGGCATCTAAAGACCATCGAAGAGGTATGTTATCACAATTGGCCCTGCTTGGATCTTTAAAGAGGGCCACATGTTTCCAGAGTCTACACACCGGGCCCTCATGTCCTGTTCATATTCGAGTCCATATAAGCAGAACTACTTGCACACATTTTTCAACCTTTTCTCCAACTTTAAACCCATCCCCATTAATGTCCCTATGGTATTTTCCATAGGGACCCACCAACTTCCCCTTTTTTGCCTGCCTTATCTCAGTATTTTGAAAGGTCATGTTACCCTGTTCGACCCAAGCATGCATCCTGCTCGTGCACAGTCAATATACATCAGTCTTAAATGAAAAGTAATAAGTGAAAATTAATGAAACATTTAAATCACATAGATTTCTCTGTTGGTTACACATTTTGATTATTCAAATGATACATGTTGATTAAAAAAAAGATACATATTATATTACATTAATCAAACCACCGACCTTGCGGGTCCCAGTCATGTACCTTAACCACTACGCTACAGGCTAGTTAAAACATATGTTTTAACTGAAAGGGTATATGTAGGGACTACAACTTCCACATTCCCACAGGAAAATTCTGCGACGTCCACCACGAATGACGTCTAACTTGGTTCAGCCAATCCCGTAATGGCGGGAGCAATAAACGGTCCCGTATAAGAGCAAGACACGTTCTTGGGATCTCTCTCTTCTACCTCTTCTGCTTTTTCCGCTTCTTCTGCTTCTTCTCTTCGACGCTCCCTTTGTGGCCATTCGCTTTAGCTCATCTGCTCCGAGACTCGGACAGGGGCTGAATGCTGCACAGCGCACTACCAGGCCTACGGATACACCCAGTTACCTCGCGGTAACTTCGTGGCCTATAGCGAGTGGAAACTGGTGTACGCGGAACGCTACATCAGTTTACCCCTGCAAAGCTCACCAAAGAACAACAGCAACAAACCTTTCCACCCGGAAAAGGGACCAACGAACATCCTTCCAGCAACCGAGCGGACCAGACGACAACGCGCGGCTAAGACGCCCCAGCCTGCGCATCTCTCCAGGACACACATTCACAGCACCATCGCGGCTCCTACAAGGACAGCACGTCTTTTGGATCCAATGCGTATGGACTCAGTAAGAGAACAAACATTCAGGCATAGCCAGTGTTTAGTTTAGTCTTAACTGTTTTTGTGAATCTGTGTTTCCATATTTGCCGTCTTATCATTGGAATGTATTTTGTTAGCTATATATGTACGTGAATTGATTCGCCGTCTTTTGCGCATATATAGAGTAAACTACGCAAGTAGTCTTCTCACAGCTAACAATAACTAACACACCCAGAACTCTAGCTTACCCAAGCTAGCTACTCCCACTTTTACCTTTCCTTTGTTCAAGCGACACGCACGCTTGCGCGCGCCACACACACACACGCACACACACATACCCAACTAAATTTCCTTACTAACTTCCCGTTAGTTTATCTGTTCTGTGTTTTACGTTTGTTTAATAAATATATTTTATTAAACCCCGGTGTCCGTTTTGGAATCACATAGACATGAGAGCCGAGTTAAAGCAGTCTTTCGAAGAACTTCCAACCTTCCGGTTATCGGTATGTTTAATCATTAATATTGGTTATTTAAATTATTAATTAAAATACTAAATTTGTGGTTAGATATTTCTGATAATAGTAATTTTATTAGACTGATTACTTTTTGCAGTTATACTGCTACACAACGTTTAACTGGCGCCCCGGTTTTGTAGAGAGTAAAATCCCTGCGTTATTTGGCGGCCCGTGCGAGGACCCTACATAATTTGGAGTCCCGTGCGAGGACCCCTACAGATATATATGTTTTACTGATGAAAGCTTTTTTTTAAGTCTCTTATTCACGGCCCCTCGGTTAACATGAACTATATGCATGTCATTAGAAATATGGTATATGCCTCACAAATACTAATTTCCTTTACTACTGTACCACATTTTTTAACATATTGCATTGTTTTGCAGTTCTCCCATCTCCCTCCATTTCATCCATGTTGTCACCTAGTAAAGGGCCCCTTGTCCAGATTATTATTCTGCCATATGTTCTACACCTTGAGGCTTTGAATGAAAATGAGGAGGAGAACAGGATAACATTCAGCTGCCTGGTGAACAAGAATAAGACTTTTATTACACTTTCATATGTGTGGAATGTAAAATGCAAACAAAAAGTACTATGCATGCCTTACCAAACTGACATGTAACCAATCATTGCAATATTGACCAATGCTATCCTAACATTTAAATACTATCAGATTACAGAATATGACATTGCGTGGAAAGTTACATTATCTTTGATAAGACAAGCATCCTGTAGTGTAATTTATCTACCACTGCTTCAGGTTGGTTTTGCATGGTATGGTTTGTCCCAGTCCTTCAGGGGTGTGTCCTCTCAGGAACACTGCTATATTAAGTCAGGCACAAGACAGGCATGTTCAGTCCCTGAAACACGAAGAATCAGCATACCTCCTGAAAGGCGAGCATGGTGAGTACTGATAATAGCTTTCTCCACTGATACAGTATGGATGAGCCTCCCGATGTCTAATCCATTGCACTGTGTGTGTGTGTAACAGGTGAGAAATTGCCTGAGTCCGAGGTGGGATTTGAACCCCGGCCTCTCACTTGTACCAAATTATTTGTTGAACGAACGCGTTACCAGTCAGCTAAAGACAAACTCGCCACTAGCCAAGGGCAACAACGTTCTTTTGAATTTGAGGGTTACGTCATCGGGGAGTGTTGTCACGGTAACCTGCTACCAGCCTTCGCTTTCACTGCACGATCCGTGCTTACTAGCGAACTAGCTGAGCTAACCATGTTACATGTGCAGGTCGGTATTGGGATGGAGAAGATTGGTTGTCTGCTTCTCTGTCTTTCTCTCCTCTCCGACAGAGGGGACTGTGATTTATCCGAAGAGACACTTAAGCCTATTATGCAAGATATGTTCCAGAGGTGAGGGTGTGTTGTGATACTTTGCCTATTCCACTGATATGAGTTCAGCTCTTCCCCAATTGTTTAAAATCTTTGTATGCATTTGAATATATTTATTTCTAAATTGATGAATTCATTAAAATGATCAACAGTTTCATTAGTGCATTAAAAAGTTCAATTTTGACTCATGTGCCAGTGTTTACCTCTGCCTCTTTTGTGTGCAACTGGTGGAAATCAATGTTAAAATTTTATAAATGTAAGAATGCAAAACATTTAGGAATTTTAAAGTGCCTGGACGATAACAGCGACTATAATATCATTAAACTGCTCAAGGACTTAAGAGACAAAAACCAAAACACAGACATTGTATTAGTTTTCAGTTAATTGTTTCATCATGACATAAAAAAACGAAAAAATACATTCATGAAAAACTGAGAGAAATTCTGGTTGAGGATTACTGCTATTATGAAACAGATAACAGTGTTACCGGTGCCATATTTGATAAAAATAAAGATGTGAATCAGCACTGACTTTCAGAAAAAAACTGAACCTGATGGAAATGCAGTTTTTTACATTACATTACGTGGTATTTAGCAGACGCTCTTGTCCAGTGCGACGTACAACAAAGTGCAAATCAAACACAAGAACTAGTGCAAAAGTGGACCTGAGAGGACAGTACAGTTCCAAGTCCTAGTGTAAACATACAGAAATTCAGAACCCTTGAAGAGTACAATCAACTTTCAAACTAGCATACCACAGTTAGTTGGCAGCTAGAATACAACAATACAACAGCCAATAAAAACAACAATATCTATACAAGTAACGATATATATACATAAGTTCCATTACGGTCTAAGGCTAATCACGGTGATTGTGAGTTGGGGAGGGAAAGGTGTAGCCTGAAGAGATGGGTCTTCAGTCTGCGCTTGAAGGAGGTCAGAGACTCTGCCCTTCTGACATCCACCGGGAGGTCATTCCACCACCGTGGGACCAGGACAGACAGCAGTCGTGAGCGTGAAGTGCAGGTGTGGCGAGGGGGAGGTGCCAGACGGCACGAAGTGGAAGAACGGAGGGGTCTTGTTGGTGTATAGATCTTGATAAGACATAAGAGTCTGATGGCAGATGCTGGAAGGCCAGCCAGCTGAGAATTGCAATAGTCCAGGCGGGACAGGACCATTGCTTGAACTGAGCTGAGTGGAGTAGGTGGTGAGAAAGGGTCGGATTCTCCGGATGTTGTACAGGAAGAACCTGCATGCCCGGGTCACCGTAGCGATGTTCTTGGAGAAGGATAGCCTGTTGTCCATCACCACTCCAAGGTTTCTTGCACTAGGGGATGAGGTCACTGTGGTATCCCCTAGTGAGATGGAGAAATCGGAAGGGAGAGGTTAAAGCAGGGATGAAGATCACCTCCGTCTTATCTGGGTTGAGCTTTAGATGGTGGTTGCCCATCCAGCTCTGGATGTCTCTCAGGCAGGCGGAGATACGGGTAGAGACCTGTGTGTCTGATGGGGGGAAGGAGAGAAAGAGTTGGGTGTCATCGACATAGCAATGATAGGAGATGCCATGAGCAGAGATAACGGGGCCAAGGGATCTCTTATAGATGGAGAAGAGGAGGGGTCCGAGGACTGAGCCCTGGGGGACTCCTGTAACAAGGGGGCGAGGGGTTGACACTCCTCCAGCCCAGGACACCTGGGAGGACCGGCCAGGGAGATAAGATTGGATCCACTCTAAGGCTGTGCCACAGATCCCTGTAGATGCCAGGGAGGCTAAGAGGATGGAGTGGTTGACCGTGTCGAACGCCGCAGAGAGGTCAAGAAGGATCAGGACAGAGGAGAGAGAGGTTGCTGGTGCAGCCTGAAGGGACTCGTTGACAGAGAGGAGTGCAGTCTCCGTCGAGTGGCCAGGTCTGAAGCCGGACTGGTGGGGGTCCAGCAGATTATTCTGAGAGAGGAAGGAAGAGAGTTGGTTGGCTCGTTCAATGGATTTGGATAGAAAAGGAAGGAGAGATTCCGGATGGTAGTTTTGAATGCAGGAGTGGTCTAGAGTGGGTTTCTTTAGGAGCGGGATGATGTAGGCCCTCTTGAATGATGAGGGAAAGCAACCAGAGGACAGAGAGGAGTTAACAAGGGAGGTGACAAACAGCAGTTTTTTAAAGCAATATATAGTATTTGTGGTGTGCTATGATACTGTGATTGGTGTGATAATGCAATAGTTTTCTCTTTTAATGTCCATCATGAATGATTAAATGTTAAATGGCTTTTAAAATAGCACAGAATAAAATAAAAGAATGCAAGCAATGCATAATTCATTATCCTGTGTAAATGTTAAAGCAGTGGTGGACAATTCCACTCCTGGAGGGCCTGTGCAGTTTATTGCAGTTTATTGTGTGTGTGTGCGTGCGTGTGAGAATGGGTGAAAGAGAGGCATTAATGACATTTATCGGTGTGTTAATTGACTGTAGAAAAAAGTGTTACAATATCTACCGTTGTGAATCCAACATTTATACAAATACCCTATAATGACAGCTGTGAACCTGTAATTTAACCTCCGACTAATTTTAAAGGTATACTTCATGGGACAGTTTTTCAGACACAGTTTAAGCCTCGTCCTGGACTAAATTACATTTTAAATAGACATTCTCCACAGAAAATCCAGTTCAGATCAAGAGTTTTGAAGTATCTGAAGATATCGAATATGGTGTTTCTTGGGTGTTCCACAGAAAATATTTAGAAATGTTTTGATATGATTTTGTCAGTTGTATCTGAATGTAAATGATTCAGTGACATACTTTTTAGGGGACCAGGCAGTGAAGCAATAGTCTATATGCTTTTCTATTCAAATTCGTTTTATGAGATACTACAAATGCGAGGATCTGCAAATGTAGTTATAATTTCAGGGTGGCATTCCCCTTTAACTCATTCAACCCATTGCAGCTTGTATTTTTATTTAGTTAATTTAACCCTCCTATGACGTTAAGATTGTATGACCGCTTTTATGGGGTCTAATTGAGCCCAAAAGTTTAAATAAACACAATTATTGTAATAGAAATATTTTGACACTTTGGTTGTCGCCATAGTATTGTTTCCAAAATGACTAGCCTTTTATCGATACATACGAAAAATCTGAGAAACGTCTAATTTTAGAGCCTATGGTATAGTAAGTGAAAGTTTGGCACCTGTATGGGAAAGTGCCACCAGAATCATCCGCAAAGAATATATACAGTGACAGAGGGTAACAAACCCCACACAACACATGTATGCAAAGTTGGTACAGAACTAAGCATAGCAGTATGTTTACTTGAATGTTAGAAAATTTGAAAAATGAAGTATCAATGAGTATCAATATAAAACAAGGCTAACTGATTTTTAAGAGACGTCAAACATTAAAGGGGGTCAAATTGACCCCAAACATAAGCATTATGCACCAATTGAATGAGTTCAAATTAAATTTATAGAAACACACGTGACACATTTTCTGATGCGCTAACATCCGCGCTACATTTACACCGCTTCCGTGTGTTGTTGAATTGCATATATGGTGCTAAATAGTAATTTGCTACTGCTAGCTAGTAAACAATCCAGGATGGAGTGTTATGTACGGTGCAGAGAACCCAGACGCAGACCACAGGATAATCAAAAATCGTAGTTCTGATGTTCAGTAGTCAAAAGCCAAGAGATCCAGTACACAGCCAAAACCGAAAAGCAAAAGAATGGTCGAAAAACAAGCAAGAGGTCAAAAATCCAGAAAATCACAGGGCGAAGGTACAGAAGGGCAAAAAAACTCGTAATCAAAAACACAAAGCGAAAACGTCGAAAAACCAGAAAATCTGAAGTGCAAACAAAACAAACAAAACAAGAGGGCAAGGCAGGTACGGAAGTCAAGGCAAAGGGGTGTCTATCAAGAATCTCAATAATAAGGCTTACCCAAAATCGGCACTTACTATGATCAACGTTCTGACAAAGAGGCATACTGGGAATGGGGTTTAAATACAAGAGGGAAGGTGACAATCTAGGCGGGGCAGAGAAAAGGGTGGGCTAAACAAATAGACAACAGGTAGGGAAACATAATAGGGTAATAACATAATAACGGGAGGGAGACGCGGACTGGATGCACGAAACAACATGGAAAACATACGGTCCGGATTAGGGAGTCGACATTTGCAAAGTTTGAAGACGTAGTGATAGTTAGAGACAGGTGCGAACACTTCGCTGAAACTAAACGAGTAATCAGGGATAGCATAGGGAGGCAGAGTTACAGAACAGTGCAGAAATACTACTCACTGCGTTAGTGAGTTAGTTACGTGAATATTTCTAAACTACCCAATAAAAGTGATTGTTAGTTAGTTAGTAGACAGTAAGTGTATTAATCGGATTAGTACTGTACAAAACCTAGATTAGTAGTAGTTAGTAAGAATCGTGCTTTACAACATTTAACTCCCAAGAAAAAGCAGGAAGTATGAATCACGAGTTTTGGAAGAAATGTTGAAAACCCGAAAAACTACCGTAACCACCCGAATAGTGGGACACGCAGACAGGGGAGTGACTAGACTGGTAAACATTCAGACGCAGACATAACAGGGGAGGACAATAGAGAACTGTAATGGAAAACATAAACCAAGTAACTATGAAAAATGAATAATAAACATGAAAACATACAGAACAAATACAAAAACATTACATGGAGCCTCTGCTACCATGGTTGCTCACACACCCATTATTAGCTGCCGACTTTGTGCCATTTTTACACGCGTGTCTTTGCCATTTCTAGTATTTATAAAACTGATGATGGGTCATTTTCCACCTATGCGAATGAAACCGCTTCTGAACACTAAATCATTATACACATATTTTAAGCTATAAACTAATTAAACATATACATGAGGTGGCAAAGAAAACAGGCAGGAAAGATTTACAAAAGGCAATACTCAGGGTAGACAGAAAATTAGAGGTAACATTTATTTGGTTTTAAGAAAATATTCTTTACCAAAGCATATTGCAAATATGCATCTGGTGAGTTAAGTGGATGAATAACATAGTTTTTATATTGAACTTCATTACAGAAATAAGAAATTCAATTTTATTAGAAACCTAGTTTCAAAAATGTTTCATGTAGGAAAAAGGCTTACAGTACATACTGATCTACCCAGGTTAAAGATAACCAATTAAAAATAAATAACTGGCCATATTTTCAGAAATTCAGCATGTTTTTTACAGTTATTAAAAGAATGGAATCACTCTTTTATAGCATGATATTGATTTTATAAGCTTCCACTTTTAAAATCCTCTAAAAAGACGATATTATAGAACATTATGGCCCATTATCGATTCCAGAATTGGTTTAAAATTAATTTCCTGAACGGACTGAACAGAAACGGAATTGGGACCAACCCTGCAGTGTGCATGCTTCCATAATCAGCCTGATTGACATCTTGAGGATGTGTGGCAACTGCAGTGGTGCTGAATGTTGGAAGACTTTGGCCTGAATGAAGGTTTTAACTGTGATTAGCATGGTTGATAATATATACTGCATGCAGGCCGGGTGAAGAGAAAGAATATCTGAGGTTCAGTCGCACGCTTTGTCCCCCCGAGGGAAGTGGTTTGCAGTCGGCGTTTTGTCTTGTCTTTTGCATTTTGGCACGTATTCTGGGGCACGCCTCATTTACAGCACTACAGCCTTCCTACAAGTTCACACATCACAAACTCACAGGGAAAAATCAGCGTTTCCTACTGAAAAATGTGCTACGTAGAAAATGAGCCGTTTTACAAATACATGGTATGTATATATGCATATATATTAATATATACACACTCCTCAAAAAGTGAGCTGGTTTTGGTCCTCCAACGTCAAATGTACGAAATATTAATACAGCTTTCCTATATATTCTGGGAACAAAAGAAAATATGGCCAGTTATTTCAAAAAGTTGTACAAATACATTATTTTCACGAGGTACAGGGAGGAAGATTGCCGTTTACAGTCTCCGGGAGTTATTATTGATTAGAATGTAGATATGGGTAAACATATAGACATGTTGTATGAATGTATGTAAGTATATTTATAATTTTTGTTAATTAATGTTTCTTTTGGAAATGTATTATTTTGTATATCTATTATAGTTTGATGTGTTTAGGGATTAACAGGGTAGAAACGATGCTCACCTCTGAAATGTTAAAAAGGGCATTTTTCCCTAAGTTTGGGGACGAGGATGGGATCGCTAACGTGGCTCTTCCCTAACACTTCTTACTATCCCTTTTCGCACATGTAAATAGGTTTTAAGGGTGGAGGGAATTCATGATGTCTTTTTAATATTTTATCGTTCATCTGTTTTTATCTACTGTTTCTGTTTTGTAACTATTTTACATGTTCAAAATAAAGATTCAAATCAAATCAAATTCTTGTTAATGTTAGCTGATACATTTTATCATTCATTAGTACAATAATCCATAATGCAAACTATTGTGGTTAATACATTGTTATTCTTTGGCATACATGTTACATTTGAACAGAAATTTTAGTATTAGTTTCCTTCTTTAACACACATAGGCCTCCCATCTGTTGTTGGCTCAAGTTCACGTAGTCTTTTTCCAAAATAATCTTGTGAAATATGGCCCATCAGAACATTAAGATTTTGTATAAAAATGCATAAATTCAGTAGACAAACAAGCTCATGTTGATTAAGTCTTAAATGCCGATTCATAAAAGGCAGAAGTTTATATCTGTATCTACTTTAAGATCTCTTTCTTCACACCCTCCACCAACTTCCCCTTTTTGTCTGCCTTAGCTCACTATTTCGAAAGGTCATGTTACCGTGTTCGACCCAAGCATGCATCCTGCTCGTGCACAGTCAAAATACATCAGTCTTAAATGAAAAGTAATAAATGAAAATTAATTAAACATTTAAATCACACAGATTTCTCTGTTGGTAACACATTTTGATTACATGTTGATTAACTCAAAAGATACATATTACATTACATTAATGGCATTTGGCAGATGCTCTTATCCAATGCAACATACAGTTGATTAGACTAAGCAGGAGACAATCCTCCCCTGGAGCAATGCAGGGTTAAGGGCCTTGCTCAAGGGCCCAATGGCTGTGCAGATCTTATAGTGGCTACACTGGGGATTGAACCACTGGCCTTGCGGGTCCCAGTCATATACCTTAACCACTACGCTACAGGCCAGTTAAAACATATGTTTTAACTGAACAGATATATCTGTTTTACTTATGAAAGCTTTTTTTTAAGTCTCTTATTCTCGGCCCCTCAGTTAACATGAACTATATGCATGTCATTAGAAATATGGTATATGCCTCACAAATACTCATTTCCTTTACTACTGTACCACATTTTTTAACATATTGCATTGTTTTTCAGTTCTCCCATCTCCCCTCATTTCATCCATGTTGTCACCTAGTAAAGGGCCCCTTGTCCAGATTATTATTCTGCCATATGTTCTACACCTTGAGGCTTTGAACAAAAATGAGAAGGAGCACAGGATAACATTCAGCTGCCTGGTGAACAAGAATAAGACTTTTATTACACTTTCATATGTGTTGAATATAAAATGCAAACAAAAAGGTACTATGTATGCCTTACCAAACTGACATGTAACCAACCATTGCAATATTGACCAACGCCATCCTGACATCCTTATATACTATCAGATTCAGTGGAGGCTGGTGACTTCCAGAATTGAGGAGGCCATTTTTTTCCGCTTGCTCACTTCACTCGCGATGGAATGTTCCCTGTTCTCTTATCTGTCTTTGTGCTGGCCAAAGGCATACTATTTGGAGTGTAAGCTACAGTCAGAAAGTTCTGGCTGATGAAATTCATTGTGCAGAGCTTAGCCTTGTGCCTTCCTGAAGAAATGACATTGCTGTAAGTCTATGAGCCTGCCTGATAATTAAGCTGAGAAATGACATTTGGATGTAATATAAATGCCAAGGGAACATGTGTAAAAGGCAGGAATTTTAATTATGTAGTTAAAAACAATTTTGTTTAGCTTACATTTTTCATTCTTCTACAGCTTCAACATGTAATCACCAATTTAATCAAGTTTAGCATATAAAAAAGATAAGATAACACTTTCTTTATCATATGTAGTTTTATTCAATATATTTAATATAAAATATGTAAAAATATGGTTCCAGTTGGCTTTATCTAACGTTAACGTTATCCACTAGAGGGCAGCACTCTATTCGTATTTAGAGTGAATTTCCTCACAGAGCAACAATTCGGTAATTTGATATGGAAGATTATTAAATTGACTTGTAATAAAACGAAATGGACTACATTAAAAATAAAACTGTTCAATAAATCCCAAATGGTGTCTAACATGACCTATTGAATGTCATTCTCACTCCCTAATATCTGGAATCTGCATATATCCAGCCCAAGATCTCAAATTGCGCTAGAATCTCGCCGACTTCCGAGGTAGTTTTAAGCAAAAGTGTTTGGCCAAATGAGGTATAAATTCCAGGGATGATAGCCAGGGGTGTTCTCTAAATTTCCTGAAAAGCACAAGTTGATAGGACACTCGTAGCCACTATGGCGAGTGTTTGTTTGACTGAAGTGACTAGCGAATTCTCAAAATGGCTTCTGTGTTGAATAGGAAAGGAAAGGATAGTTGATTCCAAATGAACCAGTAGCATGTGATTGGACGAACAAAATGTCAATCTTTCAGCCCTGGACACAATGCATGGTGAGGCCAGGCCTCCGTTGCCCACCCATTTTCAGTGATCTGGCCAATCACATATTGGCATGAAAAAAAATGCATTACATTGACATCTATGAAAAGCTAATTTCCTAGGGGAGGCCTGGCCTCCCTTAATACAAACTGATAGGGAAATCTGGCCTGTTGCTTTACAATTGCAATATTGGGTTTTAGCCATGGGAAAATTTAGATTTATGAACAAAACTAAAATAATATGAATATAAAAAATAAAAAATATGTTTTTTGTTAAAATAAATAAATAAAATAAATATATTTATTGTTTTTTTTAAATCTCTCTCTTCTCTCAAATTATTGGGGAGGCCAGGCCTCCTCCACCTCTATGGAGGAGCCTCCACTGATCAGATTACAGAATATGACATTGCGTGGAAAGTTACATTATCTTTGATAAAATAAGCATCCTTTAGTGTAATTTATCTACCACTGCTTCAGATTGGTTTTGCATGGTATGGTTTGTCCCAGTCCTTCAGGGGTGTGTCCTCTCAGTAACACTGCTATATTAAGTCAGGCACAAGACAGGCATGTTCAGTCCCTGAAACACGAAGAATCAGCGTACCTCCTGAAAGACAAGCATGGTGAGTACTGATAATAGCTTTCTCCACTGATACACTATGGATGAGCCCCCCGATGTCTAATCCATTGCACTGTGTGTGTGCAGGTTGGTGTTGGGATGGAGAAGATTGCTTGTCTGCTTCTCTGTCTTTCTCTCCTCTCCGACAGAGGGGACTGTTTATCCGAAGAGACACTTCAGCCTATTATGAAAGAAATGTTGAAGAGGTGAGAGTGTGTTGTGGTACTTTGCCTATTCCACAGATATGAGTTCAGCTCTTCCCCAATTGTTTAAAATCTTTGTATGCATTTGAACATATTTTTTTTCTAAAATGATGAATTCATTAAAATAATCAACAGTTTCATTTAAGTGCATTAAAAAGTTACGTTTTGACTCATGTGCCAGTGTTTACCTTTTGTGTGCATCTGGTGGAAATCAATGTAAAAATTTTATAAATGTAAGAATGCAAAACATTTAGGAATTTTAAATATTAAATTTCCATTACTGGGCTTTATTATCCATTGGATAAAACTGTGATATAGTTCCAAATGAGTTCAATCTTTATCCAATACTTGTAGTTAGAATATATCATTTGTGCATATCATTATAAAAATCTATTATAAACCTTCATGTTCACATGACACAAAATGTCTCTTCAGGTTTGACCAACCAAAATTGATACAACAAATAAAAACGATAAACCGAAGAAAACCGGCTGATGAACCAATGGCTACGTAAGTGCAAATCTCTTAAACAGTAAATTCTGTTTGAACAGACTGATTCAAAGACGGAAGCCTATATATAAATAATAATATATTTTTTCTTTCTTTCACTAGAGGCCGACAGTACAGTTTTGCTCTTAATCTCTCAACAAATGACTGTAATCAAGGAAAGCTGGGAAACAACATCCCTGCAGACTTCGAACACCTCAGGGACACTATAGCAAGAGAAGAGGTGTACAACAACTATGGTGTTGTTGCAGCACTCCCTGTCCACCACTATAAAAATGGTAGAAAGTTGTATACAGACCATTCAGAATACAGAGTCCTCACAGAACTAGGACAAACAATTGAGCCTGGATGCCTGATTGTCTTTACTTATTTCAGCCCTTGTTTCTCCAAGTGCCTGAACAATAACAACAGGGCTAATATCACTAAACTGCTCACGAACTTAAGAGACATAAACCAAAACAGACCCATTGTATTAGTTTTCAGTTCATTGTTTCATCATGACATGAAAAATAATCCAAAAAAAGTAATTTATGAGAATCTGAAAAAAATGCCGGTCCAGGTTTACTGCTATAATGAAACAGGTAAGACAGTTACCATATTTGATAAAAATCAAGATATGAATCAGCACTGCCTAAATATAGTTCAGTGATTTATATGATCACTTCTTTTAAAGCAATATACTGTATTTCTGTTGTGCTGTGATAATGTGATTGGTGTGATAATGCAATAGTTTTCTCTTTTAATGTCCATCATGAATGATTTCAAACGCTATATGGCTTTTAAAATAGCACAGAATAAAATAAAAGAATGCAAGCAATTCATAATTCATTATTCTGTGTAAATGTTAAAGCAGTGGTGGACAATTCCACTCCTGGAGGGCCTGTGTATGTGCAGTTTATTGTGTGTGTGTGTCTGTGTGTGTGTGTGGATGTGAATGGGTGAAAGAGAGGCATTAAGGACATTTATCGGTGTGTTAATTGACTGTAGAAAAAAGTGTTACAATATCTCCCGTTGTGAATCCAACATTTATACAAATACCCTATAATGACAGCTGTGAAACTGTAATTTAACCTCCAACTAATTTTACAGGTATACTTCATGGGATAGTTTTTCAGACACAGTTTAAGCCTCGTCCTGGACTAAATTACATTTTGAAAAGACATTCTCCACAGAAAATCCAGTTCAGATCAAGAGATTTGAAGTATCTGAAGATATCGAATATGGTGTTTCTTGGGTGTTCCACAGAAAATATTTAGAAATGTTTTGATATGATTTTGTCAGTTGTATCTGTATGTAAAAGATTCAGTGACATACTTTTTAGGGGACCAGGCAGTGAAGCACTAGTCTACACACTTTTCTATTCAAATTCGTTTTATGAGATACTACAAATGCGAGGATCTGCAAATGTAGTTATAATTTCAGGGTGGCATTCCCCTTTAACTCATATTCAACCCATTGCAGCTTGTACTTTTATTTAGTTAATTTAACCCTCCTATGACGTTAAGATTTTATGACCGCTTTTATGGGGTCTAATTGAGCCCAAAAGTTTAAATACACACAATTATTGTAATAGAAATATTTTGACACTTTGGTTGTCGCCATAGTATTGTTTCCAAAATGACTAGCCTTTTATCGATACATACGAAAAATCTGAGAAACGTCTAATTTTAGAGCCTATGGTATAGTAAGTGAAAGTTTGGCACCTGTATGGGAAAGTGCCACCAGAATCATCCGCAAAGAATATATACAGTGACAGAGGGTAACGAACCCCACACAACACATGTATACAAAGTTGGTACAGAACTAAGGATAGCAGTATGTTTACTTGAATGTTAGAAATTTGAAAAATTATACAGTATCAATTTGAAACAAGGCTAACTGATTTTTAAGAGACGTCAAACACTAAACGGGGTCAAATTTACCCCAAACATAATAAGAGGGCTAAATGATTGAGGTTTTTTTGCTTTGTTTCACTGTTCTGCTGCCAATAACAGGGGATTTCCCTGAAAGTAAACATATAAATGAGGTGGCAAAGAAAACAGGCAGGAAAGAGTTACAAAAGGCAATACTCAGGGTAGACAGAAAATTAGAGGTAACATTTATTTGGTTTTAAGAAAATATTCTTTACCAAAGCATATTGCAAATATGCATCTGGTGAGTTAAGTGGATGAATAACACATTTTTTATATTGGACTTCATTAAATAAGAAATTCAATTTATTAGAAACCTAGTTTCAAAAATGTTTCATGTAGGAAAAAGGCTTACAGTACATACTGATCTACCAGGTTAAAGATAACCAATTAAAAATAAATAACTGGCCATATTTTCAGAAATTGTTTTTTACAGTTAGTAAAAGAATGAAATCACTCTTTTATAGCATGATGTTGATTTTATAAGCTTCCACTTTTGAAATCCTCTAAAAAGACACTTCCAGTAAAAGCATATTTCCTCTTTCAACTTTAGTTACACAGCAGGGCTGCAGCAGAAATCCCTCCACTCCAAGTCCCCTAACATTGTCATTCCCTTTAGTCTAAACGCAATGATCATAAGGAGTTATTTCCTACATACAAGCCAAGTTTATATAATTAAAACTCATGAACCTAGTGAGGGTTGCTTTGCAATTTGGTCAGTTCAAGAACTTAATTGAAATTCAAGATTTTATATTGTAGAACATTAGGGCCAATTATCGATTCCAGAATTGGTTTTAAATTCATTTCCTGAACGGACTGAACAGAAACGGAACTGGGACCAACCCTGAAGTGTGCATGCTTCCATAATCAGCCTGATTGACATCTTGAGGAAGTGTGGCAACTGCAGTGGTGCTGAATGTTGGAAGACTTTGGCCTGAATGAAGGTTTTAACTGTGATTAACATGGTGGATAATATATACTGCATGCAGGCCGGGTGAAGAGAGAGAATATCTCAGGTTCAGTCGCACGCTTTGTCCCCCCGAGGGAAGTGGTTTGCAGTCGGCGTTTTGTCTGGTCTTTTGCATTTTGGCACGTATTCTGGGGCACGCCTCATTTACAGCACAACAGCCTTCCTACAAGTTCACACATCACAAACTCACAGGGAAAAATCAGCGTTTCCTACTGAAAAATGTGCTACGTAGAAAAAGAAAAAAAAAAGTGAAAAGTGAAAATGAGCCGTTTTACAAATACATGGTATGTATATATGCATATATATTAATATATACACACTCCTCAAAAAATGAGCTGGTTTTGGTCCTCCAACGTCAAATGTACAAAATATTAATACAGCTTTCCTATATATTCTGGGAACAAAAATATAGTGTGCATAAGGGGACAGGGGCATGATTAGTGTTGGGGTGTAATGAGAGGTGTGCTGGGTTGGACTGAGACTTCAGAAGTAGGGCACGGCGGTGAGCTTGTGCCAGCCGGTGGTCTCCTTGCTCAGGTCGAAGTCCTGCAGGCCCAGCGTCACCCCGCCCAGGTAGCAGTTCTCCCGCAGCGACTCGGCACTGAGCACGCTCAGCTGCAGCTCACGCTGACGCAGGGTCTCCTTGCTGTAGCCACTGTAGACCAGCTGGGGAAGGACCAGAGACGGGCGTTTAGCTGACCAACCCCGTCTCAAACACCGCATTATGCAGCTTCCAATACACCAGACAACGTACTATGAAATACTCTGCAGACCCCACATTCTGGTCCTCTTGTTTGACTCAGTTGAACCTGGCAAGATCAATCAAGCACAGAAAAGTACTTGAATCCCAAACAATTGCGTATTTGACCCAGGTCTGGGGGTTACCAGTTTATGTGGGGCAGTTGATCTGGGTTAAGCACTCCCATAGCACTTACCTTTACCTTAACTCAGCAAACAATTTAGACCCAAGAAATCAGGGTTAGCCACAGGGATAGATCGCATAAACCACACTGAGAATAATGGAGTTGCATAAATGTATAAAGCAGCAGTGGTCTGACAGCAGAGGCCCAGTTAATGTGCTGGTAACAGAGAGGGAAAGATGGCACCAGTAAGAAAAGGCTCACCATTTCATTAAAGGTGGGGTTCCGTGTCTTTGTGGAGATCTTCGTTTTACGCTTGGAGGTTTTGTGTGGGTCGGGGAGCAAATAAGTCTTGACATACGGATTTGGGTCCGCTCCGTTATCGGATACCTGTGGGCATGTTGGTAAATGACTAAATGTTAGCCAGAATGAGGCTTCTCATAGATCACACACGGGGAGACAGTGGTGGGAGCATCACATACTTTTCTGTGCTCTATTGATGTTGCCTGCCTGCCAGGAGAAGATAGCTGGGGTTTATAGGTTTTGGATCATTTCATTTGTCCTCACCAGATCTTTAATGTGCATCACCATGATGAAGAGGGTGTTGTTCCTGTAGGATATGGATAACTTCACCTCCCCCTCCACCGGCATCACCGAAAAAAGTATTTTTCCTACAAAACATGGTCAAAGCAACCAAGTAGAATGAGTCAGAGATACGGAATAATGCAAATAAATTCATGGAAAATTCTAAGCCTTTTAATTTAATAATACTGCAATAATAGTTCGAATAGTAGCCAACAAGTGTAGTAGGTCAGCGTTGTACAATTACAGGGCTACAGGTAACTAAAGCAAATACAGGTAAATAGATAGTTTTAATTATGTAACATACAGAAGCACATGCATTTCTCATATGGAAACATCATGTCCCAAAAGTCATTCCAGAAAAAAGATTCAGGCCTGTACACTAAGTAGTTCCTTTGTGGTCATAGGTACGCCAATAATAAATGTATAAAATAAAGTTTAAATGGTCAAAATTGACTATCAAATCTTCCAAGTACTGGTGCATTCAAAAGGATTCAAACAGCATGTCTACCACTAATAATTGTTTGAATATGGCAGTTTGAACATGGCAACAAATAATATATGTTTGAGCATATAATTGTTTTTACATAGCAGTGATGAGCCACTGAGGGGTATAGAGGGGTGTAGGCATCATTTTCTGCGTGACTGAAAAGCCAGCTTGTATCTCTCCACATTCTACTCATACTATTAATCGGTTTCTAATATCGATCAACTACTCAGGTTTGTGCGTTTGAACCATCTCATGCCATACACCCACATTCCCACATTGTACATACACACAGGTATAGGCAGAGGACAGAGAATATGTCAAGAATGGACCTCATCCATACAGTTAATGACAGGTCGGTTCTCAGGCAAAGAGTCAAAGTCCAGGGCTGGCGAATAATAAGGATTTCATTGAAACAATATCTTTGTCTAGAAGAGTAATACACAGGACAAAGTAGAGCGCGCTAAACGTCTCTTGGTTATTCCAATCTTTACACCTTTTTTTAAAACTCGGAAGCGGGGGTGTTTTGGCGAAGGTCACAAGATGCCGACTCAATGCCAGCGGCCCCCCTTCCCTGCTCTCACTTGTTCTATGTTTCACTGATAAATAGCTAATTATCATTTCCTATAAGAATTTAACTCCTTGGACCTTTGACCGTAAGGACAATATGGCGCCGAGAAAGTGAGGTTGGTTACGGACAGGGTAATATTAGGGTAATATTAACAAACCAAATTACATTCGAGAACTTTAACTGTGAATCTCTATGGCTTTTGAATCAAGTTGGTTGGAGCTACTTGCTGTAGCGTCTGGCCTGACGGGATTTCAAGCTGGATGGTAGTTCCCAGTTGTTTGGTTAATGGCGGACGAGCAAATCAACGGCTAGCTTAATCACAATTATAAGCCGGGAAAAGACAAGTTTAAAGGCGGGGGCGGTAGCGCAGATCTCTTCCTTTTTGCGGTGTTTACCGGAGGGCCTCTGTTTGGAAGGGAAAAGTAGACATCTCGTTCGGTTGGACTGATTAAAAAGTTAACTGTTGGCAACAATGCAATCTGACGATGAAGGTGGAGGGGATTGGGGAAATACTAAGAAGAAAGATAGGAAAAGAAAGGATAGGAACAATTTATCTCAGGAGAGAGAGGGAAGAGAATACCGGAGTGAGGAAACAAAAAAAGCAAGAAGTGAGATGAGTCAGAGTGAGGAGTATAAAGTCATATTTAAAGTTAGGGAGGGACAAGCAGGTTTCAATTCATTTAACCCCATTGAGTTGACCAAGACGTTGAAGGCAGGGATGGGTGAAATCCTAAAATTCTTGTAGACGGCAAATTGCTGGTGTTCTGTAAATCGGCAGCTCAGTTGGCCAAAGCAATGGAACTAAAGGCGATTGGGAAAAAAGGAGTGGATTGTCCCGGGGCACAAACCTGGCATGAAAGGAGTGACCTATGGAGTCTATCTAAAACTAGCAATGGAAGACTTAGTCAGAGACGTCCAAGGGGCCAAAGTTAGTGAAGCTGTAAGATTCAAAATAACAATAGACGGAAATAGACAAGAGTCTATGACAGTTTTGTTAACATTTCAAGAGGAGGTTCTGCCTGAGAGAGTAACACTAGGATATGTGGTGTATAAAGTACAACCATACAGGAGACCTCCTCTGAGGTGTTACAAATATCAGAGATATGGGCACATAGCACGCATCCGATTCAAGGCCCTAGTGTTGGCATTTCAGGCTGCTAAGGGGACTGCCCCACATTACATACAATCCCTGATCACTCCCTACTCCCCAGCTAGACCACTCCGGTCTGCCAGCTCTGGTCGCCTTACGATTCCCTCTCTACGGGCACCTGGCGGTCGAGCTGCACGTTCACGCCTGTTTTCCGTTCTGGTTCCTCAGTGGTGGAATGACTTGCCTACCACTGTCAGGACAGCAGAATCCCTCCCCCTATTTCGACGCAGACTCAAAACACACCTGTTCAAACTCTACCTTAGTCCCCCCTCCTGATTTACCCCGTCCCCCCCTTCTGATACCCCTATCCCTGTCTAACCCCCCCCCCAAAAAAAAAAAAAAAAAAAAAAAAAAAAATTTCCACTTATGATGACGACTATATGTTTAGAACAGCAGTCCAGGTGTATTTTTCTAGTTCTGGATGTGATGCTTTGACTTGTGGTAGAACCTATGCACTTGTAAGTCGCTTTGGATTAAAAGCGTCTGCCAAATGACTAAAATGTAAATGTAATAGCAGCAGCGTGTAGGGGAGCGCTAAGATGTGGAAAATGTGGAGGTGAGCATCTATTTGCAGAATGTAAGGAAACCGTAGTGAAATGCGGAAGCTGTGGAGGGGGACATATAGCTGGAAGCCGGCTATGTGGTCAATATGAACGGGCTATGAAGGTGCAGCAATATAAAGAAAGTAACAAGGAGGTATCTTATGCTGAAGCAGTGAAAAGGGTTGCAGATACGGAAAGGGGAGTGGTAAGAGATGGGAGAGAAGGACAGGGGAGGCAGACTCCAAGAGGTTCTGATGATTCAGTGATTGTGGACAAATTTGAATTTTTAGCATTCATAGTGGAAGTCGTGTGGGCAACTAAACATGCAAAAAACAAATCGGATGTGGTGAAGGTAGTAGTCAAAGCTGCAAGTGAAATTTGAACAAGTGGAACCGGCTAACCTTCATACGTACTTATTTTCTAAAGAAAGAAGGGAAGGAAGCAATAGAGGAAGAAGAGTGGAGAGGAGTGAAGACGGATAATTATGTTTTATCTATTGCAATGGAATGCCCGTAGCCTGATAGCGAATGGTCAAGAGATGAAGAGATTTGTGGATAAATTTAGGGATAAACTGGAGGTAATATGTATACAAGAGACATGGTTAAAACCTTGTTTGGATTTTGTTATTCCAGGGTATGAGTGTTTGCGTAAGGATCGAAAAGAAAAAGTAGGAGGGGGGTGTGCAGTGTTTGTGAGAGAAGGGGTTCAATATAGACGGGTTGATATACAGGCAGCTCTTGAATGTGTGGTGCTGGAGATATGGTATTTAGAGGGAAGGATGTCTTTAATTAATTTGTATAATCCTTGTCGTCAGCTGAGTATGAAAGAATTAGATGATATAATGGATCAGGTTCGGCTTCCAGTTGTATGGGTTGGGGATTTTAATGCACACAATCCACTGTGGGGTAGTGAGTCCCTGGATAGTAATGGTATAATTATAGAGGAGTTCTTGGATAAGCACTGTTTGGCAGTTTTGAATGATGGTAGGTCCACTAGGTTCCAGTTAGGTAGGGATATTGCGTCATGCATTGACTTAACTTTTGTGTCAGCTGATTTGGCTAGAAATGGAGAGTGGGATTTGTTGGAAAGGAATACAATGGGTAGTGATCATATTCCTATTCTAAGTCGGTTTGGTAGAGATTTGAGAAAGGAGTTGGTAGACATGCCAAGCAGGATGGATTTCTCTAAGGCTAATTGGAAGAAGTTCAGAGAGCAGTGTTCAATATTTATGGGAGAGGTCAATAGTGAGGGTAGCTTGGATGAGTGGAATAGATCCTTTTGCTGTGCAGTAAGAAGGGCAGCTGACATGTCAATTCCAGAGATGGAAAGACCTAAGAGGAAGAAAATAGTGCCTTGGTGGAACGAAGCATGTGATGAGGCAGTGCGGGCACGAAATAAGGCCTATAGAAAACTGAGGAGGACTCCAGTTGAAGCATGTGTAGTAGAATATAAGAGGTTGAGGGCAGAAGCAAGGAAAGCCATAAAGTCTGCTAAAAGAGGAAGCTGGAGGAACTTCTGTGGAACAATAGGGCCAGAAACCTCTATCATGGAAGTCTGGAGGGTAGTACATCGTATGGCAGGAATATATAGAAAGGTGTCCATGCCTGTCCTAATGGAGGAAGGTAGGGAAGCAGTAAGTAATGGTGAGAAAGCAAATTTGTGTGCTAAAACATTTCAAGAAGTGCACAGTTCAAGTAACATTGGGGAGGAAAGCTTATTAAGAAGGAATCAGATGACCATGCAAGAAAAGCACAAGCTAAAAGTAAATGAGGAGAACAGCGCTGTAGTCAATGTATTATTTACTATGGATGAAATGAAGCGAGCAATTAGATCAGGAAGGAATACTACTCCAGGAAGGGATGGATTAGGATATGAGCTTTTTAAACATATGGAGGAGAGGACACTAGAGGATATGTTATCAATGCTCAATAAGGTGTGGGAACTGAATGGCTGAATGGAAACATGCTGTAGTGGTTCCGATATTGAAACCAGGGAAAGCAGCTGCTAGTCCTGGATCGTATCGTCCTATTGCACTTACGGCTGTGATATGCAAGATAATGGAAAGAATGGTAACTGCAGGCTTGTGCATATGCTAGAAAAGAAAGGATATTTTTCTCCATATCAGAGTAGGTTTAGAGTAGGACGATCAACTATGGACTCAGTTTTAATGTTGGATATGGAAGTGAAGAAAGCCCTTATGAATAAGGAGGCAGTGGTTAGTGTATTTCTAGATATCGAAAAGGCATATGATTCATTATGGAAAGAAGGGCTTATGATTAAATTGTATGATGCAGGTGTACGTGGGAGATCCCGTACTATGCAAGTGAAAGTGCTATCTGGGTGCTATCTGAGAGTGTTGAAATTGACAATGGGACGCCTCAAGGGAGTGTAATTAGTCCAGTCCTCTTTAATATTATGATCAATGGTATTTTCAGTGAGGTGGGGGAAGGAGTAGGGAAGTCTTTATTTGCAGACGATGGAGCAATATGGAAGCGAGGCCGAAATGTGGAATATTTATTTAAACAAATGCAGGCTGCCCTTGATAAAGTTAAAGTCTTGGCTGAAAAATGGGGCTTTAAAATTTCTGTTACAAAATCAAAGTATATGGTCTTTGGTAGGAAGAGGAAAATAAATAATCAACACTTGATTTTATATGATACCCCAGTTGAAAGGGTAAGGGAGTTTAAATTCCTAGGAATATGGCTTGATGAAAGGTTGACAGGGAAAGTACACATAGAGAAGACAGTGTCAAAATGTAAGAAGGTCATCAACATTATGAGGTGTTTGTCAGGTTGTTCTTGGGGAGCAGATAGATGCACAATGGTGATGATATATCAGGCAATGATACGGTCAGTTCTGGATTATGGATGTTTGGTTTATGGGTCTGCAACTGCAACAACTTTGAGGAAACTGGATGTAATACAGGCAAAAGCCTTGAGGTTGTGTTCCGGGGCATTTCGCACCACTCCAATCCCAGCGCTGCTGGTGGAAATGGGGGAGGCAGGCTCCGTTGAAGTGGGCCTCTCATATTCAGGTGTATACTGATGGCTCTAGAGACCCTGTTAGCAGAAGAGTAGGGTTTGGTATGTGTGTTCCTCAAATCCAGATCTACCAGGGAAGGAGATTGCCAGATGGGATATCAATATATTCAGCTGAATTAATTGCTCTACTGTGGGCTTTGTGGTGGGTGGAGGAAGTGAGTCCCAGAAAAGCAGTTTTGTGCTCTGATTCAGCAGCAGCCCTGGTAGCTCTGGAGGGAGGAGGAACTAGTGCTAGACCAAATATTAGCCAGGAAATAATGCTAGGAGTCCATAGGTTAGAGAGAAGAGGGTGTAGGGTAGGATTTTTATGGGTTCCATCTCATGTAGGAGTTGAGGGCAACGAGGGAGCAGATAGAGCGGCAAAAGATAGTCTGACAAGGGAAAGAGTGGATGTTGAGGTGTCATTTGGATTAGAAGAATGCAAAAGCATGGTCAGGTAGGGGATGTACAACCAGTGGCAGAGGGAATGGGAGGAGGAGAGAACAGGGAGGCATCTGTATAATATACAGTCATCAGTCACAGTGAGGAGTAGGGGGCGGATGAGTAGGGCAGATGAAATAAAACTGACCAGATTAAGGCTGGGGCATTGTGGAATAGGGAGTGGACTGGCATTAGTAGGCAAGCATATAAATGGTAATTGTGAAGAGTGTGGGGTATTGGAAACAGTCCTCCATGTGATGCTGCAGTGTCCACTTTATGCTGAGGAAAGAAGAAAACTTTTTGTGGAGTCAGCAAAATTGGGAGTTGAGACTTTCTCATTGAAAACAATACTAGGAGAATCAAAACACCAGTCAGATCGCAAGAAAGGTTATAGACTTTCTTAACGCTACGGGCCTGTATCTGAGGATATAGATCATATACACAGTTTTTTTTTTTTTTTGGTTTTGTTTTGTGGTCTAATGTTTGACCAGTGGGAGGCAGCAATGCACTGACCGTGCCTAGTCTGCCGGAAATCAAAAGAAGAAGAAGAAGAAGAAGAAGTGAATCTCTATCGGCACGCCAGAGCAGGAACGCGAAGGAAATATCCAGCGAATGAGGAAACATGTCTCCAAAGTCAAAAGCTGAGGTGAAACCGGACGAAGAGTACGTGTCCCTCACTCAAGTAAACGGAAAAAACTGGAAATATTCTCGGCACTGCTCGAACAACAACATGACAACTTTAAAGGCTTTGTCAATCTCATTATGGACTCCACAAACAATAGACTGGAAGCAATAACAAGGGTATTGCAGGAGATAAAAAACAAGCTTGCAATTCACACAACAGGACGCGAACGACATAAGAACGGATATCGCAAAATAAACTGAACGCTGCAACACCATGCAGTCGGATATGTTCAAAGTTTGTGACAGTCTGCTGGCTGTCACCGACAAAACAGATTATTTGGAGGGACAGTCCAGACTAAATAATCTGGTAATTTATGGGATTCAGGAGTCAAAAGGAGAGACCTGAGCCGAGACGGAGGAGAAAGTCAAGATGGTGCTGGCAGAGAAGCTACAGCTGCAACGGGAGATCGAGGTGGAGAGGGCTCACTGCACTGGGAAACCTGGAGGAGACAGACCGAGGCCAATAGAGGCACAAGGACTGATCGGCTATTCTTCAACGCACCAAGTCTCTGAAAGGATCCAAAATATTCATTAATGAGATGCTGCAGAAGGAAAAGGAAGGAACTGATGCCGATCTGAGAGCTGCAAGAGAAAGGGGGGACATTGCCTATCTGCGGCATGATAAACTGATTATACATCCCCGGTCCAGTACACCAAAACTCTCAGGAAACTATTAATCACCAACCAGGAAGGCTGAAACACCGACTTCATTATGACTTCAAGCACAATTCTCACACATACCGGAGCTAATAATTTATTACAAAGGATTGTTGATCATGATAAACTGGAGCGGAATACTTTCCAATACACCGAACATCACTCACAGGACATGGAAAACGTTTTCCTCAATTTAAACAGCAACTGCTACTATTACACCGACGAACAGTTTAACAGTTCAATCAAGACTGAAAACAAAATATCAATAATCCACAGCACACAAGCCTGTATGCCAACTTCCACAGTATCAAACATTATCTAAGTCAATTCAAACAGCATTTCAACATAATCGCAATATCGGAAACTTGGTTGAACAGTGAAAGGGGGACAGATTTTGTACTTGAAGGATATGAAATGTGTTGTAGGAAAAGAGCAAACAAGATTGGGGGGTGTGGCTTAGTTTGTGGATAAGAATTTTAATTATAAGGTAGTGGAAAATATGATAAGGGTGGTGGATAATTTACTCGAATGCGTCACAATAGAAATATGTATGGGGAAAAAGAAAAACGTTATCATAAGTTGCATATATAGAACGCCAGGTTCTAATATTGAAATATTTAAGGACTGGATGGAGGAAAAGTTCTCAAAAACGAACCAAAATGTCAGGTTCATATGTGGGGACTTCAACATTGATTTATTAAATCCAAATAAGAACAAAATGACAGAGGAATTTATCAATACAATTTACAGTCTCAGCCTTTATCCCAAAATTACCAGACCCAGCCGGATTACCATCAGGACCTCTCGCCACAAAAACAGTTTCTTCCCATCTGCAGCTGGCCTCATCAACAAGGCCCAGGGGACCCCCCACTGTCACAGAACCCTTACACCACCCCCATAGATTTTAGATTTTGTACTTCAATATTATGTCATATATCCTGCTTCAGAATCATTCTGTATTGTAAATATTTATAT
The DNA here is from genome assembly GCF_963514075.1 of Conger conger. NCBI lineage: Eukaryota > Metazoa > Chordata > Actinopteri > Anguilliformes > Congridae > Conger > Conger conger. The sequence goes on from NC_083765.1 coordinate 13,631,714, forward strand.
TTATTTTTATTTATATTTACATTCTACTTTATACCTATGTTTCTTTATATATATATATGTATTATTCGTTATGTTGTCTGTATGCACCACCACAACAAACCACAGTAAATTCTTTGTATGTGAAAACTACTTGGCGAATAAAGCAATTCTGAATCTGATTCTGATTACTCCCCACTGTGCAACATTAATTGACAATATATTTACTAATGACATAGACAACAATACAGTGAGCAGATTACTCATAAATTATATGAGTGACCACCTACCAGTTTTTACTGTTTTCGACAGCAACTACACAATAAATAAGCAGGACAATAAATTATTATACAGACGGGTCAGGACAGAAGAGTCCATGGATGCCTTCAAAGATGATTTGAAGATTGGGAGTCAATATATAAAGAAAAAGATGTTGATAAAGTATATGATGAATTCTGTAGAATATTTCAATTATTATATGATAAAAATTGTCCAATTAAAAAATATAGCAGAAAACAAAAATATATTGAGAGACCATGGATCTCAAAGGGATTACAAAATGCCTGTAAAAAGAAAAAATACACTTTATTGAGAATTTATAAAACACAGATCTATCGAGGCAGAAAATAAATATATTCATTGATTTTTAAAAATCATTTGACACAATTAATCATGAAATATTAATCAACAAACTGGAACGGCTTGGGATCAGGGGGGTAGTGTTGAATTGGGTAAGTAGCTATTTATAAAACAGGCAACAATTTGTGAAGATGGGAGAATATACATCTGAATGTTTAGACATTGTGTGTGGTGTCCCCCAGGGGTCAGTATTGGGAACTATTTATCCTGAATTGTTGAAATTTGTATTTGTGATGACAAACATTTTTGGTTCTGGTGAGAATTTACAGCAACTCTTGAACTCAATCATTTCAGAATTCAGAAAAATAAAACAGTGGTTTGATATTAACAAGTTATGGTTAAACTGTAAAACAAACAATCAAGTGCAAGTACAGATAGAGGGTGTTAACATAGAAAGAGCATACGAAAATAAATTCCTTGGAGTGATTATAGATTTTGCTGGAAATCTCACATAAAACATATCCAAACTAAACTGTCTCGAAGTATTTCAGTCCTGGCCAAAGCAAAGCACATTCTGGATCACAAATCACTTCACATTCTTTACTGTTCACTGGGTTTACCATATTTAAATTATTGTGCAGAGGTTTGGGGAAACGCTTATCAAAGTTCACTACAACCGCTATTAACACTTCATGAGAATAATTCACAATATCGGATTTCGGGAAGGTACCAATTCATTATTCTTACAGTCTAAATCGTTAAAATTCCTCGATCTTGTTGAATTTCAAACTGTTTTATTAATGTTCAAAGCTAGAAACAATCTGTTGCCGTTTAATATCCATAAAATGTTTTCTGAAAAAGAGGGGGGCTACAATTTAAGGGGTAAGTTAAAGTCACATAGCATTCGAACAACCAGGAAAAGTTTCTGTTTGTCTATCTGTGGGGTCAAATTATGGAACAAACTCAATGTTGCTTTAAAACAATGTCCAAACATGTTCCAGTTCAAAAAGTTGTACAAATACATTATTTTCACGAGGTACAGGGGGGAAGATTGGCGTTAACAATCACCGGGGGTTCTTATTGATTAGAATGTAGATATGGGTAAACATATAGACATGTTGTATGAATGTATGTAAGTATATTTATAATTTTTGTTAATTAATGTTTCTTTTGGAAATGTATTATTTTGTATATCTATTATTGTTTGATGTAGGGATTAACGGGGTAGAAACGATGCGAGGATGGGATCGCTAACGTGGCTCTTCCCTAACACTTCTTACTATTCCTTTTCGCACATGTAAATAGGTTTAAGGGTGGAGGGAATTCATGATGTCTTTTTATATTTTATCGTTCATCTGTTTTTAACTACTGTTTCTGTTTTGTTACTATTTTACATAAATAAATAAAGATTCAAATAAAGATTCAAATCCAATCAAATCAAACTCTTGTTAATGTTAGCTGATACATTTTATCATTCATTAGTACAATAATCCATAATGCAAACTATTGTGGTTAATACATTGTTATTCTTTGGCATACATGTTACATTTGAACAGAAATGTTAGTATTAGTTTCCTTCTTTAACACACATAGGCCTCCCATCTGTTGTTGGCTCAAGTTCACGTAGTCTTTTTCCAAAATAATCTTGTAAAATATGGCCTATCAGAACATTAATATTTTGTATAAAAATGCAAAAATTCAGTAGACAAACAAGCTCATGTTGATTAAGTCTTAAATGCTGATTCATAAAAGGCAGAAGTTCAAACGGAGGTCTGTATCTACTTTAAGATCTCTTTCTCCACACCCTCCACCAACTTCCCCTTTTTGTCTGCCTTATCTCAGTATTTCGAAAGGTCATGTTACCCTGTTCGACTCAAGCATGCATCCTGCTCGTGCACAGTCAATTTCAGTCAACAGTCGATTTCTCTGTTGGTTACACATTTTGATTATTCAAACGATACATGTTGATTAAGTCAAAAGATACGTATGTTTTAACTGAACAGATACATATGTTTTACTTATGAAAGCTCAGCACTTTTTTCTCACGGCCCCTCAGTCCCCCACTCCCAGCAAACCCGCGGTGCTGCTGGGCAGAGGTGGGCCCCCTGTCCTCACCCTCGGGCGGAAAAGGAGAAAGGAACGTCTTCACCAGGTGTCCAAAGACACATATGACCCCCCGAGGACCTTTCATTGTACCACGCCCGTACTGGTCTGGACTGCGTGGCCCTGAAAAAGACAGAAGAAACAGAAAACTACTAAACACAGAGTACTACAACATTTTAGGTTAGCTGATTAGAAATAGATTTTGTTAAATGAATTTCACTTCCCCTGTCTGCAGACTCGCACTTGCTCATATGTTTCACCCTCCTCCAGCTGGAGCATGGTCACTTTCAAAGCACAGACAGGTTTAGTTAATATGGCCTTTCTTAGACCCAGTTTGATGAGATAGAATATGAGAAGTGCCCCTAACACTATGGTGGCTCCAATCCCCAAGATCCATCCTAGGCGAGGTAGTATTGCCATATTATCCATGAAACCACCCATTTGATTCATAGACTCCTTGGAAACCACTCCTGACCGCAGCCACCCCTACCAGTATTCCTGGATTTAACTTAAATGGACGTGAACCCCGGTGCAGCTTTTCAGTACTGACCAGCCACCCGTTACCCAATTTCCACGAGCTAACGTTTCCCGTCAACAATTGATCGAAAGCCTGTGCCCATCCCTTTTGGTAACTGTCTTGGGCTGGAATACAGGGGAATACTGAGGGCTAGACAATCTCGCGCCCGCGCATGTCTTCCCACTGGTATAAGATCGTACGCTAGGTCTGGGCCCCACCATTGCTGTTCTATTAAACCTTTACACTCAGGGTTTTCATTTAGGTGAGTGGAGCGCCGTGTCTCGTGTATTGGGTGCCCACAACTTTTCCTTCACTTCAAGCCATTGAGTGGTATCATCCTACCACCTACCTGCGTCCTGATAGGCTGGAGCCATCAGTAATGAATATACCTGATATAGGGCGGTACGGTATTCCTTGGGACACAGATGGTTTGAGGCAATGATGTGTGATCAGAGTTGAAATATCAATCATAAAGAAATTGTCAGGTGACAGGTTGAATGTTTGGAGTGTTTTGTTGCCAGTCACGATTGCATGTGCCATGTCTATAAGGTTGATACATTTAGGGGCATCTAAAGACCACCAAAGAGGTATGTTATCACAATTGGCCCTGCTTGGATCTTTAAAGAGGGCTACATGTTTCCAGAGTCTACACACCGGGCCCTCATGTCCTGTTCATATTCGAGTCCATATAAGCTGAACTATTCGCACACATTTTTCAACCTTTTCTCCAACTTTAAACCCATCCCCATTAATGTCCCTACGGTATTTTCCCCAACCCAAAATTGGACCCACACTGGTGCTGTGTGAGGAGTCCATTGTAAAGGCACTGCATGTGACAAAGTTACAGTGCTGTGGCCATTAAGGCCCTCAATTTTGATAGTTTTGTTAGTGAGGGGAAGGGGTAAGTCTGTCATAGATTTAGATGCACCCGTGTCAACCAGTATTGTGCACTCCTGGCCTCCTAAGAGCGTCTGGAAACACGGTCGTGTATCACTATCTCCACAGGGATCTGAGGAGGCCGCTATTCCCTGTTTCATAGAAGCATTCACAAACTCTTTGAGTTTTAACAGCTGCTCGGTGGAGAACACCACCGAGTACCCCTGGGGTAACTCCCTTTTAGCTGGCCACTGTCCCTCCTTTCCTCCCCCTTTAGCCAAACAGTTTGCTTGAATGTGGCCTGCCTTGCCACAATTAGTGCAGGTTTTTTTCTGTCCGTTACTTTACTTGGCTATGTGCTCAGGTTTCCCCCCAGTTAAAGCAGCCTGCCCCCCCTGCTGCCACCCCTGCAGCTACGCTACCCCTTACTACAGCTGCCTTTTTCTTAGTCCCTCCACTGCCGCATGACCCATCATTGTGACAGGCTTGGTAAACTGCCTCTGCCCACTCTCTAAGCGCATTCATGTTCTTCTCCGCTCCCCCCCGGATTTCATTGCATCGTGGAAAATTTGCTGCATGTTGAGGCGACACACTACTAAGAACAGGGGATCATTTTCATTAAATGTCTCGTCATTACCGTCTGCCCACTGCTTGAACTTAACCTCCATCCTAGTGAGGTACACACCTAGGTCCTCTCCTTCCTCCTGTTTACGGTTCAGGACCGATCCCCAGGTAAGTGTCCCTCGCATTACATTACATTGCATTACATTCCAAGGCATTTAGCAGATGCTCTGATCCAGAGTGACGTACAATGAAGTGCAGATTGAACACAGGAACAAGTGTGAAGAGGACCTTAGAGGACAATACGGTTCCGAGTCCTAGTGTGACCATACAGATACAATCGGAAACCTTGAAGAATACATCAGCTTATGAACTAGCATACCACGGTTGGCAGCTAGAATACCCCGAGTACAACAATGCAATAGGTAATAGAACACAACAGTCTCTATACATAACTATATAAGTGCCATTATAGTCTATGGCATATACAAGGCTAATCATGGTGGTGAGGTCGGGAGGGAAAGGTGCAGCTTGAAGAGATGAGTCTTCAGTTTGCGTTTGAAAGTGGTCAGAGACTCTGCCCTTCTGACATCCACTGGGAGGTCATTCCACCACCGTGGGGCCAGAACAGACAGCAGTCGTGACAGAGAAGTGCAGGTGTGGTGAGGAGGAGGTGCCAGGCGGCTCGAATTGGTGGAATGGGGGGGTCTTGCTGGAGTATATGTCTTGATAAGCGATTGAATATATACAGGGGCTGATCCTTTAACTACCTGGTATGCGAGCACCAAAGTTTTAAATTTGATGCGAGCCATAACAGGCAGCCAGTGAAGGTTGCTGAGCAGGGGGGTGACATGTGAATGTCTGGGAACATTGAATACCAGATGAGCTGCAGCATTCTGGATGAGTTGTAGGGGTCTGATGGCAGATGCTGGAAGGCCAGCCAGCTGAGAATTGCAATAGTCCCGGCGGGACAGGACCATTGCTTGAACAAGGAGCTGAGTGGAGTAGGTGGTGAGAAAGGGTCGGATTCTCCGGATGTTCTACAGGAAGAACCTGCATGCCCGGGTCACCGTAGTGATGTTCTCGGAGAAGGACAGCCTGTTGTCCATCACCACTCCAAGGTTTCTTGCGCTAGGGGATGAGGTCACTGTGATATCCCCTAGTGAGATGGAAAAATTGGGAGAAGGGAGAGGTTAAAGCAGGGATGAAGATTACTTCCGGTTTACCTGGGTTGAGCTTTAGATTGTAGATCCCTACAGAGTCCTAAGTGTTCTGCCGCATATTATCAAAACAGCGCCAGAAATCCGCGTAAGAGTGGGGCAGAGGGCAAGGAAGATCTTGTGCCTTTTCAACATGGGCAATTGGACATTTAATTTCAATTACATTTTTAACAACCTCTAACCCCATATTCATTTGACGCACAGTTGAGGCCAATTTTATCTAGAATTCTGTTTTAATGAATTGAGGGAGTTGTATTTTGTCTGAAGATGAGCTGAAGGAGTCACACCATTTTTTATTACTGGCCATTTTTGCTGCTTTAAATTTTACACACATTATTAATTCTCCAAATTTGAACCGATATACACAAAGGGATTCTATTTATACTACGCGGTCAAAGCTTACAGTTTTTACATCCGGATTCTGTTGGCAGAGATTCATTTGTGTCTCGAAACTCACAGTACAGGTAAATGCACAAGCAACATTGTATCATTAGTTCACCAACAAATAACATGCGACACTTAACATACAACATACAAAACATAATCAGTATTAATTAATACATATGAAAACAGACACCATGCAATCAAAACACCTAGGACTTAACATCCAATAGACCTTTTAAATGAATCTATAATTTTTCCCAAATTCGGTAGCGGTGGGGTCGCCTTCTACACCTGGAATTTTACATGTGCTAAGGTACTCCACCTTACAGCACTATGACTCTGTGCTATGATCACTCACACAGAATCCTACAGTTCGTCCTAATGGACCACACCCAGTTTCACAAGCTCACTTAATGTTGTGCTCAGACACTCCGCCACACTATCATAACACCTCCCGTGCCGTCAAAACCATGCACTCAGTGCCCTACCGTGACACGGAATCAGCGTCCCAATGCTATCCCTGGGCTGGCCAGCCACTTTCAGTCAACAGGTAATAAAAGTTGACCCGCCTCTAATTCTAGCATGATCGTAGGATCCGTCTCAGTAAAAAGTAAAATGGTAGCTTGATCTCAGGTTGCCCGCATTCTCCACCAAGTTGACAGGTCGGTTCTCAGGAATAGAGTCAAAGTCCAGGGCTGGTGAATAATAAGGATTTCATTGCAATATCTTTGTCTAGAAAAGTAATACACAAGATAAAGCAGAGCACGTTAAATGTCTCTTGGTTATTCCAATCTTTATACCTTTTTTAAAACTCGGAAGCGGGGGTGTTTTGGCGAAGGTCACAAGATGCCGGCTCAATGCCAGCGGCCCCCCCTCCCTGCTCTCACTTGTTCTATGTTTCACTGATAAATTGCTAAGTATCTTTGGATGGTGCATTTATTCTCTATAAGCATTTAACTTTTGTTAATGTTAGTTGAGGTGGCACGGATGGCGCAGTGGGTAGCACTGCCGCCTCACAGGAAGGAGGCCCTGGGTTTGAATCCCCGTCGGGCGGGGCCTCTCTGTGTGGAGTGTGCATGTTCTCTGCAGGTTAGGCTGATCGGAGAGTCTAAATTGCCCATAGGTATGAGTGTGTGAGTGAATGGTGTGTGTGCCCTGCGATGGACTGGCGACCTGTCCAGGGTGTATTCCTGCCTTTCGCCCAATGTATGCTGGGATAGGCTCCAGCCCCCGTGCAACCCTGTTCAGGATAAGCGGGTTAGGATAATGAATTAGTACAATAATCCATAATTTAAATCACACAGATTTCTCTGTTGGTTACACATTTTGATTATTCAAATGATACATGTTGATTAACTCAAAAGATACATATTACATTACATTAATGGCATTTGGCAGATGCTCTTATCCAAAGCGACATACAGTTGATTAGACAGGCAGGAGACAATTCTCCCCTGGAGCAATGCAGGGTTAAGGGCCTTGCTCAAGGGCCCAATGGCTGTGCAGATCTTATTGTGGCTACACTGGGGATCGAACCACCGACCTTGCGGGTCCCAGTCATGTACCTTAACCACTACGCTACAGGCCAGTTAAAACATATGTTTTAACTGAACAGATATATATGTGTTACTTATGAAAGCTTTTTTTAAGTCTCTTATTCTCGGCCCCTCGGTTAACATGAACTATATATGCCTCACAAATACTCATTTCCTTTACTACTGTACCACATTTTTTTACTTATTGCATTGTTTTGCAGTTCTCCCCCCATTTCATCCATGTCGTCACCTAGTAACGGGCCCCTTGTCCAGATTATTCTGCCATATGTTCTACACCTTGAGGATTTGAACGAAAATGAGGAGGAGCACAGGATAACACACAGCTGCCTGGTGAACAAGAATAAGACTTTTATACACTTTCATATGTTTTAAATATAAAATGCAAACAAAAAGGTACTATGCATGCCTTACCAAACTGACATGTAACCAACCATTGCAATATTGACCAATGCCATCCTGACATCCTTAAATACATTATCTTTGATAAGATAACCATCCTGTAGTGTCATTTATCTACCACTGCTTCAGGTTGGTTTTGCATGGTATGGTTTGTACCAGTCCTTCAGGGGTGTGTCCTCTCAGTAACACTGCTATATTAAGTCAGGCACAAGGCAGGCATGTTCAGTACCTGAACCACGAAGAATCAGCGTACCTCCTGAAAGGCAAGCATGGTGAGTACTAATAATAGCTTTCACCACTGATACAGTATGGATGAGCCTCCCGATGTCTAATCCATTGCACTGTGTGTATGCAGGTTGGTGTTGGGATGGAGAAGATTGCTTGTCTGCTTCTCTGTCTTTCTCTCCTCTCCGACAGAGGGGACTGTGCTTTATCCGAACAGACACTTCAGCCTATTATGCAAGATATGTTCAAGAGGTGAGGATGTGTTGTGATACTTTGCCTATTCCACTAACACAAGTTCAGCTCTTCCCCAATTGTTTAAAATCTTTGTATGCATTTGAACATATTTATTTCTAAAATGATGAATTCATTAAAATAATAACAGTTTCATTAGTGCATTAAAAAGTTCAATTTTGACTCACGTGCCAGTGTTTACCTCTGCCTGCTTTGTGTGCAACTGGTGGAAATCAATGTAAATATGATAAATATAAATGTAAATATAAATGTAAGAAGGCGGCACGGATGGTGCAGTTGGTAGCACTGCCGCCTCACAGCAAGGAGGTCCTGGGTTCGAATCCCTGTCGGCCGGGGCCTCTCTGTGCGGAGTTTACATGTTCTCCCCGTGTCTGCGTGGGTTTCCTCTGGGTACTCCGGTTTCCTCCCACAGTCCAAAGACATGCACGTTAGGCTGATTGGAGAGTCTAAATTGCCCGTAGGTATGAGTGTGTGAGTGAATGGTGTGTGTGCTCTGCGATAGACTGGCGACCTGTCCAGGGTGTATTCCTGCCTTTCGCCCAATGTATGCTGGGATAGGCTCCAGCCCCCCTGTGACCCTGATCAGGATAAGCGGGTTCAGATAATGGATGGATGGATGGATAAATGTAAGAATGCAAAACATTTAGGAATTTTAAATATTCAATTTCCATTACTGGGCTTTATTATCCATTGGCAAAACTGTGATATAGTTCCAAATGAGTTCAATCTTTATCCAATACTTGTAGTTAGAATATATAATTTGTGCATATCATGATAAAAATCTATTATAAACCTTCATGTTCACATGACACATAATGTCTCTTCAGGTTTAACCAACCGCAATTGATACAACAAATAAGAAAGATAAACCAGAAAAAGACTGACAAAATGGCTGAGTAAGTGCAAATCTCTTTAACATTAAATTATGTTTCAACTGACTGATTCAAAGACAGAAGCCTATATATAAATAATAATATATTTTTTCTTTCTTTCACTAGAGGCCAACAGTACAGTTTTGCTCTTCATCTCTCAACAAATGACTGTAATCGAGGAAAGCTGGGAAACAACATCCCTGCAGACTTCAAAGACCTCAGGGACACTATAGCAAGAGAAGAGGTGTACAACAACAATGGTGTTGTTGCAGCACTTCCTGTCCATCACTATCAAAATGGTAGAAAGTTGTATACAGACCATTCAGAATACAGAGTCCTCACAAAACTAGAACAAACAATTGCGCCTGGATGCCTGATTGTCTTTACTTATTTCAGCCCTTGTTTCTCCAAGTGCCTGAACAATAGCAAAGACGCTAATATCATTGACCTGCTCACAGACTTAAGAGACAGAAACCAAAACAGAGACATTGTATTAGTTTTCAGTTCATTGTTTCATTATGACATACACAAAAATGAAAAAAAAGTAATTTATGAGAATCTGAAAAAAATCCCGGTCCAGGTTTACTGCTATTATGAAATAGATAACAGCGTTAAAGGTGCCCTATTTGATAAAAATAAAGATATGAATCAGCACTGTCTTTCAGAAAAAAAATGAACCTGATGGAAATGCAGTTTTTTAAAGCAATATACAGTATTTGTGGTGTGCTATGATACTTGGTGTGCTATGATACTTGGTGTGATAATGCAATAGTTTTCTCTTTTAATGTCCATCATGAATGATTTCAAATGCTAAATGGCTTTTAAAATAGCACAGAATAAAATAAAAGAATGCAAGCAATTCATAATTCATTATCCTGTGTAAATGTTAAAGCAGTGGTGGACAATTCCACTCCTGGAGGGCCTGTGTATGTGCAGTTTATTGTGTGTGTGTGTGTATGTGTGTGTGTGTGTGTGTGTGTGTGTGTGAATGGGTGAAAGAGAGGCATTAATGACATTAATCGGTGTGTTAATTGACTGTAGAAAAAAGTGTTACAATATCTCAGTTGTGAATCCAACATTTATACAAATACCCTATAATGACAGCTGTGAATCTGTAATTTAACCTCAGACTAATTTTAAAGGTATACTTCATGGGACAGTTTTTCAGACACAGATTAAGCCTCGTCCTAGACAAAATTACATTTTGAATAGACATTCTCCACAGAAAATCCAGTTCAGATCAAGTTTTTCTGTGCTATGATGGAGCCCCTTCACACACCCAATCTCAATCAATAGATGCTGAAGATATCGAATTTGGTGTTTCTTGGGTGTTCCACAGAAAATATTTAGAAATGTTCATTTTGTCAGTTCTGTATGTAAATGATTCAGTGACATACTTTTTAGGGGACCAGGCAATGAAGCACTAATCTATACACTTTTCTTTTCAAATTCGTTTTATGAGATACGAACAAATGCGAGGATCTGCAAATGTAGTTATAATTTCAGGGTGGCATTCCCCTTTAACCTTTGCAGCTTGTACTTTTATTTAGTTAATTTAACCCGCCTATGACGTTAAGATTTTATGACCGCTTTTATGGGGTGTAATTGAGCCCAACAGTTTAAATAAACACAATTATTGTAATAGAAATATTTTGACACTTTGGTTGTCGCCATCCAAAATGACTAGCCTTTTATCGATACATACGAAAAATCTGAGAAACGTCAAATTTTTGTACAGTAAGTGAAAGTTTGGCACCTGTATGGGAAAGTGCCACCAGAATCATCCGCAAAGAATATATACAGAGTCAGAGGTTAACGAACCCCACACAACACGTGTATGCAAAGTTGGTACAGAACTTAGCATAGCAGTATGTTTACTTGAATGTTAGAAAATTAGAAAAATTATACAGTATCAATATGAAACAAGGCTAACTGATTTTTAAGAGACGTCAAACACTAAATGGGGTCAAATTGACCCCAAACATAATAAGAGGGCTAAATGATTGAGTTTTTTGCTTTGTTTCACTGTTCTTCTGTCAATTTAATGAGTTCAAATTAAATTCATAGTAAAAAAAATAAATAACACGTCACACATTAACGTATTTAAAGCATTTTCTGATGCGCTAACACATCCGCGCTACATTTACACCGCTTCCGTGTGTTGTTGAATTGAATATATGAGGCTAAATAGTAATTTGCTACTGCTAGCTAGTAAACAATCCAGGATGGAGCCTCTCCTACCATGGTTGCTCACACACCCATTATTAGCTGCCGACTTTGTGCTATTTTTCCACGCGTGTCTTTGCCATTTCTAGTATTTATAAAAATGATGATGGGTCATTTTCCACCTATGCGAATGAAACTGCTTCTGAACACTAAATCAAACATTATACACATTTTAAGTTATAACGGGATTTCCCTGAAATGAAACAAAAATGAGGTGGCAAAGAAAACAGGCAGGAAAGAGTTACAAAAGGCAATACTCAGGGTAGACAGAAAATTAGAGGTAACATTTATTTGGTTTTAAGAAAATATTCTTTACCAAAGCATATTGCAAATATGCATCTGGTGAGTTAAGTGGATGAATAACATATTTTTTATATTGAACTTCATTACAGAAATAAGAAATTCAATTTATTAGAAACCTAGTTTCAAAAATGTTTCATGTAGGAAAAAGGCTTACAGTACATACTGATCTACCCAGGTTAAAGATAACCAATTAAAAATAAATAACTGGCCATATTTTCAGAAATTCAGCATGTTTTTTACAGTTATTAAAAGAATGAAATCACTCTTTTATAGCATGATGTTGATTTTATAAGCTTCCACTTTTGAAATCCTCTAAAAAGACACTTCCAGTAAAAGCATATTTCCTCTTTCAACTTTAGTTACACAGCAGGGCTGTAGCAGAAATCCCTCCACTCCAAGTCCCCAAACATTGTCATTCCCTTTAGTCTAAACGCAATGGTCATAAGGAGTTATTTCCTACATACAAGCCAAGTTTATATCATTAAAACTCATGAACCTAGTGAGGGCTGCTTTGCAATTTGGTCAGTTCAAGAAATGAATTGAAATTCAAGAAATTCCTTGAACATTATTAGAGAACATTAGGGCCAATTATCGATTCCAGAACTGGTTTTAAATTCATTTCCTGAACGGAATGAACAGAAACGGAATTGGGACCAACCCTGAAGTGTGCATGCTTCCATAATCAGCCTGATTGACATCTTGAGGAAGTGTGGCAACTGCAGTGGTGCTGAATGTTGGAAGACTTTGGCCTGAATGAAGGTTGTAACTGTGATTAACATGGTGGATAATATATACTGCATGCAGGCCGGGTGAAGAGAGAGAATATCTCAGGTTCAGTCGCACGCTTTGTCCCCCCGAGGGAAGTGGTTTGCAGTCGACGTTTTGTCTTGTCTTTTGCTTTTTGGCACGTATTCTGGGGCACGTCTCATTTACAGCACTACAGCCTTCCTACAAGTTCACACATCACAAACTCACAGGGAAAAATCAGCGTTTCCTACTGAAAAATGTGCTACGTAGAAAAAGAAAAAAAAAGTGAAAAGTGAAAATGAGCCGTTTTACAAATACATGGTATGTATATATGCATATATATTAATATATACACACTCCTCAAAAAATGAGCTGGTTTTGGTCCTCCAACGTCAAATGTACAAAATATTAATACAGCTTTCCTATATATTCTGGGAACAAAAATATAGTGTGCATAAGGGGACAGGGGCATGATTAGTGTTGGGGTGTAATGAGAGGTGTGCTGGATTGGACTGAGACTTCAGAAGTAGGGCACGGCGGTGAGCTTGTGCCAGCCGGTGGTCTCCTTGCTCAGGTCGAAGTCCTGCAGGCCCAGCGTCACCCCGCCCAGGTAGCAGTTCTCCCGCAGCGACTCGGCACTGAGCACGCTCAGCTGCAGCTCACGCTGACGCAGGGTCTCCTTGCTGTAGCCACTGTAGACCAGCTGGGGAAGGACCAGAGACGGGCGTTTAGCTGACCAACCCCGTCTCAAACACCGCATTATGCAGCTTCCAATACACCAGACAACGTACTATGAAATACTCTGCAGACCCCACATTCTGGTCCTCTTGTTTGACTCAGTTGAACCTGGCAAGATCAATCGAGCACAGAAAAGTACTTGAATCCCAAAGATACCCTGTTTCTGGACTGCCACACTCCCATAGCACTTACCTTTACCTTAACTCAGCAAACAATTTAGACCCAAGAAATCAGGGTTAGCCACAGGGATAGATCGCATAAACCACACTGAGAATAATGGAGTTGCATAAATGTATAAAGCAGCAGTGGTCTGACAGCAGAGGCCCAGTTAATGTGCTGGTAACAGAGAGGGAAAGATGGCACCAGTAAGAAAAGGCTCACCATTTCATTGAAGGTGGGGTTCCGTGTCTTTCTGGAGATCTTCGTTTTACGCTTGGAGGTTTTGTGCGGGTCGGGGAGCAAATAAGTCTTGACATACGGATTTGGGTCCGCTCCGTCCTCGGATACCTGTGGGCATGTTGGTAAATGACTAAATGTTAGCCAGAATGAGGCTTCTCTCAGATCACACACGGGGAGACAGCGGTGGGAGCATCAAATACTTTTCTGTGCTCTATTGATGTTGCCTGCCTGCCAGGAGGAGATAGGTGGGGTTTATAGGTTTATGGGATCATTTCATTTGTTTGAATGCACCACGTAAGCTTAGTGAAATGCAGAAAAGTGTTTGAATCCATAACAAATACTACATGAACAGGTGTGTAGCAGTGTGTACACGGGACGGTCCTCACCAGATCTTTAATGTGCATCACCATGATGAAGAGGGTGTTGTTCCTGTAGGATATGGATAACTTCACCTCGCCCTCCACACGCCCAGAGGTTGGGCTCACCGGCATCACCTCTGCCGGAGCAATCGGCGTTAATCACCAATCCATCGTTCACAATGACCGTGTTAAACCGCAAATATACAGCGTGACATATGAACAGGGAGGAAAGGACAGTATCACAGTCCCAACAGCACAGGGGCCCCCTCAGTGCTGTATGGGGACAGTAAACACAATTCCATCAGCACAGGGGCCCTCAGGTACCCACCTGCAGGTTTGGCCATTCCCTCGAACCCTTCTGTCCTGTCGTCCCTGGCAATTGGATGGAAGAACGTGTAAACAAGATCGCACTGAGGAGAAAAGGGGGGTGGGGGGGTGGGAATGAGAGAGAGAGAGTATCATTGTCAGGCCAGAGCCTTCTTGTTCACTGAATGGCACTCTAAAGGCACTTGTGCCCAGGGCCCACCTGTGCCACCTCACTGGAGCTCCTCATCAGGCTGTGCAGGTAGCTGTTCAGCTCCACCTTCCGCTTGGCTGCTACATCCTTGATGTGGGTCCTGCCCAGCACCATCTTATTGGGGAACCTGGGGGGTAAAGGGCAGAGTCAATCCGCTCTAACCTGCAATGCTTTGGGGGGTTGCTGATGAGTCTTACGTCAGGCTTTGGTGGTTGGACAGAAGCATGGTGAAGTTACGGTTCACAGTAACAGTTATGGTTGGGGTATTGGAGTCGTAGTTATGGTTCAGGTTAGGGTTAGGGATTGGGTTACAGTGTAGATTAGGGGTGGGGTCAGGTCCATGGTCAGACTTGGGGTGCAGATTTAGGGTTTGGGGGGGTCACGCAGAGCCGTACCCTGGCAGTTTCCACAGGGGGAAGAGGATGGTCAGTTTGTTGTGCAGTTCCTGGAACTCGTCGAAGGTACGGAACACAAACTGGGCCTCGGTCTGCCCCTCCCGCAGCACTCGCACCACATAGGTCTGCAGGACACAAATCACCGGGGAGATCAGTATCAATGAGCAAACACCAGCACTCTGCTGCCTGCTTAAGGTAGCCCAGCACTCATACAGTACTGTGCAGAAGTCTTAGGCACCCTAGACTTCATTATATACAGGTGAAACTCGAAAAATTAGAATATCATGCAAAAGTTCATTTATTTCAGTAATTCAACTAAAAAGGTGAAACTAATATATCATATAGACTCATTACATGCAAAGTGAGATATTCCAAGCCTTTATTTCTTATATTTTTGATGATGATGGCTTAAAGCTTATGAAAACCCCAAATTCAAAATCTCAGAAAATTAGAATATTGTGGAAAGGTTCAATATTGTAGGCTCAAAGTGTCACACTCTAAACAGCTAATTAATCCAAAACACCTGCAAAGGGTTCCTGAGCCTTTAAATTGTCTCTCAGTATGGTTCAGTAGAATTCACAATCATGGGGAAGACTGCTGACCGGACTGTTGTGCAGGAAACCATCATCGACACCCTCCACAAGGAGGGAAAGCCTCAAAAGGTAATTGCAAGAGAAGTTGGATGTTCTCAAAGTGCTATATCAAAGCACATTAATAGAAAGTTAAGTGGAAGGAAAAAGTGTGGAAGAAAAAGGTGCACAAGCAGCAGGGATGACCGCATCCTGGAGAGGATTGTCAGGAAAAGGCCATTCAAAAGTGTGGGAGAGCTTCACAAGGGGTGGACTGGGGCTGGAGTTCATGCATCAAGAGCCACCACACACAGACGGATCCTGGACATGGGTTTCAGATGTCGTATTCCTTTTGTGAAGCCGCTCCTGAATAACAAGCTCAGTGGTCCAAAGTCCTCTTCTCTGATGAGAGCAAATTTTGCATCTCATTTGGAAACCAAGGTCCCAGAGTCTGGAGGAAGAATGGAGAGGCACACAATCTCCAAGATGCTTAAAGTCCAGTGTGAAGTTTCCACAGTCAGTGTTGATTTGGGGAGCCATGTCATCTGCTGGTGTTGGTCCACTGTGCTTTATTAAAACCAGGGTCAACGCAACCGTCTACCAGGAAATTTTAGAGCACTTCATGGTTCCTTCAGCAGACAAGCTTCATGGAGACGCTGACTTTATTTTCCAGCAGGACTTAGCACCTGCCCACACTGCCAAAAGTACCAAAACCTGGTTCAATGACCATGGGATTAAAGTGCTAGATTGGCCAGCAAACTCACCCGACCTGAACCCCATAGAGAATCTATGGGGCATTGCCAAGAGAAAGATGAGACATGAGACCGAACAATGCAGAAGAGCTGAAGGCTGCTATTGAAGCATCCTGGTCTTCCATAACACCTCAGCAGTGCCCCAGGCTGATCGCATCCATGCCACGCCGCATTGAGGCAGTAATTCGTGCAAAAGGGGCTCAAACCAAGTACTGAGTACATATGCATGATTATACTTTTCAGAGGGCTGACATTTCTGTATTTAAAATCCTTTTTTGATTGATTTCATGTAATATTCTAATTTTCTGAGATTTCATAAGCTGTAAGCCATAATCATCAAAATTATAACAAATAAAGGCTTGAAATATCTTGCTTTGCATGTAATTTGTCTATGTAATACATTAGTTTCACCTTTAAAGTTGAGTTATTGAAATAAATGAACTTTTGCACGATTTTTCGAGTTTCACTTGTATATGTTTGTGTGTTAGTATAAAAGAACACATCTGATATTTTCAAATATCCATTTTCCAAAAGATTTAATTTTACAGAGACATTTCTGTATTTAATTTAAAAAAAGTAACATATTACTGTAAGAAATTGACTACTTTTTACATAAAAACCTGGTCAAAAAAACTTGGCTGTCTGAGATCTGAAGCAAGGAGCCAACCAAAGTCTGCAGAAGAACTGTGGCAAGTTCTCCAACATGCTTGGAACAACCTCCCTGCTGATTGTCTTATAGAACTGCAGGACTGCGTTGGCCATCTCAGAGAAGTGATGCAGTTCTAACGCTGAAGGGTGGTCACAAAAAATATTGATTTGATTCAGTTTTAACTATTCTGCCAAATTACTAAAATGTAGTGTAAAATGCATAGTATGTTTAGTTAGGACCTTTCATTGAATTATTTTTGAAAGAATCTTTTCTGTACAGAATGTTATACAGGTGCCTAAGGAAACACAACACCGGGGAGATCAGTATCAATGAGGAAAAACCAGCACACTCTGCTGACTGCTTAAGGTATCACAGCACAAGGACTTCATTTAATTTAAACTAAACTAATTTAATAAGCAAGCTTAGCAAGTAAATTAGGCTTTTCTAATATGACACTGGTCTTTTCCTCTCTTTTGTGTCTCTTGTGAGTTATTGCTGTTTGCTGTCACCTACCCACCAGTACACTGTACTGTATACGCCACATGGCACACCCACACAGTACTACAGAAGAGCACTGGCCCATTTCTGACTGACAGGAGCCAGTAACCAACCAAAGGAGCAGCTGGCAGGTCGCTGGGAGGAGCCAAAGCAGCAGCAACTTGAGGAGGCCCACGCAAGTTGAACCAGAACACCGCCCCTTTTGTGAGCTGCTGTTGGCATAGACCACATCTGACTGACCAATACTGACTTCACCAAAAGACGACAGCGCCCAGCCCGTGCTCCAAGTACCGACTGGGCATTTACAAAGTTAATTCTGTATGTCAGGTGAGCACACGCCTGGGTTCAGAGTAATAGAGACGTGGGGTGGGGCCTCTTCGTGTGCCCTGTAAGGGGCAGGGCTACTACATACAGCCAACCACGCAGAGCCTCACTCTCCCACACCCCCACGGTGAGAGCGGTGTTGGGGGAGGGGAGGGGCTCACGTAGTGCTTGTCCGGGTTGTATCTCTTCTGGAAGGTGAAGATGGAGGCGTCGCGGAGGCGGCCGTCCTGCTTGAGGGAGTACGTTTTCGGGGAGAAGGACAGGATGGGCTCGTCGTTGGAAGGCAGGCCAGAGAAACGCATCTGGGCCAGGTTGTGGATGAAGAAGTTGAACTTGGTGGCAACGCTGCCCAGACTGGACTCTATCAACCTGGGAGAGGGAGAGAGGATGAGAAGAAGGAGAAAGCAGGGAAGGGGAGGATGGGAATGTGAGGGGGAGAGAGAAAAACAGAAGAGGCTCAGTAAAAACACAGTAGATTGGACTGTTTAATTACTGTTTTGTTCAAATCGCAAGTGCACTTAAAGCGGGTGTAGCTGTATGATTTAGTGATGAGTACGGATAGAGTGCTTGTACCTGGTGAAGGAGACGGTGGCTTCTGCATCGGTGACTTGCGGCTGCAGCGCTTCATAGACATACTTCAGATCCTGAGCACCGGTGAGCTCCGGTAGGCCCGATGATGTCATCTGTCACACACGTACACAGGCACGCATAGACATACAGACATACACACACACATACGCAGGCACGTACACACATGCACGTACGTACGTACGTACACACACACACATACACACGTAGACACAGAAGCAAACACAGACAGTTAGTATGGGGACCTTGCACGGACTGAGCCTCACACACAGGGAGCGGGGCTGTACCAGAGACAGCAGGTTGAGGAAGAGGCCAGAGTGCTTGCGGATCATGTTGTAGGCTTGGGAGCACAGGTCCACAAACAGCTGGAAGCGGCTGGTCGGCCTCTCTCCCCCGTTAATCACGTAGGCCATGTCTGAGGTCAGCACGAACGGGGCGCGGTCCCTGAAACACACGGACACAGCAGAGCGCCAGGCCCCGTCAACATCATCTACAGTCATCAACCAGCCTTCACACGTCAAACAAATCTGAACTTTTAAAGAAAATACTTTCATTAACCTCCTAAGACCCGCACTCTTTTTTGGTATGCATTTTTAATTTCTCTTTGCTATTTGGGCTTATTGGGACCTGATAAGTATAAAAACTAAGCATCATCTTTTGACATGATGTAGTTTTTGAGAAAAATGATGTCCACATATGTGGACTCTCGGTCTTAAGAATTAAGTATTATGGTTGTACAGCCCAAAATGTGGAGTCCACGCATGTGTACACCAGGTCTTAGGAGGTTAAAAAGAAGAAAAATCAAGCACCAGATAGATGTTAAATGCTGCACATGAAAATGTTTAATGAAATAAAATGAAGAACACACACAAATCATCAAAGTGACGAATGGGGAAAAAAAATCTATATGAACCACTGCAAATATGGTTAACAACATCTCAACATCTCAACTGTCCCTCAGCACCGACCTGTGTCCTTACTAAACCATAACAGAAGAATAAAAGGCTTGTTAAGGTTTAGATGCCTTCTGGAAGAGCTCTGAGAAAAGCGCTCCGTTGGGAGGCCCTGAAAACGCCCTGGGCTCAGGAGACGCTGCAGTACCTCTTGAAGCTCCCGAACATCTGGGCGTGCCCGAGGAACTTGCCGAAGTCGATGTGGAACATGTGTCCGGTGGAGCGCAGCATGATGTTGTCGTTGTGCCGGTCGCAGATGCCGAGCACGTAGGTGGCCACGCAGCACCCCGCGCACGAGTAGATGAAGTTCTCCGACGCCTGTGGGAGAAAAGGCGGGAAAATCGTCACGGTGGCTCAGCCAATCCTGATCAACGACTCCGTCAACAGTAGCCAGCATACGCAGAACGTCTATCACAGTGGTCCTCACTCCTGGTCCTGGAGAGCCGCAGGGTGTGCTGGCTTTTGTTGTTACTCAGCACTTATTTGACCAATGAAAGTAGTTCATTAGTTAACTTTCACCTGGTTTCTTGGGTCTGAATTACTGATAATTGGTTGTTTAAGGTGAAAACAAAAAACCAGCACACAGCGGCTCTCCAGGACCAGGAGTGAGGACCACTTTCCCATCATCAGGTTGTTTTCTTAAGCAAATGATCACTGAGGTTGTATGCACCTTACACTGCAAAAAAACTGTCTTCACAAGCATTTTTAGACTTGTAGTAAGACTTTAAGATCTTATTTTTTTCTCTTCAGCAGAAAATATTTGATTCTTTTTTTAGCCTGACAAGAGAATTGTTCTTATTCAATATAATTACTAAAATACTTGTTGAGATTGGCTTATTTTCTGTTTTTTACAGTGTAATACAGGAAGACATCTTGAGAGACATTGGACACTGGCTGAAACGGGACGTGGGGCACCTTCTCGTACTCCTCCTCCCCTGGATTGTACTTGCGGAGCCACTCGGCCAGGGGCTTGTCCTTGAAGGACCCCGTCACGCCGTACTCCACCTGGATCTTCCGCAGGGTGTCTGAGGCTGGAACCAGCTCCACCATGCCTGTGGCGTGGGGGAAACGGGGTTTCTGCTCATCCTGATCCTGAACAGCAGCACGCGACGCTGCAGCATGTGGGCAGCCTGGAGCATAGTGGCTAAGGTACATGACTCTGACCCGGAAGGTTGGTGGTTCAAGCCCCGATGTAGACACTATAAGATCCCCACAGAATTTGGGCTTTAACCCTGCATTGCTCCAGGGGGGATTGTCCCCTGCTTAGTCGAATCAACTGTAAGTCAGTCAGGATAAAACTATCAGCTAAAATAACTATATTATTATTATCATCATCATCATCATCATCATCATCATTACAGGTGGTCTAAAAATCCCATGATGAACTGTGTGCTAGGGCAGAAATGTGACCGAGTTTGTGAACAAATGATGGGCTCAATTTAAACAGGTTTTCAATACGAGCTGTATCTAACCCTTATTGTTGAAATGCAGTGGATGTATGAATGTCTCATGTTTGTCAAATGTCACTGGGGCACAAGGAGTGCTTATCTTCGCCTGGTGAAATGCGATTGGTGCATGAGCTGGTGTTACCTGTGGACATCAGTGCACAGGAGTGCAGATGTACTTGTGGGCAAATCCAGTCTAGTTCAACAACCATGTCCAGTTGATTGTGTGTGCAGAGTAGACTGAGTGATATATGGTGTTATTGTTGGAGATGTGAATGTAGACTGTGAGTGATGTAGACTGTGAGGGATGTCTGGTGTTATTGGGAGAGATGTGAATGTAGACAGTGAGTGATGTCTGGTGTTATTGGTGGAGTATAGACTGTGAGGGATGCCTGGTGTTGTTGGTGGAGTGTAGACTGAGTGATGTCTGGTGTTATTGGTAGAGATGTTATTATAGACAGTTACAGCACACCCTGGTGTTGTTGGTGGAGTGCAGACTGAGTGATGCCTGGTGTTATTGGGAGAGATGTTATTATAGACAGTTACAGCACGCCCTGGTGTTGTTGGTGGAGTGTAGACTCAGTGATGCCTGGTGTTATTGGTAGAGATGTTATTATAGACAGTTACAGCATGCCCTGGTGTTGTTGGTGGAGTGCAGACTGAGTGATGCCTGGTGTTATTGGGAGAGATGTTATTATAGACAGTTACAACACACCCTGGTGTTGATGGTGGAGTGTTACCAGTGGAGATTGGAGCCTGAGCAGTACCTCGGTCTTTGCCGGTGGAGATGCACTTAAAGTTGACGATGCGCAGGTCCAGGCCCTCCTGCAGCCAGATGCGGTCCATGATCCGGATCATCTGCAGAGCCAGCATGTCCTGTCTCAGGTCCTCCCCCACCTGTCAATCACACACGCTCAGTACCCACCCAAATCCAACCAACAAAGCACGCATCTAAAAGCCATTTCAAAATCTCTGTGTTAATTACACAAATGGGAGTAAAGGTTTGGCCTTTTTGTGAAAAGCACTGTGATTTCATACTTATGCCACCAGGGGGCATACAGACAGTGCAGCCAGTAACAGCCAGTATTCAACTGCTCAATAAAGAGTCAACCCAAATGCAGTCACTGACGGTTCAGATGACACAAGTAATTATGCTTAACCTGCTCACAGCTCAGCAATGCCTAAATATGAACTTCACTTTCACATAATTTAATGGCGATGGGTTTAGATACAAAAAACAAAAAGTTATATTAAATAGCACAACACAAAATAGCACAAACTCAACATTTTTTGAGGAACCAATATTAGCAAGTTTAACCAACCATTTTATACCAAATAATGGTCATTCCAGTCATTTAAATGTACATGTATCACATCTGATTTGTAAACAAGTGCAACGTCTCTGAATGCTAATGATTTATTACCGTGTCATCAAGGCCTGCATTAATCCCAAGCCCCCACAAGCTCTTACCTTGAACATGACATTGATCTCTTCTCCCAGTGGGTCGGCATTGACCAGAGCGATCTTCAGGGGCACGGCGTTGGAGTTGAAGAAGGAGCAGGCCTAAGGACAATCGATGTAGCCTCGTTTCATGTAGTCACGACTCCAGGCATGCAATAATGCAAAGAATTCATGATGGCCAAGGACACTTGCTTAGTAGATGTCTGGGGGTCAAATAGCTCTGGCTCAGCTCAACATAGTTCCACAACTGTGAGAAATTTGCCTGGAAGGTGCGGACCGCAAACAATACTGTAACTTTGTGTGTAACAGAGCGAGAGTGTGTGTGTGTGTGTGTGTGTGTATGTGGAGTGTGCTGGTACAGACTGAGACCACGGCCTTTCAGGAATTCACTGCAGGGTTTCAAACACAGGGCACAGCAGCAGGCCCAGTCCCTGAGCAGACAGCGGTGCAGTACTGGAGTACCGGAGGCAGGAAACCAAACAGAAGGGCACGGCCCCCCCGCGTTTTTCCTAGACACCTCTGGCGGTAACTAGGCAACCGTCTTAAAAGAAAGTGCGTCTGGAAGGCACTTAAATATCAGGTTAACATCATCGGTTAGACCGGGCGTGTAACAGTTCTGCACTGAGGAGATAACGGCAAATACAAAATAGCTAGTCGGGAAATGTTAAATACGTTACACATTAATCAGACACACTAATGCAAGTAAGCAAATGCAGCCCATTATTTAGTAAACTCGCCGGAAATCCAAACAGCAAGAAATAGTGTTTCTCAAAATGAAACACATTTATCAATACAAATTAACTGATACTCATGTAGCCATGCTGCAAACAACGAAGGGTGAAATTAACCTCATTGGTACAGTACATACATTTGGCCTTCTAAGCAACTCGGCAACAAATGGTAAATGGTAAATGGCAGGAATTTATATAGCGCCTTTATCCAAAGCGCTGTACAATTGATGCTTCTCCATTCACCCATTCATACACACACTCACACACTCGCACACCGACGGCGATTGGCTGCCATGCAAGGCCCCGACCAGCTCGTCAGGAGCATTTGGGGGTTAGGTGACTTGCTCAGGGACACTTTGACACAGCCCGGGGGAGGGATTGAACCGGCAACCCTCCGACTACCAGACGACTGCTCTTACTGCCTGAGCCATGTCGCCCAACAACTTCAGAAATTTGAACTAGATTTGAACAAACGCACTCAAATTTGATTCGATTAAGGCAGCTTAAAAAGACAAATGAGACGTAGTGTGGGAAGACGCCGCCAGCCGTGCTGACAGGGCGGCCCATGGCAGCGGGAGGCTCACCTTGATGTTGAGCTCCTTGGCCACCAGGCCGGGGCTGAGGGGGAGGCGACAGCTGTGCTTGTGGAAGAAGGACTGTGCTCTCTCCAGACCGTCCTGGAGCACAGCCTGCAACACAGACCATCACAGACCATCACAGACCCACCCAGACCATCACAGACCATCACAGACCATCACAGACCCACCCAGACCCAAGACTCCCATGAAGGGCCGCATTCACAGCACAGCGGGGTGAGGACGTTCCCCTCAAACATGCATTATTAATTTCTCACAATAGCCTCGTTCCTATTTCAATATTACGTCTGAATAATGTATTTCTGTACAGTTCTGGGAATAGATGGAAATGGAAAATGGAAAAAGAGAAATTAATAAAATGTCAGCACATACAGAGTGGTTCATATTTTTTTAATAATTCATTATAGAATTAATTCATTTGAATTTTCCATATTCTTGGGCTGTATCAGGGAAGTTGGTACAGGGCTTTGTTGTAAGGAAACGGGGTAGAAGTGGCTGAAAACTTCTAGAGATATACACATAAATGCACCATGCAGTGCTATAACATGGGATCACCGTCCCTCAGGGACCCATTTTTGGCACCCCGTCTCATTCACACACATTCACACGACAGCCGGTGTTGCTGCGGGTCCTTGTCTCGTACCTGTCGCGAGGAGCTGCTGGCCTGCCGCACCTTCTCAGCCAGCGATCCCAGCAGCTGCACCAGCCTGGTCTGCTTATCCAGCTCAGCCCGCAGCCCCGCCCCACACAGGCACAGAAGAACCCCCAAAATGCTTTCGTAGCGCGCGCCGAAACAGGGGTCCTGCACCGCGTCCCGCAAGAGCCTGGCAGGAGACACACACATCCATGGACGCGCGCCCCACACACACATGCACTTTTACAAAGGACTAGACTCAAACATCAAATTATGATGTAAAGGCCACTTTCAGGTAAGCAACAGGGACACGTGTGCAAATACTCACCAGTACAAGTGATGAGCGATGTTGATGTTGCCTTGAGCTCGAGACAGAAGAAACATCACCAAAGCATTCTTCAAATGACACTCAAATTTCAAAGCCTGCAAGACATAAGGACTGATCATCAGTCCCTTGAAAAAACCTATGTCTGACGACGCAAGTTCACTGTGCGACAAACACGGTATCTCAATGCAAAAATTACAAACAATTACAATGGCAGCAATTGAAGTCATATTTCTTACTCTTTTTATATAACAATAAAATGGTGGAAGTACAGGTGTGTATAATGACTGTGGGGATTCAGAGACCAGAGACAGATGAAGGAGGCTAGTTTACCTGCACCAGCTGGGGCAGATAATGAGTGAGCTCATCATCACTGCTGTCCTCTATCCAGGCGACAGCCATGCTCCGCACCTCTGTGTCCGCAAACCTGCCGCAGGGAATGCGCACTGATTACCCTCTCCACTGCAGGACCAGCATGTACACCTGCTCCCCTCACACACAAAAGGTTGTCATGACTGCGTCTCACTCCCCCGCAAGGTGTGCAGGACTTTACTTGTTCTTCACAGCCTCTTAAACATTTGAATGGTAGTCACTGGTAGGAATCTCACTCACTTGGTTTTCAAGTGTGAATTCCCCACTAGAGCCAGTGAAAAGCAGCTCCACAAAAACCCAGGGGCACCACCAGGGATTTTCGGGCCAATGAAAAGATCTGATATTGGGCCCCACTATTCCAGAAACTCCAATGTTCTAATATTTTTGAGGGCCCCTGTCAGTCACCTAGCTCCCCCCACACCCCCTTTACAGTGCTCTTTATATGGAGGAACTACAACATCTTTACTCTAATAATAGCTTACACAATTGCTAGAATCAACTGTACTGAAATGCACTACATAGCCAACTATTCTACCTTATTCACAAACCTAGCAGCATATTTAGTATTAAATGCTGGCAGAGAAATGAATAAAGTGCTGAGAAGGAGTGGGAGGCGCCGTGTTAGTCACGTGACGCACTTGGAGTCGAGCAGCTCCAGGGCGGAGACGGGGGGCAGCGGGGGCCAGTGGTGGAGCAGGGCGTGGATCTCCCCCATGCTGCCCCAGTCCCAGCTGGGGGCACTGGCCAGGATCTTGGGCAGGCTGCCGTCGAAGGCACGGCAGTGGTGTCGGGAGTCCCACAGGAGCTGCCGCTCCGCCCGCGTCAGCCTGGGGAAAGGCATTCTGGGTAAGTTCATGGGTGGGTGGGGGGGGTGTTCAGTTTCTGTTTACAATGGAGTTAAATTAATAAGGTTGAATGAAGTATTGAAAGGTTCCTAGAAGGAATGAGGCAGTTATGTTCACAGCACGGATAAGGCTAAGGCCAGGTCACGCATCACACTCCCCCTGTTCTGGCACGGTCAAGTGACTCGGCTTGTCTGCTACGCTGGAAACAGTGAAAGAACCTTTGGCATTTCAGGCCTGAAACCCAACACCGCTCACAACTGTAAACCCGGGATACTTCCATCCACCATAAAAATGTGAGGCAGAGCGTTCAGCACTTTTTTCCCCTTAACTTCACAAAATTCCAACTTTCCTTCTGAAAATTATTTCAACTAGCTGGGGCATGTTTCGGAGAACACTGACACCGCTTTGACCAATTTTAATGCCTTCAATTTAGCTTAACTTTTTCTTCCCAATTTTGGAACATTGGATACATTTTCTATTACGGTTTTGGAAAAGGGTTTACAAAGGAGCAAGGCATATGTTTAACAGGATTAATCACACCTGCTTTCTGCAGAAGCACCTGAACTTCCTCCAGGTCCAGAATGAGTCGGTTTGTGGGTGTGTGGGACTGGTGTAACATTATAAACAATAAACAATCCCATTTGCTCACTGAGCTGAAGACCCACGTCTCCAGGCAACTGAAGTAATCACACTCTCCAGGGGGTGGTGGGACCACACACGCCCAGTTGCAAGCACATCCCCCTGCTCTGACCACACGCTCCCGTTTTCAAACCGCAGGAAATGTGCCAATAATCAGCGCTTCTCATTTTGGCCCCTGTCACACGTGGGGCGGGGGGCAGTTACACACCCGAAAGTAGAGGCTCTGCCACACAGCTTTTCAGCGCGCCTCTTCAGGTCTGGATCCAGGTGCTCCAGGGACTGGGGGTCGGGGCAGCTGGCCGGCTGGGGCCCCACGTATTGGACGTCCAGGGCTGGGGTGGGGAAATCAACCTGCAGGCAGGAACGGGTAGGATCTTTAAATAATAAATATAACCTTCACAGCTCACAACTTTTAAGAACTTTTGAGAATGGGCTTAGTCTGTATATTCTCTTGCCACAGGAGCAAGCTGGACTCCATTACATTACATTACAACTGCCTAGACATGCAGTTTGTCAGCGTGCTCAGTGCCACAGCTGACTGACTGCAGCTCAGTGAACTGCGAGCAATGTGGCATCTCTCCTCTAGTACACAGTATGGCTTAGATAAGGAACAGGGTTTTGGTGAATATTGGAGGAGCAGCTAATCTGTGCTCACTGCAGATTAACATGAACCAGAGTGTAAACCGCACTTGGGGGGAAATGGACGGCCATTACGGCTCCAGGCAGTAGGACTGAAGTAAGCAGTGCAGGGGTGTAGGAAGAGTGAGTGAGAGAAACCTGCAGGATGATCCTCTCGGTCTGGGTCTTCCGCCTCGCGGGGCCAGGGAGGGGGGCCCACAGGGGGAGCAGCTTGGTCCCCTGCGCCAGCACCCTGAAACATAGCACACATCAGAGACCCCATCTACGTAGGCACCAGAGACCCCCCCCCACATAGGCACCAGAGACCCCATCCACATAGGCACCAGAGACCCCATCCACATAGGCACCAGAGACCCTATCTACATAGGCACCAGAGACCCCATCCACATAGGCACCAGAGACCCCATCCACATAGGCACCAGAGACCCCATCCACATAGGCACCAGAGACCCTATCCACATGGGCACCAGAGACCCCATCCACATAGGCACCAGAGACCCCATCCACATAGGCACCAGAGACCCCATCCACATAGGCACCAGAGACCCTATCCACATAGGCACCAGAGACCCTATCCACATAGGCACCAGAGACCCCGCCCATGTAGGCACCAGAGAACCCACCCTCACACGTGCCTACAAGAGCAAGAGGCCCTGACTACTCATGACCCAGAGACTTCGCCCACAATAGCTGACAGATCTGGGTTCAATCGGTATTTGTTTTGGATTCAAATAGTTTTCTGTGCTCTAATGATCTTGCCAGGCGCATTTGAGCCTGCAAGGAAGAGTGTAAACTTTTGGGATTTAATTTGTTCCAATACACCAGGCAAGCTTAGTCAAATGCAGAAAAGTGTTTGAATCCAAAATCAAATACCATTTCAACCCAGCTCCTGCAACATGTCACCATCCCTGGCAGAAGACACAGAGCGTGAGGAGACTTGCCGTTGGAAGTTAAAGAGGGGCACGGAGGCCTTCCCCAGCAGCTCGGGGCCCTTGCGCTGTTTGTTGGAGTCGGGGGAGTTGGTGGCGTTCTGGTTGAGTATCCCGTACAGAGAAAGGATCAGCATCGACTCCAACGGCAGCAGGGCAACAGCAATTGGGAAATTTATCCTGTACAAAAAAAACTCATTTTACATATCAATTTAACATTTAATTTACTTACCAGAGAGCAAGCACATAATTGCATTGATATAGATAGATAAATGCAGCACTGACTACAGAAATTGTTGATTAACACCATTAAGGAAGAAGTATTGTTAAATTCTACAACTGCTAGGAAAGACATGGTCAAGTGCTAGAATGAGCTATACCGGCAGCATAATCACTCATGAAATCATCAAGTGATAAGCATATTCAGCTCGACTGCAGCAAAACCAGCATTAATCAAGGCCTGATAAATATCAAATCTGTTGCTGTGTTTTATTCGGTTGCCTCTTCTTGACAGTAAAGAAGGACCTCTTACAGTTCGTCCCATTTGATGTGGTAGAAGAAGCTCTTGTATGTGCCGACTTTCTTGGACTGAACCGGCTTGAACAGGTTTCTTCCATTGTGGGTCAGAGCGCACATGAGGTAGTACTTCTCATAACTGCAAAACACACCAACACACATTTAAATTCAGCTTGCACAAACATTGCCAAACCAAATAAGACAAAATAATAAAATATGAAATGGATTAAAATAACTCTTTTTCCCAGGGGTTTTTAAGGTATGATGATCCAAATATGATGATAATAATTCCACTAACAGACTCTACTAGGATTACCTCACTTTCTCTGCCTCACACTGATGTGGTGCAGTTACCGCACACAGCACTGCATAAATCACGACTTCAGATGACACTTAATTACAAGTGACTGGAGGCCTGGGCCTCACTGGAGATCTATTCTCATCCCTTTAACAGAGTATTTTTGGAGCTGCGCTAAATGACGTTGCTAAACTCTCAGAGTTTCAAGGTTATAAATAGCATCTGGCAGTGAGGCAGGGGAGGAGGCCTATTATTAACCACTCTCTGGTTAATTTTAAAATCGTGGCTGGCCCTGGGACCAGGGGAACCAAGCCCCTGGCTGGTATGTCTCACAGAACAGCCAGAGAATGCAGTGGGGTTTCCACAAAGGGCTTTTTTTCCCCCCCTGAAATAAGAGAGGGCAGCACCCCTGTACCTCGCTACAGCTACTGGGCGTGGAGATCACTCCTGCTTATTGCAGACATGGGAGTGAGACAGAGCTGGACAACTGAGCCAAAGAGACTCAAGATGCAGAGACACAAAGCTTCTTTCCATGTCAGGCAGCTGTTCTGTTGGCATGTTGTGCATAACACGGGCAAATACGCGTTTAGACTAATTCCCACTGAAGACTTGTCAGCCTAATGAGTTTTCACAGAGCTGCAAAATCACATCAGTCTTAGTCAGTTTAAATGGGATTTACAACAGAAAGCGATAAACGTAACCAAATAAAAAAAATGTACCATACTGGAGTGGACTACGTAATGAAAAGACTTTTATTGGATGATGTAGACAAAGACAAGAGAGCTTTGGAACCATGAAACTGAGTGCACGCACTGTAAAAGGGTCATGTGACTAACACTCCCTCACCCAGGGACTAAAAAGCAAAGATAAAGAAGAAAATCCAGCCAGACATGAGGCATGGCTCACAGTGCCCAGCCTCCTTTTAGAGAGGGAGCCCATGAGAAATGAGTGTCCAGAAAACCCCTGGGGTCTCCAGAGGACTCCCACGGTGTCCTCAGCAAAAAGGAATCAATATAGTCCTTTACTACATATTCATACTGTCACAAACAGACAAATAGAAAATGGCGGCCTGCTACGAACAAGATTCCAAACACACGTGTGCGAAAGAGCCACAGCACTGCAACCTTCAGGGCCCGTGAAAGGGGTCACCCTATTGTACTGAGACTTGGCCGTCCTTCTAAGGGGCTCCGGGATGAAGCTCGCTGCCGCGGCCCGGACAGGACTCCAGAAGGGGGC
Source organism: Conger conger (assembly GCF_963514075.1). Classification (NCBI taxonomy): domain Eukaryota; kingdom Metazoa; phylum Chordata; class Actinopteri; order Anguilliformes; family Congridae; genus Conger; species Conger conger. The sequence goes on from NC_083765.1 coordinate 13,661,918, forward strand.
GCGGGCAGTACCTGCTGACCCAGGCGTTGGGGATGCCGTGCACGGCGAACAGGGTGAACTGCAGGTGGTCCGTGGTGCCCGACGCCTCCTTGCTGCTGCGGCCCTCCCGGGGCCGCCGCTCGGCCTGCTGGGATACGATGGGGCAGAAGGAGCGGAGGTAGAGCGTGGCCAGATCGTGTATCGCCGCAGTCAGCCCGGCCAGGCTCTCCTCCACAGGGCCGACACAGCCTGGGGGTCAGAGGTCAGGGGGAGGGCTGTCAGCCGACTTGGTGGGGATGCAGATTCAGGGTCAGACTGCTGCCCAACAATACACCCAAGGATCAGCTCCAGATAGAAAGACACTGCTGGTGCTTACCATTCGTAGAGCCACCTGAGGATTTTGCAGAACCCTGGAAGAGAGAAAGAATCGTTTCTGAGACATCACCTTCAACATTTCTAATGTCTAATTTAATACCACTAAATGTCCTTCTCTTTATATTAGCACACCAACTAGGGCTGTGCAACAACATATAAATATAGATGACTAATAAAGTCAAAAAAATGTTTATGTTTATGCATCGTGTTCACCATATTACGGATTTATGTAGGCAACCATCCTTAAAAAAATCTATTTAAACCACATTTTAAACCCGATTGAGTTTTTGAGCCAACATTGAGGATAGTTTAAATGAGGCAGTGCGCTGAGCCCATGTGAGGTGGAAAAGGAGGAAAGGATGTGTGAGAAAGGGCCCAGACAGGACGTCTCACCTCCGAGGCCTTGGTTCTGGGGAGGTTGACAGAGCGTTTGACCTTCTTCACTGCCTCCGTGATGGCCAGGGTCTCAACCTCATCCAGAACACAGCACATATTCTTCCCACTCTGGACCACCAGGTCCACTGTCTTATATTGAGTGTTCTGGGGAGAGGAGGTTAAAAAAAGAAAGGCAGAAAAGTTGGGTTTCGTCAAACTAAACTGTCTTCAAACTGCACTGTGCCAACTGTTGATGTTATCACTGAAGGAAGTGTGCGGGTTCCTCCAGTTAAAGGCAGAAACGGAAAGGTCTACCTCATTCTGCAGGCATGCGCTGACTTGATTGTGATAGCCATCCAGGTAATCGCTGAGGCTCTGTCTGAATAAGAGCAGAGAAACACACACATGAGCAGGGATCCCGATGCCTGCAGATGTGGTTGAGGTCTTCCATTAACCAGAGCACTCCTACCTGGAGATGGTCTCCTTAAAAGGTCTCTCTATGTGGCAGAGGTATTTCTCCAGATGGATAGGGGCAGAATCATCCTCCACCTGTGTATAAGACACACACACACAAAACACACCTGCTCTCACCTGTGTATAACATACACACACACACACACAAAACAAACCTGCTCTCACCTGTGTATAACACACACACACACACACACACAAAACACACCTGCTCTCACCCGTGTATAAGATACACACACAAAACAGACCTGCTCTCACCTGTGTATAACACACACACAAAACAGACCTGCTCTCACTGCAAAAACAAAAACGTAGCATGGCATTGGTCTGCAGTGACCATGTATGTCACGAGGAGAGAAGAATGAGGAAGTTGGATTTATGTAGGGCTGTGGCAGGGTTTTGGGCTGTAACAGGCGTGTATGAGCACGAGGAGGGGCATTCAGCATTGACAGACCTGGTGCGTGTGTGCGTGTGTGTGTGTGTGTGTGAGGTGGGGTTTATGTGGAGCAGTGACAGGCCTGGTGTGTGTGTGAGGTGCGGTATTCAGCTGTGACAGGCCTGGTGCATGTGTTTGTGTGTGTGTGTGTGTGTGGTGACTCACCGTGCGGGCGAGGTCTCTGCGGATGGTGTCCTGGGAGAGCAGTTGCAGTTTGATCTCCGCCTCCCATTTCCTGCAGTCCTGAACGTACTCATGGCTGCCGAGGCTGTGCTTACTGAGAGAACAGGGCAGTACAGTCACAACTGTGCTTACTGAGAGAACAGAGCAGCACAGTCACAGCTGTGCTTACTGAGAGAACAGAGCAGCACAGTCACAACTGTGCTTACTGAGAGAACAGAGCAGCACAGTCACAGCTGTGCTTACTGAGAGAACAAAGCAGCACAGTCACAACTGTGCTTACTGAGAGAACAGAGCAGCACAGTCACAACTGTGTTTACTGAGAGAACAAGCAGCACAGTCACAACTGTGCTTACTGAGAGAACAAAGCAGCACAGTCACAACTGTGCTTACTGAGAGAACAGAGCAGCACAGTCACAACTGTGCTTACTGAGAGAACAGAGCAGCACAGTCACAACTGTGCTTACTGAGAGAACAGAGCAGCACAGTCACAACTGTTTACTGAGAGAACAGAGCAGCACAGTCACAACTGTTTACTGAGAGAACAGAGCAGCACAGTCACAACTGTTTACTGAGAGAACAGAGCAGCACAGTCACAACTGTGTTTACTGAAGGAATAGAACAGCACAGTCACAACTGCGTTTACTGAGAGAACAGAGCAGCACAGTCACGGCTGTGTTTACAGAGAGAACAGGGGGACAGGAAACTCCAGTGACACAACGGGGGGTTCAGGTTGAGGACTGCATGTCCAAAGGACAGCAGGTTTGAACCCAGGGCATAATGCTGCATGTTCACAAGGAAGTATACGCACTGGTGAATCACCATATGTACACCACAAGCTGTGCACTCCGTTGTACACCAACAACATACGTGCTCAGTGCACACGTTAGTGTCCACGCAGAATAAGCCTCATTTCAGAAGGGGGTGAAAGGAAGGGAGGGAGGCACCGTGGCTAGGTGATTGGGGAGGTGCTGTAACCCAGTGGCCTTGTCCTTTAAACCCTCCTCCTAACATAAAGCGCCTCCTGTCTCCTTCCCTAACTCAGGCTGATTGTGAAAGTACACACCGGGAAGGAAAAACATCCTCATCAAGAAGTTCCGGCATTTCTGGTGCGCCTGCCAAATTCATCCAGGACAATGTAAGCGTGCACGCACATGAAAAATACCATGACCAAGCTCCCGTGACACAAAGTGAAACTGACTAATGATTTTACTCCCTTCACAAAGGAGTGGAATTACAGCACACCAGCGACATTTTCTACACACATGCAAGGGGGAGACAAGTCTCCAGCAGAAATAAAAAAATAAAATACAATAACTTGTTGAAGATGCTGTAGAATAAACCAGCCGAAGTCATTTTATTTCTTCCAGTATTGATTTTGCATGATAAAAAGCAAAAAGGCAACATTTTCCTTACACAACTTAAGAAAAATAGTTCCCACTGAGTGGAATGTTGGCATTGACCTTGTTTATAAACCACTTTCCTTTCTTCCTCTCTCTATTCTCCTGCTCTCTCTGTCTCTCCCTCTTTTCCTGCTCTCTCTGTGTCTCTCCCTCTCTCTCTCTTTTCCTGCTCTCTCTCTCTCTGTCTCTCCCTCTCTCTTTTCCTGCTCTCTCTCTGTCTCTCCCTCTTTTCCTGCTCTCTCTCTCTCCCTCTCTCTCTTTTCCTGCTCTCTCTCTCTCCCTCTCTCTTTTCCTGCTCTCTCTCTATGTCTCTCTCTCTTCTCCTGCTCTCCCTCTCTCTGTCCCAGCTCTCTCCCTCAGTCTCTCTCTGTTCCCCTTCAGAGAATGTGTGTGTGCATCCGTGTGTGTGTGTGTGTGTGTGTGTGTGTGTGAGGGCCAGGGGGAAGGGGGCTAAAGGGACTCACTTCTGCAGAGCTTCCTCTTGGCCACAGACTTTGAGGATGTAGCTGGAGATGTTGACCTGGTTCAGATCGTCATGAACCCAGCACAGGGCCTGCATGATCAACAGCTCCACCGGGGAACTCACTGTGTAAGAAAGAAAGAGAGAGAAAGATTGAGAAAGGGAAAGAGAACGAAAGAGAAACATGAGAACACAAAGAAAAAAGGAGAGAGAGAGAGAGAGAGAGAAAGCAAAAGAGAGTGAAAGAGAGCTTACTGACAGGGGCAGAGATAACAAACACTGACCAGTCGCTCATGCCTCATTCATGTGTCTACAGAGCACAGATCAAAGTTATGCCCTTCCCATTCGTGGCATGTGTACCAGGGAAGTGATTTCACCGGGGTGCTAGCTCAAACAGCAGATACCAAGTGCTGGGACACCAGAGCACACATGCACACTGCACTCTGCTGCGAGCTAGACGACTGCAGCAGTTAAAATTCAAGGGGCTGTTGTGGTTTTTGTGGCTTGTTTGAAGAGGTTCAGAGGCAATTTGGAGGACAGCCCAATGGCAGTAAACACCAAGCAAGATCTTCTGGTGCATATGTTCTGGAACTCTCCACCCATGTCCGTTAAACTGCACACATGGCGCTGGAATGTCAGGCTCTAATGAGTGAAACAGATCTGAGGGGGCCGACTGCCCCATCGCTCAGGGAGAGGGAGCAGCAGGCTGGGGCCTCCACCCACAGCCTCCACCAAACCCCTACTGAGCCTCCATCAAACCCCAACTGAGCCTCCATCAAACCCCAACTGAGCCTCCACCAAACCCCTACTGAGCCTCCACCAAACCCCAACTGAGCCTCCACCAAACCCCAACTGAGCCTCCACCAAACCCCAACTGAGCCTCCACCAAACCCCTACTGAGCCTCCACCAAACCCCAACTGAGCCTCCATCAAACCCCAACTGAGCCTCCACCAAACCCCTACTGAGCCTCCACCAAACCCCAACTGAGCCTCCACCAAACCCCAACTGAGCCTCCACCAAACCCCAACTGAGCCTCCACCAAACCCCTACTGAGCCTCCATCAAACCCCAACTGAGCCTCCACCAAACCCCTACTGAGCCTCCACCAAACCCCTACTGAGCCTCCATCAAACCCCTCTTGAGCCTCCACCAAACCCCTACTGAGCCTCCACCAAACCCCTACTGAGCCTCCACCAAACGCCTACAGAGCCTCCACCAAACGCCTACTGAGCCTCCACCAAACCCCTACTGAGCCTCCATCAAACCCCTACTGAGCCTCCACCCACAGCCTCCACCAAACCCCTACTGAGCCTCCATCAAACCCCTCTTGAGCCTCCACCAAACCCCTACTGAGCCTCCACCAAACGCCTACAGAGCCTCCACCAAACGCCTACTGAGCCTCCACCAAATGCCTACTGAGCCTCCACCAAACCCCTACAGAACATACAACAAACCCCTAAAAAGCACCACTAAACTCCCACTGAACCTCCAACAAACCCCTAACAAACCACCACCAAACGCCCAACAAACCACCACCAAACCCCTACAGAACATCCAACAAACCCGTAACAAACCAGCACTAAATCCATAAACAATCGCCACTAAACCCCTAACGAACTACCACTAAGCCCATAACAAACCACTACTAAACGCCTCACAAACCACCATTCAACCCCTACTGAACCGCCACCAATCCACTAACAAAGTCACCGAAACCCTACTGAACTGCCAGGAAATCCCTATTGAGCCAGAACAACCGCCAATCTCAACTGAACCAACACCAAACCAGCACTGAACCACCTCCCAACCCCTATTGAACCACCACTAAACCCACACTACACTGTCACCAAACCCTCACTCAATCTTAATATCAACTCAAAGTGAACCGCAAAGTGATAAAACAAAAACAAAAACAAGTAAACAGAAATAAATAAAATGGCAGCACAGCCAAGAGCAGGCAAGCACTAATCTCATGCTTATTCCCATTGGTCAGAGAGACAGGGCCTCATTAGCTTACACAGTGTGAGGTAATTGGATGTGCCAACTCTATTGCCTCACTGGTCGAAGTGCGTGACGGACATTCAGACAATTAAAGCCAGGTCATTCTCAGAGAACTGAAGGCAATTGTTCAGGGCAGATACACACTGCATCCCATCCCAGAATGCAGAACAGAGATGGTCACACAGGTGTAATGAATGATGAGAAAAGAACAGGTGGGCCTTATTAGCAGGTGGGCTCTGCGGAATGGCCAGGACTCGTGGTTGAAGAGCCGGTCTGTACAGAGGGGGTGCTGCCCTGCGTCAGGCAGACATCTGTACGGGGAAGCGGAGACGCTCGATGTGTAGCGTAGCTTAGCGCGGGCGCTCCTCTGTTCGGAAAGGCACACATTCTTTAAGGTCTGCGGCCCTCGCCTGAGAGATGAGGAGCGGCACGGCATAAAAACGCCTCACAGATGAATTACTCGCAACAAAGGGCCGGGCTGACTGGCTGCCAGCGCTGGCCAGCGCAGAGTCACACTGGAGGACCGGCCCTGTTCTGGGAGAGCCCTTCTGGGTCTCACCACACACACACACACACACACACACACTAAAGAAGGGCTGAACACACACACTTCACACCAACAGGCCAGCAAGGCAGAGGCCCAGCAGCTTCAGTAAATGTGGACTAGGAGCAGGAACATGGTCAGCTCCCCAAAAGAAAACAATAAAAAGAAATGAACCAGATATACTTCTCCCAACGCAACATCCCAATCCGCTAAGCAGCTAGCAAGCCATTTCCCCCAAACTCTTCACAACTCAAACGGGAAGTGGTCATGCATTAATTTTATTTTTCCTGCGTGTGAAACCCGGGCAGGGCTACTCTTAAGACACTGTTTCAGGGAGCGGATGGGCCCCTTGGTCGGGTGTTGAATCCGGACCAGGCCTGACGGGCCACTGGCAGCCCCACAGAGTGACAGCACTGGCTATCACACAACTGAGGGCTGAGATGGTCTCATCATGCCCCAGAGCCCCCCACGCTGGTCCGCTGAGGGTCTCATCATGCCCCAGAGACCCCCGCGCTCGTCCACTGAGGGTCTCATCATGCCCCAGAGACCCCCACGCTGGTCTGCTGAGGGTCTCATCATGCCCCAGAGACCCCCACGCTGGTCTGCTGAGGGTCTCATCATGCCCCAGAGACCCCCACGCTGGTCTGCTGAGGGTCTCATCATGCCCCAGAGACCCCCGCGCTGGTCTGCTGAGGGTCTCATCATGCCCCAGAGACCCCCACGCTGGTCTGCTGAGGGTCTCATCATGCCCCAGAGACCCCCACGCTGGTCTGCTGAGGGTCTCATCATGCCCCAGAGACCCCCACGCTGGTCTGCTGAGGGTCTCATCATGCCCCAGAGACCCCCGCGCTGGTCTGCTGAGGGTCTCATCATGCCCCAGAGACCCCCACGCTGGTCTGCTGAGGGTCTCATCATGCCCCAGAGACCCCCGCGCTGGTCCACTGCTGTGCATGGAGAGCCTTCCTCTGAGTCTTCACGCCCTGCGTGAGTCTGAGCGGGGCGTGATCAGAAGCCACAGCTTACTTGGTGAGACTGCGTGTTCTTGTCTGCACCGACCTGAATCGATAGCAGAGGCTGCAGCAATACTTCAACGATTAATACATCAGGGCAGTCCACTTTTGGAAGAAAAAAAGAGAAAAGGTATTGCAATTCTATCATTTAATGCACAGCGTAGGAGCCCATGACAGCAGCACTGCTCAGGCAGGGTGGAGAGCAGCTGGAGAAACTGGATGGAGGCGCGGAGGTGAACCAGGCGGTCAGGAACACGTTACCGCACGGAGCCGACGGCCCTGCTTACCGTCGCAGGTGAACGTGACGGGCTCCAGGGAGCCTGGGATCTCTATGGAAACCTTCACGCTGCTGCCACGGTCACCGTTCATGTCCCGCTGCGGGATGACCGGGCTCAGCACGTACCCGGGGTTGGTGACCACATCGTCATGAGGGAACTTGGACCTCAGGCTAAAAATGAACAAACGTGCACAAACACCCAACACAAATACATCATTTAAAATAAGTCTGATGAACAAAACATTTAAAAATACTACGACTACATTTACATGTACATTTTAGTCATTTGGCAGACGCTTTTCTGGGAAATCAGGAGGCTACTAATCCCTAATGACTGGGATTGATGCAAAGTTAATCACCCTGCCAAATACCCACCCACACAATTACCCTTGCAGCAAAGGACACACAGTTGCCACAGAATTGCGGTACCATTAAGAGGGCAGAGAGAAGCATTCATGAGCAGCTGTTGCTGATTGACTTTGTGCCTTATGAGTGGACCGTCGGCCAGCTGTGTGAATCTATTTAAAGGCCACAGACACACATACATGGTACACTGGCTGGACTCTCAGAAAAATCCTGGGGTACAGTTGTCACTTTGACATTCATTGAGTCATTGAACTTGCTCATAATCCTAATTCTAAAATGTGAACTCTGATCTGACCGTTTTTCTTAAGCAAGCTTTACACCTGAATTGACATTTTAAAGTTGGTTCTATGGAGGTTGCATTTCACTGAAACCGCTGGAAAAGCATAGGCCTATAACCCTTAGTTATGACAATTATGGAACAGATGGAGAATGGGATCCAGATAGTCATGGTTTTTGTTTCCATGCCGACGCAAAGCTTACGCTGCAATGTCCTCACAAAAGGCTACCACCTCCTCGTTCTGGGCTTCCATCTCTTGAAGGAAGCTGTACTTTGCTGACAATTTCCCATTTCCCTTTGTGTCCTGAAAAGGAGACAAACCGCATTTTAAGAAAAGGTATTGTGTTCACCATAGACGGAGTGGTTATGGGGTTATAAATCAACAAGAAAAAAAGCTCATTTTCTACTGACATCAGCACAGAGACCACATGATGTTCAGTAGCCAATCTGTTAATGCCTCCTGATAAGAGGAAATGAACCAGTGTTCCGAGAAAAAATGCACATTCATGCCAATCAGAAAATGTCTGAGTAGGTAATTTCAAAGAACACTGGCTATGACCACATACAACTGCACAGGGGCTGTCCCCCTCAATAATTACCATCCTGAACAGTACAAAACAGATGTAATCCCCAAAACAAGAATGAATAAATACTGTAATTGACATAAAAAGGGTGCGCATAGATTAAAACCCTGAGGACCAGTTTCACAGACACAAATGAAGCCAAATTCAATTTTGAAATGGATATTATCCATACAATTAGTCCAGGACTAAATTGAATCTGTATCTGTGAAGCCAGCCCTGAGTGTGGAGTGGGGAAGTATAATCTTGTGGCTATTCTAAACAAAACCGTTGAAAATAAACTAAACTAATTCCTGTGATAACATCAGCCAGACAGTCAAACAGCTACTGCTGTTAGACTGCATATTTGCAGATTTGCCAAGAGGGAGGTTTGGGTACTTAGGCCTACAGTACTTCTCTATAATGCCTGTCATCCCATATAAAAACCTTGTGCACAAGCACCATGCTTTTGGAGAAATACAGATCTGCCATGATAGATATGCTCTAGGTTAGATATCACAGACAATTTGCAATCTTCCAAAAAGCATTTAAAAATTCTGATCCCCAAGAGCACCTGCCTATCACACAGTTGAATTAATGTTCTGGGGAGAGAATTCAGATGAGCAATGTGCGTGGGCACAATTTTACAAAAACAAAGTGAAAGAAGTGAAATAATAAACCTATTAGGGGCCAGGTCAGAGTGAAGTAGTGTAATGACTTATGGCCAGAGATACGGTAAGACAGAGCGTTTTTATTACAGAACAGAAGTGGGGAGTTGGAGCTTGGGGAGGAGTGGGCAACCAGCGTCTATGGAGAGGTGGCTGGGGCAGGATGCAAACGTGAATCTATCTATGCAGCCATCTATTCCAGACCGTCTCCTTCCACAGGGCATTTCCATTTGTAGGTTCTCTCATTTTACAATTACCATAAAACACAAAAAGGCACAAAAAGCACATTAAGTACCTCTTTCATTCATTTGAATACAATCATAATTTAAAAAAATGAGAACCAATATACTATTTTTCAACAAACCCATTTGTTGAGGATTTAAATGAAGTTCATTGTTGTCTGAGTAGCAGCAGGACTTCCCGTTTCAGAATTTCTCATTCTGAAGTGGTTGAAGGACATGTACAGTATGCAACACCAGCAAACGTTGATGGAAAGATCAGCTGATAAAACAGGTCATATCACGTCGAGAGGCATCTGCCTTTTCTGTTGCACTGCAACCTAACCAAGGCTCGTCACCTTACCATCCACACCAAGGCTGCTGTGATCCTTCCAGTCACTTCAGACTGAACAAGGACAAATGGGAAGAGCTGTCGATTCAGAAGGCTTAACACCGGCTTTCATCTGTACACAGCTGCTGAACGTCTGCCCAGCAAGGCTGCTGAACCACGAACAACAGCCATCTGGATAGCCTATATTTAGATGAGCCTTAATTATACAATTAAACAGCTGCAAAATCTTTCATGGGGGGGCCCATATTTTTGGTTTTTTTACTCTTAACGAGGCAGCATTTGGTTATGCTTTTCAATTAATTTCACATTCATATATTACTGCCTCCCAATACCAAATATGAAATTAATCAGTGTTCTAGATTTATTTAATTTTTTTATTTTCCCCTTTCTCCCCCATTTTGGAAAATATTGTAACAGACATATGAGCGGCAACTACCACTACTGCAACCATATGAGCTGCAAGCACCATGTAACGGCACAGAGACGTTTGTGCTCTCAAGCAACTCCCCTGCTGCTGAACATCACAGCATTTTACCAGCCACACTGACAAGAACTACAGCAAGACCTTTCATGTACATCTCAACAGGGGGACCTGGGCTGCCCATCAACCAGTAGGGTCACTGCTGTAATCGTGCTCGGTAGAAACCCTCCAAGCCACGGCCGATGATATAACCAGTGGTGCTCTGCACGGGTGATGATATAGCCACTGGTGCTCTGCATGGCTGATGATATAACCAGTGGTGCTCTGCACGGGTGATGATATAGCCACTGGTGCTCTGCATGGCTGAGGACATAGGCTAGCCACTGGAGCTCTGCACGGGCGATGATATAGCCAGTGGTGCTCTACACGGGTGATGATATACCCAGTGGTGCCCTGCATGGCGTTGATATAGGCAGTGGTGCGCTACACTGTAATGGCACTTATGTATAGATATCGTTACTTGTATAGGTATTGTTGTTTTTATTGGCTGTTATATTGTTGTATGGCGGCACGGATGGTGCAGTGGGTAGCACTGCCGCCTCACAGCAAGGAGGTCCTGGGTACGAATCCCCGTCGGCCGGGGCCTCTCTGTGTGGAGTTTGCATTTACATTACATTACATTATTGGCATTTGGCAGACGCTCTTATCCAGAGCGACGTACAACAAAGTGCATACCCATAACCAGGGATAAGTTCGCTGAAAGACCCTAGAGGGAAGTACAATTTCAACTGCTACCTGTACAACAAAGATAAGGACAAGGGCCCTTTTATTTATTTATTTATTTTTTATTCTTTTTTTTATTTTTGAGAACAAAGAAACAAACATACAACAAAGAAACAAACAAACATGTTCTCCCCGTGTCTGCGTGGGTTTCCTCCGGGTACTCCGGTTTCCTCCCACAGTCCAAAGACATGCACGTTAGGCTGATTGGAGAGTCTAAATTGCCCGTAGGTATGAGTGTGTGAGTGAATGGTGTGTGTGCCCTGCGATAGACTGGCGACTTGTCCAGGGTGTATTCCTGCCTTTCGCCCAATGTATGCTGGGATAGGCTCCAGCCCCCCTGCGACCCTGATCAGGATAAGCGGGTTCAGATAATGGATGGATGGATGGATGGATATTGTTGTATTCCAGCTGCCAACAGTGGTATGCTAGTTTGAAAGTTGATTGTACTCTTCAAGGGTTCTGAATTTCTGTATGTTTACACTAGGACTCGGAACTGTACTGTCCTCTCAGGTCCTCTTGGCACTTGTTCTTGTGTTTGATTTGCACTTTGTTGTACGTCGCTCTGGATAAGACCGTCTGCTAAATGCCACGTAACGTACACGGGTGATGATATAGCCAGTGGTGCTGTGCACAGTCAATATCCAATAAGAGAGAGGCCCAGCTATGCATTAGAATAGAGCTAAACAGCAGCCCCACAACAGCTTCTCCTCCAGGCTTTTCTGCATGTCATATAAACTACCCATCACTGGGCTATTCTGTTAGCTTAGATCACTCTCTATTCTGATAAGTGATGGCCTCCTGGTCTGGGATGCAGATTTTGGACAATGGAAATCATCCAACATAGGTGACATGAACACTACTGCGGCACATAGCTGTTAAGGGGTAGGATAACCGGCTGATGTGTCTGGCTGCATTTGATTTGATCACTGGTGTAAGAGGACAGTATATGCAATGCTGCAATATACAGCAAGTGACCTCTTAATCCTCAAAGTAACATAAATAATGAATGGCGTATGTGCCCATCAGGAGAGATGAACAGATTAAACAATGTTCCTAGACTAACATGGTCTATTCAGCAGTGTTACGTGTAGGTAAACTATACCTACTCTATACGCACAAATGCCTGCATGAACGCACACAGAAATCCACCTAATGTGGTTCCATGGCAACACAGCCCAGCACAAGTTAAATACAGGCTGGGTGCTTCAAGCTACACAGCATGACATTCTCAATGCAGCATTCAATCTCAAATATCAAGTGAGTTGTGGAGTTCCTCATGTCTGGGAGGGTCCACATCTGTTCTACTCCTGGATAAGTCTGCACTGTACACTGCACGACTGATCAATATAAATATTGCTGACTATAATTTCACAATTGTGTTTTGTGTTTTAAATATGTATGAAAAACACCTCATACACTTTCTTAAAAGGAAGTATTTTAGTACCTAGTTTTTCTGATAATAGTGATTTGATAAGACACAAAAGAGAAGTCTTTTCAAAGAGCAGAACAATATAACAGGAAGCAAGCCTTCTGTAGAAAAACACCCTTATTCTCTGAGAGTTGGGAAACTTGTGACACAGAGGCAGAAATATGTAGCCCCAAATACTGAGATAACACCAAGCCCAGTGAAGAAGCATTATCAGGCACCTCTTACAATGGGACATAACATAACATAACATAACATAACATAACATAACATAACACATGATAACATAGGTAAGATAAGAATGGCCCTGGATTGCGGTAGTTGTTGTTCTGCTGTCTGTGTTGCACATTGTTCAGTAGAAGTTCACATGAACAGAGGGATGTCGTTGGGCTGCCTTTGTGTGTGCATGTGGCCCAGTGCCAGGTCCCTGGTACCATTTGTTTTCATGATACACCCCGCCCCCCCCGTCTGCCAGAGGAAGCAACAATCTATTTGAAGTGCATGATGAAATGGCCTGCTTGAGCATTTCTCAACCTTTATCCTGGAGGGCCTGGTTTAACTTCTTGCTTAGTGCTATTTGATTATTTAAACCATTTTTTTGAGTTTGAATTGGTGCCTGGTTTTAATGGAAAGAGAAACAGTGCACCAGGATCAGGGCTGATCAACCCCTGGGACAAAGCCTCCATGTACTGATACAAACCATGACCAGTCCTGATACAGAGCTAGATACTATCTAGTTTGTAGGTAAATGGTGAGTAATTGGTACCCTTGAGTGGAAGGAAATTTCAGGCATTGCTATGCAGTCCATTCAAACACTTTTCAAGAAATTTCAAGGTCCCACTCGCCCAAAATGTAGGAGCCATAGAAGTGCACAGCAGGCTATATTACAAGTGTTGCAGAACATTGGCTGAAGCTACGTATACAAAAACTCTGCCAACGTCTTAAAATACCAGAATAACCTTAATATCCATGAAAATGAATGCTGCCCAGTATAACCCCTTTCAACCTCAACCCATACAGAATTCTGACTGAGGCTCAGTGTGAGGGGGTATTAAATGAAATATGGACATGAAGCTTCTTAAGCAAATGCTTGAACAACAACAAAAATGCTTTAGACTACCTCTTCACATCTTCAAATTTCATTCTTGTTCTTAATTTAATTCCCAAATTTAAATACTTCAAGGATGTTCAAGGATGGTGGCTGACAGTTAAAAAAACAGTACACCAGCCATAAGAACAGGAATTATGGTACATAAGGGAAGAGTTTATGCGGTGCACCTGTAGGGATTCTTTATTTGGAGCCAGGAAGAGAACTAGTTCAGTGCTGGTAGCAATAGTTCACCCAGAGCCACTGAGTATAAGTCAGAGCATTGCCCACACGAAGGAACCTAAAACGGTCAACTCCAAAAAGATAGCAGAAAGTTGTACATGAAAGGGCAACATGAACCCAAACAAACACTAGCAGGGTCAAACGATGTGCGCAGAGAGACAGCATGAAGTGGAAGCGTACCTGACGGTTTTGGCTGAGCGGGGAGGACGCGGCTGGGATGTTCAGGGAGTGGCTCCTCGTCACAGCGGTCCCTGTCGACGCCCTACGCAGTTGGGTGTTGGCTGGGCGCTGGGTCCTCCCCTCAGCGGGGGGGCTGGCACCGGCGGCACCCTCACTCTCATCCAGCAGAACAGCATCCCACGGGTCCCCTGCTGACCCGGCTTTAGCCGTCACAGAGCCGTCCAAGGTGTCCTCACTCTCGGCCTTGCGCTTGCTGAGGGGGTCCAGGTCCAGCCACTCAAAACGGCTGATGCTGGGGGCCTCGGGGGCCGGGGGCTTGGGGGACAGGGATTTGACGCTGACCGACTCCAGGTCGGTGCTGGCAGACCTCCCGTTCTTCAGGTACTCTGACGTGCTGGCGATCTTGTCGAAGAGCTTGGCCATCTCTGGGTTCACGGCGGGGGGCGGCTGGAAGACCATGGGGGAGGAGGCCTGCATGGGTGGGAAGGCCATGTACGGAGACGGGGCAGGCAGGCCGAGGAAGAGACTGTCCGGAGCGCGGAACTGCGGCAGGCTGGCAGTGAGGCCGTTCTGGAAGGGGCACGGCGGCTTGGGGAAGGGTGCGGAGGGGAAGACTGGGGTCTGCTGGCGGGTCGGGGTGGGGGTTCGCAGAGCAGTGCTTGAAGGGGGCCAGGGCCCTCTGCCCCCGGGGAACGGGGAGGGGTTGAACACCTGGCCGCCAGGGTAGGAAGCACTCAGGTTGCACCCCAGCAGGGAGGAAGGTCTGGACACTTTGCTCTGCACCCCAAAGCTATCGTCCAGCAGGAGTTTCTCCAGCTCCTCATTGGTCAGCTTCTCCACGTCTATGCCCCGGAACTGGTCCTGCTCTGCCCTCTTCTTGGCCTCTGACTCGGGGAAGACAATGAGGTCTCTTTCGGGCCTGCTGGCAGAGGCCGCACCTCGGGGGGCACCAGACAGGGGCTTGGTAGTGGATGAGGATGAAGACCCGGATGATGAAGGTATGGATGCAGGAAGCGTGTGCCTCTTCTCCCTCTGCAGTTTGGCCAGAGCTTCAGTCTCCATGCGCAGGGCCTCCTCCCTCCCCACCGCCCCCTTCGGCCGCCCCGCCCCTGGAGAGGGCGACACATCCTGACTGAACCCATTCCCACTGGATATCTGGGCCATGGCGTCAACTAGCAGGGGCCATGTATTCAAGGGCAAGGGTCCAGTGTTGGTATCAGTAGGTTCCTGAGTGGAATCAGTCTGAACGTCTGCCAGAATAAGTAACAACAAAATAGATTAACTCAGAGCCAGTGCAATCCAGACTACTCAACAATGGTGGACAGAAATATGAACCTCCATGACAACATATTTTACTGTTCAAGTAGGTTAAAACTGATACAGTACAGATGAGAGCCCTGCTTGCATGGAGAAAGTAGGTCAACAAACCTATAGATTTAGAACTTGCCCTCTCTTTCAGTCAGTTCAATTTGGCCTCCCATTTATGCACGCCTACAGGTTTGGTCCAACAAGCATGTAAAGAATGCCTTTACATTTTTAATTTCATTCAGTAGAGATGGTAATCTAGCTCTTATTGGCTGTAATCAAGTAGCTATTGCACCTAAGAAAATGAGAGCAACAACATGGATAATTAAAACAAACTAAAACAATAAAAATAAACGTGACCAAAAACAAAGCACAGCAAACTGTGTGGGTAAATATTAGCCACATGCACTGCTAAAACATTAGCTATTATAACTTTAAAAGGAACAGCTATTTCCTTATGGAAGTTAACACTAAATTGCTTTCAGGTGCTAAAATGTACTGGGTGATGGGAGGGGGAGGAAGTTTAGTCTCATTGCAGTTATGGCGATAGGTTACTGAAATACTGATAGTACAGGGCACCATCCACACTTTGGATGAACACTTGGACCCCTGAAACAGGTTGTAGTCCCTGTACAAAACTTTTATCTGTATAAAGAGTGGTACAGAGACACTATCACAAAGATGCCAAACAAAGAAAACAGGGGAAATAGGACGGAAAATATGTTGTTATGTTGTTTCATAGGCTGTATTAGTTTTATTGCCTTTAGCGGTTATACGCTGGCACAGGGAAAAGATGCCCAATTTGAACCAAGCTGAAAACACATTTAGGCCGAGAAATGTTTCCACATAATGTGACAGCGGTCTCGTTCAACTACACACAGAATGAAAAGCGGCTGTCTGCGCGTGAGAGGGCTGCTGTGTTAAACCGGCATTTTGGTTGCTATGAAGGGAGCCGGGAGCCACGGGCTTAACAGCGCACAGCAGTAATTTCACTGCAGCTACCGCAGCTGCTCACAGGCGGGGAATTCTCATTGTGTGGACCAGTGTCGCAGCCAGGCTCTGGAGTTCACACTCAGCCGGCACACAGAAGGCGC
Organism: Conger conger; assembly: GCF_963514075.1. NCBI lineage: Eukaryota > Metazoa > Chordata > Actinopteri > Anguilliformes > Congridae > Conger > Conger conger. The sequence continues at coordinate 13,678,409 of NC_083765.1, forward strand.
CATCTACGCCTGGCGGCTGTGCCGGGGAGAGAAGGCGTATCACAGCACGAGGCCGGAGTTCCCGGAGGCGCCCAGTAAGGCCCCTTCCTTCCTCCGTAAAACTGGAGCGCCGGACCTCAGCCTTTCCGCCAGTCCGGGAAGAACTCAATGTTACTGAAGCAACCGGGACTCAAAAGCGGAGCTCATGCATGACTCGCGACACTTATGTTCCTGGTCTTATCAGCTGACCAAAGGCTAAAAAAACAACAAAAAAAACTAAAGCTAAAACGGAATCCAGCTGTGGCAACAGCAGTTCAATCGCTGTCACACATTTCCCAGCAGAAGAACAACTGTGACTTCTGTGCATCTGCTATGAATTTCGTCAACGTTTCATGTGCAAATAATGCATTCGATTTAACAGCGAGTAAAATTTGACGCACAAACGACTACAAAATAAAATTAGGACAAGCTTTTTTATGCATGAGCATGGAAGAGTAAAACAGAAACGTATCGTATTATGTGATACATTACTATTCTCTTCTTTCATACATACATTCTGCAGAGGTAATTCTCAACAAAGCGTGCCAGCTATGGAAACCTACCACCAACCCCAAAATAAACAACTACACTTTCTTAAACACAATTGGAAAAAAGAGCCAACTTTCCTATTTATTGTCATTGAATATTTCAGTACCAACCAGCATTCTATACTTGAACAGATATTTTTGGGAGCTATGAAGAACAGTGGCACCCACTTCAGCTTGGAACCATAGCACAAAGGGTCTTGACCCAAGTAGCTGCCATGTTTTGAAAGCCCTAAAAAGGAGTTTAATACCACAGCACTGCATGACAGAACTTCAGTAAAATGGAGGGCACAACAGCACAAGTCATTTAAACAAACAGAAACTTATTTAACGAGGGGCCCTGGATTTAAAGGAGCAAAAAATGAGCACTTGCTTAAATACATAGCCCACATACTACTACCTCCTCGTGAATGAATGAATCAGAGGAGAATTAACAGTATCGGGTCGTTGTGCTACTGCTTCAATAGTTCAGGAAACTGTGCCCCAACATATCTTTTATGCCTCTCTACCAACAATTTCTGCACACGTCAAAGAGATAAACAAGCTACTGACCAGCTGATCAAAGTACAAAAGTGTCTTGTCTGGAAGGTGCAAATGAATAACTAAATCCTTATTGTTAGGGTTTAAGGATTTACTTGCGTGCCATTTGCGCTTTCTAATGACATGCCTGATTGAAGAACCTTGTTGGCCAGGCTTCCTGCTACTTTGAAAAAATACCCAAATTAAAAAGGATAACCATACAAACTGTAGGCTAATACTTTGTAATTCACACAAAACAGTGTTTCAAAAGCAAGGAGCCCGTAATCAAGAGTATCCAGTTCGTTTTGGGAAGGACAGAAAAGGCCTTGTTTATAACCATAGTCTGCCCTCTGGGAATTATTATTTCCACAGGAACATCAGACACCTTTACAGATGTAAATAGACTGCACAAGAGGCCTTGTGTTCAGTAAAGGCCCCAAACACAAACAGCCAGACTGCTATATCAAGGTAAACATAGCATGTGATTCTCAATGATTTTCTTCCTTCACTGTACAACCATAGCACTGAATGACTGTTAAATTATCATAATCATAATTCATTTTCATAAAGCAGCCTGACAGAGGATACATAATCTCAGAAATAATTCAGGCAAAGCTTTGAGAATTTACCATCTACAGCAGCCCTGCACTGTGCTAAGAGTGGACACATTCGCAAGACTTTCACTCCAGCATAAACTTAGCAATAGACACAATTTCAAGCTGTTCTCAAAGGGCTGGAATGTAGCTTAGTCTGCAAAGCAGCAAGGCCATAGCCTTCAAGAGGAGAATGAATTCAGGGACATCACAGACTGCATAGCTCACTCCAAAGCTACTCGAAAAGCAACAGCTAGGGACCATTGTCAGGTATGGGCAGGTACAGCAGTGCACTAGCATGGTCGCCAAGCAAACCCTGGGTGCACTGCTAACTTTCATAACTGCTGTAACATCAACAATGGTGACATCGTGTGTCTCTTCTCTTCTCTTCCCCCCCCCCCCCCCCCCCCCATCACATTCACCCGACAGCCAGCATCATTAAAGGAAAGAATTTCACAAAGCCCAAGCATTCCTTTGAAATAGCCCTAGCGTACATGGCCATGAAATTAAAATAACAACAACCTGGCAACAGATAAAACTAACAGAACATCTGAACTATGTCAGTGACATAGTTTAAACGATAACAGTGCAGTAAATGCAAAGTTCAGGCAACAGTTTTTGAAATCTCAATCAAACTATTATTTAATGTCTTAAGACAATCGATTCACATGTTTTTGTACTGGACAGCTATTATACAGATACAAGTATTAAGCTTGAGACAGAATGCCTCCTCAAACCAAGATACACATTCTAAAGCAAACTGCCACAATACCATTACTACCATTTACTACCAGAGGCTACATAAACAGCACAAATATGTAACGGCACAAATCAATGAAAACATCTAACCATTAAATCAACGAAGACATCATGTAATGTAATGACGCTTAGAACCGTTCCATGACACCTGCTGTTATTACAGTTTTAATAATTGATGCGTCTTACCCATAGAGAACAGCGTTGCCTTAACATCACTACAATCAAAGCGATCTGGAAATAGGGATTTAATTCACATACTAGAGTGCTGTGCATGGCAACTAAATCCCGGTATGTACACAAAGGGCAAAAGCAGGATGAGTCACAAGGCTTATAGGTCACTATAAAACTGGGATGTAAACCCGAAGTGGCCCCCTCCCCTTCCTCTTTACTAATACAAAAAATATCTAGCTACTTTAATTGATCGGTTTAGCCAACTACATATGTGAAACTTTGCCATAACTTTACTATACGAGAGCAATGCAAAATAAGTTCACGTCACTTTTCAATACATTGTATCGTTAGTAACGCTAAACTTCTGGAAGCAAATTCTAAAATGCAGCTATTGCTGGCTAGCTATGAGCTAAGAATCCAGCCAATACGGTAGCCTACAAAACTCTGAATTCCACAACGTCGACTGTTTTCCACGCAAACAGCCTGGCTAGCATAGCTATAGCCTAATGTGGCCTCCACAAAGCACTTGCTGCCCAGTTTCTTGCGCATACGGCTTCGACTTTAAAAAACACTTGATTGAATAATTTAAAACATCAACACGGTAGCAAGCGACAGTAGAAAAAAACAAGGAAGAGACACAGGCATCTATCAAACGAGGCCCAAATAGCTAACGTGCGTTTCCTAAACATATGTTACCCGCTGTTAAAACTTTTACACATATTTCCGTGAATATGGGAATTAATTCTCACCTTTCAAACTCTGCGATCTTTGAAGCCATTTTCCTGCTGCGGAAAAATGTATCTATCCATCTACTCAGACTCAACGTCAGTTCCTGTTTCAAAGTCGAGGCAGTTTTCGCTCGCCTTCCATTCAGTAAACACAGTAACACAGTGACACGCCGTGGCTGCTTGGAAAAAATGCAGGCAGGGTTTCTTCTGAATCAGGGTTGTTGTGTTTTCTTGTAACATTTGTTACATTACATACAAAATGTAAATGGTTATTTTCAGTTCAATAGGTTATACTGCTCAACTGCTAGCTTTGGTCCTCTTGATATTGTCAGCTCATTTGTTTGCATTAGACCTACGCTTTAAAAGCAAAACATCTGGAAAGCGAGATAAATAAACAGATAAATAAATAATTCTGATCTTGTCAATTAAAATACTGGTAGGCTAAATGTTAAACCTAGGGATTTGTTTAAAGACTAAGCACGACGGATAGGTTTCAGATTATTACTTATGGGGTACAAAACATAAAACATTTTCATTTGGTCAGTGGTGCATTTGTTTTCTGCAGAACTTTTTAAGGTTTGTGGGTATATGCGCACGTGCAGAATGTCTACATTAGGCTACTGTTAACATACCACAAATTTGAAATTCCTTCAGAAAACATCCCTAGGCTATAAACCTGTTTTGTTTAAGCCTATCTTTACTTAACACTAAATATTTGCAGTGATTATCAAACACCGACTATGTGTCAAGCGAATAATGGATTTATCAGAGTTGGCAAAGTAAAACAGTGTTTTGAAATGTGAAAAATAAAAATCTTTACATAATCGACTAAATACAAATGGCACAATTTCAATGTCTGCGCTAATTGGCAAGCTACATTTGGTGCAAGCACAGTATTTAGCTAAAATACTATTTTGAGATAACTATGAGATAACTAAGTATCTTACAAATGCCCCCCTTTATAAGTGTTGGATATCATTAAGTATTTATTAATAATTTGAAATGCCAACCCGACAACAACGCCTGTACATCCCCCATTGACACCACTGTGTAAATGCCACGTATTTTCGCTGCAACGCAACTTGATAGGGAAGGTAACGTTGACTAGTACATTCTTTGACTGACACAATTGCTGCTCAATGGATCGCCAACGCGAATTTTTGAAAACTGAGAAGGTAAAACATTTCTATCCAATTATCGCGGTCAAAAGTGGGTAGGTTCACGGCTAGTTTCAAATGTAGCATTTAAGTAAAAGGACGCTGGGTTCATCGGGAATCTAAAAAAAAACAACTACTGTTTAGAAGAACAGTAGCTTACAATCTTGTTTCGCTAGCTAACTGCCATTAGCTACAGAGGAAAGCTGAAACAATCTATCCGATCATTCTTATAAGGTAAGTCAGTATTACATTTGAAGTATTTATCTTGGTTCTTAACCGGAGCGCTGATTTTTACGTTACGAACATGCTGGACAGAAATAATTCGTCCAGACTTTAGTCTGCTAGGTATCTGCTGAAGCGCTGTAGGCTGCTTCACACGTAGCCAGGTTTAGGGGTTTCTTGCAGAAATATTACACCGTATCACTGTGGACGATATGATTGATGTGCCGCAGCGCACGTCTAGAAGGTCCAATATGAGTAAAATGTATTTTAGTGGTTACAAACTTCTTTCCTTGTTTAGAATATAATTCTTTAATATGAGTAAAGGTATACGGGAGGAGCCGTCTGTTAAAATCTCCAGTCAGAAATTTCACAAGACGGAAAAAAATATAGCCTAGTGTTTGAGTGTTTGTCTAGCAAAGTTGGAGGCACGCCCCTATGATGTCTGATGTGCTTTGCTAGATTGTCATTTGTATTTATACTAACTTACCGACCATGTACGACCGTCTTGTTTTTTGTATTTTCCAGATGTTGCAGAGTAGGAGCATCTACCACTACTTATTATTGGCGAGCCAGCTAATATGTTCATCCGCAGTACCCCTAAGCTTGGACAAAACTGAAATGAAGCCCCCCGAAGACAAACCTTCAGAGTCTCCACAGAACGTGGTGAGTGACTTGGGGTTCAGAACAGGGAAAGTGCATGCGGACCACAGTTCTGTGGTGCAGAGACGCTCAGGTCAAGGAGAGGTCTCCAGCAAGGACCAAATAGAGCCATTACGCTAATGCTCATCGCTTGGTGAACGTTCCAACAGAAAAGGAATTGTTGAACATTACCCGTTTGACTTTTATGAAAACTGTCTGGCTTAGTGTAGCATATAGGGCAGGAGTGATGTTTGTTGCAAGCACTGGTTCAGTTAGCGGTCAAGTTTGTAGGATAAGGCATCTCTTCGCATTTTCACAAAATATAAGTAATGATAATTTTAGTAATACATTTAAGGGTCACTGAGTAACTACACAGAATATATCTATATTGTTAGGCAATAAAGATAATCTATCAAATGAAGACATGAAAATAGTTAAAGCTGGAATTGCACAAGTACATCTTACCTTTATGCCTTTTTATTAAAAAATGGTTAGAACACTCCATGGGTGCTATTTTCTTTAGTTTGCTGTGTTTTGTTTGTGTAGCAGGACACAGGGTTGCACTATGACCGTTACCTCAGGGAGGTGATTGACTTTCTGGAAAAAGACGAACATTTCAGAGAAAAGCTTCACAACACAGACATAGAGGACATCAAGGTACTGGGAATGGTTTTCTTCTTGTGTCTTGTCTTTGTTGCTCCTTTTCATAAACAGACCATGCATGTATCACAAGTGATCACCACACCCTTGTCTCAAACAGCAAGGGAAGTTGGCCAAGGAGCTGGACTTTGTCAGCCACCATGTGAGGACCAAACTGGATGAGCTAAAGAGGCAGGAAGTTAGCCGTTTGAGAGTATTAATCCGAGCCAAACAAGAAATTGAAGGAGCAAATGGTATGTTCTTTTACATTACTGGCATTTGATAGATGCTCTTATCCAGAGCGACATACAGTTGATTAGACTAAGCAGGAGACAATCCTCCCCTGGAGCAATGCAGGGTTAAGGGCCTTGCTCAAGGGCCCAACGGCTGTGCGGATCTTATTGTGGCTACACCGGGATTAGAACCACTGACCTTGCGTGTCCCAGTCATGTACCACTTAACCACTACACTACAGGCTGCCCCTGTCTTTATATTTATAAAAACTTTATAAAGGGATAGTTAACTTTTTATTGTTTATTTTATTTATTTATTTACATTTTTTTAAATTCACTTTTACTGAGTTTTTGTGTATGCTTAAGGATATTATTGGTATTTACATTTTCTGACAACCTTATGGTTTTTCCAACAATGTTATGACTCCTGTGTGAATTGCATTCTCTTGCTTTGGACAACAAACCCACAAAGTAGGCTAAATCAGAACATTTCTTAAAAAAGAGTGAGAAAAAGGTACCATTCTAAGAACTGTGTCATGGTTTGTGATTGTTGTGAATGGGAGTAAGCACAGAGATTGTCGGTAGTGTGATCATTGTCTGCAAAGGCCGGTGAAATAGTTCAGTGAAATGTGCACCACTTAATTTGTACTGCAGCCCAGTCACTCTAAATGTATTCCAGGCAAGGCAGTGGATCACCAGACTCTGCTGAGACAGTTCAGAGTTTTTGTGTATGCTTAAGGATATTATTGGTATTTACATTTTCTGACAACCTTATGGTTTTTCCAACAATTTTATGACTCCTGTGTGAATTGCATTCTTTTGCTTTGGACAACAAACCCACAAAGTAGGCTAAATCAGAACATTTCTTAAAAAAGAGTGAGAAAAAGGTACCATTTTCTGGCATTTTGAACCTAAGGCCTGTGTCATGGTTTGTGATTGGTATGAATGGGAGTAAGCACAGAGATTGTCGGGAGTGTGATCATTGTCTGCAAAGGCCGGTGAAATAGTTAAGTGAAATGTGCACCACTTAATTTGTACTGCAGCCCAATCACTCTAAATGTATTCCAGGCAAGGCAGTGGATCACCAGACTCTGCTGAGACAGTTCCAGTACTTAAACCACAGGAACCCACACACCTTTGAGGTGGAGGACCTGGACCGGCTCATTACATCTGTAAGTACCTCACCCAGAGTGTGTGTGCTCATGCGTGTGATCATGCTTGATCGTTTCCGTTTATTCAAGTGGGAAACATCGTCATTGAGCCGTTTCTCTGATCCGCTCACATTCTCACAATGAATCCCAAAAATATGAACAATTCTGAAAAGTTCTGCATGGAGGAATGGTCAAAAATCCCTACAAATGTGTTCTCTAACATTATCAGAAATTATAAGAAAATATAATGGCTGTCATTTTTGCCAGGGGTGTTTGCACAAAGAACTAAGCCAGGGATGCCAATAATTGTTGAACCTGTTTTTTGAGGAAATATTGATTTTATTTGAAGTCTTTGGTTGATTCCATTGAATCATTAATAGTGCACTACTTTATGCATGTTGAAAAACAAAGCTTATGTCAAAAACTGTCATATTTATATATGAATAATATGTAATTTATCAAGGGTGTGAATAATAATGGAGTCCACTGTATAGTATAAGGAAGTTGGGGATGTTTTCTTATTATTTTTGGCCTTGGAATAGCTCAATGTTATGAGTTTGTCCCTTCATTGTTTTGCTTACACCCAGACGTTGTGGCTTCACATTGGAAGCTAAAGAAAACCGCTTTCATCCTTGGGTCAGTGTGTACTCTGGCCTGACCTTTGTGTATAAACTGGAAATAGTGAGGTATTGGTTTTGACTGTCAGCACCACCCTCAGGTTGTACATATCGCATTGGCAATTTGAGACTCGGTTTACCAAATCAACAATGATGTAATGTGATTTATTTTCATTGGGTTAATGCATAGCTGGCCATGTATTAATTATGTGATATAAAATAGTATGTTGTCGAAACATTGGTGCAATTCTCTTACTCTTGCCACTTCCAAGTGTAGTCCATGTAGTGTGCTTTTAAGTCTTACAGGGGAAATGGGATAAGAGAAGCCTTGATTTGGGTCACGGGGTGATGCTGCAACTACTGTCACACTAGACTCCTGCTTTCTGTGACTCTTCTGCTGAAATCCAGGCAACGAGTGATCTGGAGAACTTCGACCGGGACCGGCACGAGGAGTTCAAGCGCTACGAGATGATGAAGGAGCACGAGCGGAGGGAGATGCTGAAGACGCTGGATGAGGAGAGGAGGAGGAAGGAGCAGGAAGTCTACGAGGAGATGAAGAAGAAACATGCCGACCACCCTAAAATCAACCACCCAGTGAGTACTGTGGTGGCGCAGTGTTTGGTGGAATGCACCTGAGGTTCATGAGTCAGACTTCTTGGCCAGTGCTCGTCAGGGGCAGCTGACCGAGTGTAGGAGGGTAGGGTGGCCAGTCTTCAGCCTTCCCATAGAACTGAGGATCTTTTTTGGATGAGAAAAGCATACAAATACAATTGGATGTTGAGGAATAATGAAAAGTTGTACAATTAAAACAAAATGGACATGGACCTGTTAAATGACCCATGGCCTGATATGCTGCTGCTATTCTCAGGGCAGCCAGGACCAACTGAAGGAGGTCTGGGAGGAGGCTGATGGCCTGGACCCTGCAGATTTTGACCCAAAGACCTTTTTCAGTCTGCATGGTGAGTCTGGGGAAGGAGAATGGGGGTGGGCAGCTGAATGCACTGAGGCGAGAGGGTTAATAAGTTCAACTTACTCCACTACAAACCGTAGCCTTCACACTTCACTGAACTGTTGCCAACACTGTGTATTAATGCAGACACAAATGGAGATGGCTTCTTTGATGAACAGGAGCTGGAGGCACTGTTCACCAAGGAGGTGAGAACTTTTCCCTCACAACGGAAGGGTAAAGGCTTGATTCTATGTGCTGTCAGTCACTGTCTGATCGGAATGAAGACCGCTTTCTAGACTGTAAATATTGATTGCTTTAGTTAAATCAGTGTAGTGCGATCTACCCAGGTCCTGTGTGATTTTGGAAATGTACGTTTATTTAATTTGCTGTGTTTGCTCTCAGCTTGATAAGATCTACGACCCCACCAATGCGGAAGACGACATGGTGGAGATGGAGGAGGAGAGACTGCGCATGAGGGAGCACGTCATGAACGAGGTGGCGTCCCTGCAATACTGTTATTTTGGTTCGGAGAGTGTAATTGGAAGTGGCCTCTTCGATTCATTCATACTGTAGCTAGGGGGCAGTGGCATTTGAAATAAGTGAACGGTGCTTTTGACTGGCAGTGTCTTTAACAGGTTGACACAAACAATGATCGGCTGGTCTCCAGAGAAGAGTTCATGGTTGCTACAAAAAAGAAGGAATTTCTTGAGGCGGACAGTTGGGAGGTATGGTGCCCTTTAAGCTTCTTGTTTTCAGTGTTTCCATCTGTGGAATGTGCAGTGTTGCATCAATGTCAATTATCTTGTCAATGTCTGTGGAAATTGGAGTTGGACTACGACAGGAGGTTCACAGACCGCAGCTGGAGACCCATTAGTCTTAATATGCGCGTTGCCTCTGCTGTCCCATCAGACACTGGAACAGAACCAGGTCTTCAACGAGGAAGAGCTGAGGGAGTTTGAGGAGCACCTGGCCAAAGAAGAGCAGGATCTGCGGCTGAGAAGCCTGGATCTGCAGAAACAGCAGGAGGAGCTGGAGAGACAGCAGCAGCAGCTGAATGCTCAGAAACTGGAACTCCAGCAAGTATGTCCGGAGGCTAACGCTGCTTGTGGCAGTTACAGAGCACTGACGCGATTACGGGCAAACTAACATGGTTCAGTACAATGTTCCGTACATCAAGGGGTGAGGAATTTTAAAACTACCACCCGCCCCCCATTTTTCCAAGAGACCAACAAGACGAAGTAAACTTTGTAATCCTGACCAGACAAGAAAAAAAGACTAATTTACAAGTGAGAGGAGACTATGAAACGACTATCCAGCCCATCTAGTCTTGTCATATCCTCCATTCACTGCTATAAGGTTTATTAAAATATATGAATTAGTTTTGTAAATTTGTCTTTCTGTTGCAGGCCGCTGAGAAAATGGCAAGTTTAAAACTTGAAAATGCAGAACGTCCTGCACAGGATAAAGGTGATTATGGATTTACATTGGGAATATTCTACAATTGCTATTTTTTCCCCCCAAATGATTTGGGCTAGTGTGGAACATTTTATGTCAAAATGTTTTGTCTGGAAAATATTTCATTGGGGTTACGTTTATCAACATTTAAATCCAGTCAACAAATGATTTTGCATGGGAATGTCATTATATGTAGCACTATATGTAGCACTTATATGTAGCCTTTATCCAAAGCGCTGTACAATTGATGCTTCTCATTCACCCATTCATACACACACTCACACACCAACGGCAATTGGCTGCCATGCAAGGCACCGACCAGCTCGTCAGGAGCATTTAGGGGTTAGGTGTCTTGCTCAGGGACACTTCGACACAGCCCGGGCAGGGGATCAAACCGGCAACCCTCCAACTGCCAGACGACTGCTCTTACTGCCTGAGCCATGTCGCCCCACAAAACGAGTATAAAATAAAGTGCACAAACATTCCACTCAGGAATCTGCTTAAATTTAAGCGAATATTTGTGGCTCTCAAGACTCCCAGCAAGAGACCAATCATTACGCCTGTAACACTACCAGCCCTGCCTCCCTAATCTGCCCAGAGACTAAAGCCTCTGATGCAATACCCAGATTTCCGCCAGCATCCCGTCAAGTACCGCTCATCCACCAGCCTCAAACCCAACCCAGCCCTCCATTTTAGACTGTCCCATGAGGCAGGCCACATCCTGCAGAGGGGTACAAAACTCTGAACCTTGGGTGGGCATTAAGAAAACCCCAACCATGCCCCTTGGCTGACCAGTGATGCTTACATTCAGATAAGTATCAGTTACCATGTCTAGCCAAATTCATCAGGAAACACAGAATTTTCAGACCAAATGCCTAAACCAGAAGCAGAGGATCTTGGGTATGTCATAAGCACACATAGTTCAGAGCAGGAGAATGTCCACCAACAAATTAACCGCATTGTAATTCTTCGTAAATTCTCTTTCTGTCTCAGACGGAGAGGCTGCTACTCAAGCCCCACCTGCAAGCCCCCAGCTTCTGATCCAGGGCGTCCAGCCAGACATGCCCGGACACTTATAACCTGCCCTGTGTTTGTGTGTGTGTGTGTGTGCCTGTGTGAGAGAGAGCTTTTGTATGTATGACTTTCGTATATGCATTTATATCTGTGTTCTGTACAGTTTGGACAGGGTGTGCGCTTACACAAATTTATAAACTGTGTGGATTTACAGATTGTCCTGTGTTCATCCACCAAAACTCTTACCTTTACAGAAAAGATGCATCTCAACACAGATTATAAAATAAATGTGAATTGAATGCATCATCATTATTCAGTGTTATTGGTGACTTTCAATGCACTGTCACCATGAATATAATCATATCTAAATCTACTGTAAATGGGCCAAATGTTTGTATTTCAGACTGCTTTAAAGAGCAAGGCAGAAGTCCATTGATGGAATTTGAATGTGGATATTGAGACGCTAGAACTGAATGTGACATTTTTGGTCTGCTGCATTGTTGATTTTTGATTAACAAATTCAAAAACCATTCAAAACAAAGAATACTTAATATGCATTCCTTGTGAAGATGGTTGTACTGTGAAAGTCTTCCCATATTAAAACTCAGCAGAGTGCGCATCCAGTTTGAAACCAGAATTTACAAATCTAAAATGAACCTGCAAATGCACGGCAAGACCAATACATTTAACCTAACATACCAGGTTAATTAAAGGAACTAGGAAAGTATTAATGAACAATAATACCTGCAGTTTGCCAGCCCCTTTCGGATGAACAAAACCCAGGGGTCTGAACAGAATTCCTATGTGTATGAACACAATGGGCATATTCGCTACCTCTTTCAATCTGCCTTGTTCCTCTGAGTTTTAATCTGTTGCACTGTTGGGAATAGATGCCATCAGCTGAATGTGAATGTCTCCTCACAGCTGAATGCACCATACTGAAAATGGCCACTACAGCTTGTACCACAGGCAGTTTTGTATTGTTTTCTCATGTTTGATTTACAAAAAAATAAATGAACACCACTGTACTTTTGAGTCTCATTGTGGTCTTAATCAGAATTTTTCCAGATCGTTCCAATATTGCAGAATTAAGCCTGTTTTCAAACCCTATTTGTCCTTAATTTTATATAACTTAAGTGCATTTAAAAAAGTGAGTGAAGTGCAAATATGTTTTAATAGCTTTAATTCAATATTTCAAATGTAGTGGAAACATTACACATTCAATTGCAAATCAAAGCATTTTAGCTCATTTTTATCTTGTCTGCATTATTCTTTTACAGGAACCTAGAAAAGGAATATTTATCTGTTGAAAATTTTCAAGATGCAACTTCACTTTAAATTACTGAACTAGCATTTAGTTGCATAACCATTGTTTTTGCTGCGCATCGAGTCAAGCAACTTCTGGCACCTTGAAACAGGTATTTCAGCCCAGGATGAACAAACTACATTCCACAGTTCCTGTGAATTTTTAGGTTTTGCTTCAGAAACTGCATTTTTAATGTCAACCCACAAGTTTTCAATGGGGTTGAGGTCAGGGGATTGAGCTGGCCACTCCATTACCTCAATCCTTGTCTGGAACCAAGATGTTGCTCGCTTACTCGTGTGTTTGGAACACGGTCTTGTTGAAACACCCATTTCAGTGGCATTTCCTCTTCGGCATACGGCAACATAATCTCTTAAAGTATTTTGATGCATTCAAACTGATCCGTGATCCCCAGTATACGAACCCAACACCGTAGTATGAAAAGCATCCCCATACCGTGATTTTTTCACCATCATGCTTCACTGTCTTCAGTGTACTGTGGCTTGAATTCTTTGAATAAAAAGTCATTACAAGAGTAGCTGAACCAATCACGCTGAAGCTTGATATTCATTTTAATGCAAATTCATTCTTTATTGACCTTTTTTTTCCCCACTTACAGAAGAAAGCAAGTAGCACTGGTCCATTTCACATCTTCACTAGGGGGCAGCAGAAGCGTGCTGCCAAAAAAAAATACAACGCGTCCCATCTTCTCCGAAAAGGGCTGGTGAGGGTACAGGATTTCTTCTTGACGAGCACCTAAACTCCTCTTCATGTTCATGTTCAAGCAAGACCTTGATCCTTTCCATTTGGTAATTTAGAGGTCAAAACAAAATCTACATCTAAACCAGCTCTCATTACACAATATAGGATACCCCATACCATACGATATTCCCCCATAATCAAACTTGCAAACATTCCCCCATACTTCTTCTAAACCTAAGCCAGGTTAATGAAGGGGTCCCCTGATCATCTGGTCCCAGAAATGATCTGATCGATCAATGGCATGTGACCTCATGGAATGGTGGCCGCAAGGGTGAGCGGGAATAGTGAGAGCAAGCCACAAACGTTGAACACCAACCAGTCGCAAATCGGTACAAATAACATTCACTTCCTGGTTAGGTGTTCTGAGCTATAAGATGTAAACGCTGATCTAAATCTAATGCTAGCAAAGTTGGGTATTCCTGCTCCACAGAGCTCTGGCACAGGTATTGGTGAAAGCAGGACCCACAAAGCAAATCAGTAGCACACTGCAGGTTAATGCAACACAACTTTATTGAAACTCACTCAAGAAGCAACATCCATATACAAACTGAGGAACTGGTGGGAGTTTCTTTCAGAAGGTAAAGCTCAAAAGCTTTTAGAAACCAAATGAATAAAAAAGAAAAAAAAAAAAAAGGGGAGGGCAGGGGCTGTGAAACTAAAAAGAAAAAACTCCCAAGGATTGGACCAGCAGTGGCAGTTTTTTTTTTTTGCGTTTTATTTTATACAAAAAATAAATTAATGAAAATTCTTTCAAGTTTACAGGAATAGCTATTTGTTTTCCAAACACAAGCTTGCTTCAAATCCTGACGCTGATGATTTCAGCTTGGCGTGTGATTAGACTCACTAAAACTGTTACGTTGGTATTTTTTTTCCTTTTTTTAATAGCTCAAAGCAGGCTTACTCCAATCAAAATGCTGGGGAAATACCACTGATGAGAGATAGAAAAAAAAAATAAAAGTGGTTAAAAAAAGTGTGGGCTGGGGCATTTGCATTCTCCGGTTTGAATGTTCACCGTGGCCTAGGCTGTCAGTCTGTCCGTCCATCCGTACACCTTTTACGAGCGCATGGCTTGAGCGTTGCCTCGGGAGCACCCTCGAGGCCCCTGGCCGGCTCCACGCTTGTAGTTCTGTTGGTACCCGTCCTGAGTGGAGAGAGAAAACACCGACATCACAGCCCGGACAGACCATGATGCAATGCACCCGACTTGCCCATCAGCCGTACTCGGTCACCGGCTACCCCGTTACCGCGATTAGCCGCCTTCATGCAAAACAACATCCTCTAAAAAACATCACGTGGGCTTAGTATTTCACAAACGCAGGCAAGCCGCAATCCAACTCAAAATGATGCGTTTGAGCAGAACTCAGGGTTTGTGAAACAACGGCAGAAGGTTTCACCGTGACGGACGGATGAAGTAAAAGTCTTAAGTGAGACCGCAGGAATTAAAACTGCTACATGCAAGTCTGAGCAGGGGAAGAATGATGTCAAGGGGGTCTTACCCGCTGGTAGCTGCTGCCGGAATAGTCACGAGGGGTGTTGAATTGGGCTTGTCCGTAGCCACTGTTCGGAGTGTTGGGAAACGGCGGCCGGTATCCATCATATCCACCTGCAACGCAACCATTCCACTTTAGGACCAGGTAGGAACCTCCCAGCTCTGTTCCCATGGAGCACACTGCTCCCTTGACGCACCGCTTCTTCGACATCAGCGTAATTACAAACACGTACTATGGCTGATTATCCTGCCAGCTATAACCCACTTCTGAATAAAGAAGGAGAAACAACACTAACATGGAGCATAACTGCTCAGAATGTGGAACAAACCCAAGGACTCAGCGGAGCACTTTAATAGAGCAGGTAAACCTACTGCTCAACTCACTGGAACTGAACTGTCCCAGCCCTACTAGGAATAACACTATCACAACGGAAAAGCAAGTAGATTAGGGTACAGAATAAATACACTCATGAGGCCATAGATTAAATCAAAACAGCAGAGCAATGTACACCATTTAAGTAAGCTAATAAATACACATTTACTGGAGTTGGTATCCATGAGTTTCCTGAACTCTTACCTTTACCAACATTCCTAGCAAAGGATATGGAAACTACAACTGTCGCATTCATTTTCTTTCGATACTTTAATAAAGAAAGGCACACCATTGCGTACACCAAAAATACGAAGAATTCTTGTTTGTGAAAGCTGAGGTTGAACCCAGTATAAACGCTCTCTCCTTGTGAAAACTACTTTAAAGTGTATGTCGCACGGTAGCTATACTACATAAAGCAAGCGTTGTGGCTTGCTAGTGAGCAGGTTGCTTGTTACTTGTATTTCACAAGTTGGCTACCTAATCAGAGAAGTTGCTGGTAAAGTGCTGAGCTGGGAAACACAGTATTTTCAGTAACAAGCTCATTAGGATACTTTTCTGCCACTAGCCATTTGACATCAGCTAATTTCTCGCTACATCATGGACGAGAAACGTTCAGACTTGGCATGTCAGACTCATCCACTATTTATCACCGTTGGCACAGGCATTCTGCTACTGCTGAGAGGCAGTCTGTCCCTAATGCATTCTGTCGCTACGATGACAGCCTCAGCCCTGGCTGGCACGTCTGTGCACTTTCAGTGTATACCTCGCACCATCAGTCTTCTTTGAATTTGTTTGGAACAAGTATCACTGAAATTAACTGATCATTATCTCAAAGAGAAGCGTCCAATTAACCAAAGCACTTAGACATGGCAACATTCTCTCAGGAAACTTCTGGACAGAATGTATACATCTATAAAACTGAATAGAAGTACTGACATACTTCCAATAAACAAAATGAAGTGAAAACAGAGTGCTGGCTGGACAGCTACAGACACACAGATACAGGGTCTGGCGCGGACATAGATAATGCGGCGGACCTGACAGTTCAGAAGGGGCGCGGCGTTTCGCTCACCTCTGAAGCCATTAGAGGCGCCGCGGTAGCCGTTGATCATGCCGCGCGCATTCCTGGGCCCGCCCCGGGACACCGCCCTGCTGTTGTAGAAGGACTGCCCCGGCCGGCCGAACGCCGTGCCCTGCTGCTGGGGCTGCGGGGAGACCGCCTGGTGACCCCCGCTGGCCGGAATGGTTTGGTCCTGGGTGTGGAAGGCACCAACAACTGGGGGGGAAAGGGGGGGGGGGGATATCATGACTCGATGGTCAGTAGGACACTGTTGACCAGAATCAGAGGCTAGGACTGCTCCATCAAGAAACGCCATCCCCCAAGAGCTATGACCTTTCAAGCAACCAATACTGTGAAATAGCCTTTTACATTACATGTAGCAGACATACAAGACTTATCCAAACTGACATACAACACATGCAAACCAATGTCATTAGAACAAATTACAGAACCGGTTGGATAAGGTACAATTCACATCATAATCAGCTGCACAGACATGAACATTAAGTTCTAGTGCAGAGGGTAAAGTAGGCCAAGTCAGTATGTCATTGGGTCATGCAAGTAATTAGGCCAGTACCTACAGTTCCAATATAATTACAAACGCAAATACAATATGAATACAAATACAACAGATTGCACCTAGACTAAACTCTAAAGTACAACAAAAGATAGTCAATTGTGCTGAAAGGTCCCTCCGTTCCCTCGAACTGCATGTGTCCCTATGGCAGACTCTTCCCCCCAGCCCTGCTCACCAGCCTGCAGCTGCTCCGGCTGCATGTCGGGCTGCTCCACGGCGTGCTGCGTCTGCCCGCTGAAGCCCTGGCCGTAGTTGCTCTGGTATTGGCCGGGCTGCTTCAGAGAGTCCGCCTCATTGGCCGGGGGTACGGGCGCATTCAGATTGAACACCTTAAAAGGGAGGAAAGTGAAATGTGCACCAGTCAATCCAATTATCTAGTGGCCTTAGTACCTGGTTCTGTGCACGAATGTAGCTAAGAGACAGCGCTACCGATAGTGTAAACCGTAGAACAGGAACAGCTAGGAATTACAAGCAAATGGCCTTTTGTTGCTGGACAATTGGACCTCCAGTCAGGCAATATCAGATTACAGAACAGATTTAATATTGATAGTTACCAATCACCACGCATGGCAGGGCAGTGTACATGCTATTGACAGCCACTTAATTTTGACCTTTAAACAGCGTAAACTTCTACAGTCAGTGTGGAAGATTCAATTTACGATAAAGCCTGCGCAGCTAATTAAAACACGGTCACATTCGTTTTGTTGGCTCTAATGGATTAATAATATTTCAGCATTTCACAGTTGCAGTCTTTTAACTTAAGACCAAAAAGGATGCAATAAAATGGCTAAACAGTCAATGATTCACTCTCCACAGCTACATATTAAGAGTTGATGAAGCATACAGCCCAATTATAAACCCACACAGAAACAAAAGCCTGGTTCTACCGACCGACTCATACTGAGCTTTTAGCTACATTCTGAGGCAAAAACGCAAACATCTGTAAGGTCAGTGCTGAAACGGTGGGGTAGAGCAGAGAGGAGGGGCGAGGGGGTGGACAGGTGAGGAGGAGGAGGAGGAGGGGGAAAGAGGAGCGGAGGAGGGGGAACCATCCCGTAGCAGATGCCTACCGTCTGCATGGACTGGAAGGGCGCAGCGTTGACGTTAATGCCGCTGCTGTGCAGGGGTTTGGAGACGGGCTGGAACGCAGGGGGCTGGGAGGAGGAGGGGGGCTGCTCTGACGACAGGGCCATGGAGGCCTGGGGAGAGGCGCAACACAGTCACTCACAGCCCTATACACACACACAGACACACACGTACAGCCCGGGGAGAGGCGCAGCACATAGTCACACACACTGACACGCGCACACACCCATCCAGCAGAAAAACAGCCACACGCTCGTACAGCCAGGGTAGAGGCACACAGTCACTGACACACACACCCCTACACACCCACAGCACAGCCACACACTCGTACAGCCTGGGTAGAGGCACACACACACACACACACACACACACACACACACACACACACACACACACACACACACACACACACACACACACACACACACACACACACACACACACACACACACACACACACACACACACACACACACAAAGCTCGTACAGCCTGGATAGGGGAGCTACACACATACACCAAGGAAACACACACTCGTGCAGCCTGGGTAGGGGAGCAGCACATGGTCACTCAAACCCGTACGAGCGCACACACACCCAAAAATACAGCCACACACACCGTCGCACAGCACAGAAACAGACATGCGCTTGTACAGCCCGGGTAGAAGTGCAGCAAGCGATACCTGTACACAAACACACCTGCATGCGCAGACACACAGCATTTCAGTCACCTGCGTGCATACAGAGACGGGTCTAGAGATGCATGCAATTCACTAAAGAAAGCCGTGCAAGATGCATAGAATCAGGTTTTTTTTATTATTATTATTTTTACGCAAGAACCGCCACCATGACAGGGCATATAGGCCAGCTTTAGTTTCATGCTTTGGCAGCACACACCTAAAAGCAAGAGGCCATGTGAAAAGCTTCACTGGTATCTATTGGGTACTGATAAGACAGCCAAGGCAGCAAGGCCTTGCAGTTTCCATGCAACTGGGAAAAAAAACAAAAAAAAACATGATCACATGATCACATAGAAACTTTATGACCTTGCTGCTTGGCCGTCTTATCAACACTCAATAGATAAGCGTTCCTCACATGGTCTCTGAAGGCTGTTTATTACCGCAAGAGGAATAACTAAAGAAAAAGATAGGGCCAGTATGAGCACGGTTGTTCTCACAGTGACACAGCGTGCAGCCACAAGCCCATGCAGTCAGCGGAGGCGCGGCCGGTACCTGGATGGGGTCGAGCGGCTCTGAAGGGGGCCGGGGTTCGGCTGCGTGTGAGGGCTGGTAGAGCGGGGGTGTCGTGGAGAAAGCCTCGGGTGTGGGGGACACCAGGGGTACCTGAGGGGGGCAGGGGGGGGAAGAGGGTGCGCTTGGTGGCAGGGCACTGGGCTGAACGCTAGCGAGCGGGCACAGGCGAGGGGGAAGCGCTTACCTGCGTGGGCTCTGGCTGCACGGGGACTGGAGGGGGCTGCGTCAGCCGGGATTCTGCGTGGCCTGCACCAAAAACAACGCTTAGGACACAGAAGGGCTGGTGTGCATGCAGGTTTGAGTTTCCTTCAAATACCCTGGCTAAATTAGCTGAATACACCAACACTGGTACACTCATAGCTTAGATAACAGTAAAATGTTGTGTAGAGACACAAGAACGGTCTTCGGTTGTCATGCACTCTACTTCTGGGCTACAGGGACGGGACATTCCGTATAACAGCCACTTCAGACTAAAGTTTCACATTTGATCAGGGAAGGCGTTAGCCTACCTGGGGGGCAAACCATCTGCGCGTGGTCCATATTGGGAGCAGGTTTCATGGGCTGGGCCGACACGATGGCCGGATCTAGGGCCTGGCCGTCAAACTCGAGCATGGAGTCCTGAGGGAGGGGCAGGCACGGGCAGGGTTCAGACTGAGCATGAGCAGCGTAAGGCTGCAGCCCTGTCCAACTGCACAGTGACTGCGGGACTGCAGAATGTGCAACATCGTGTGTGTTCGCGTTTCTGACAGGCAGCTCAGCCGGATCAGGGGACACATGGGATTGGTCACTGCACCCAGGGGATTAAGAGGAAATGGGGCATTAGCAGTAGGGCATCAGCTCACCTGCATGAAGTTGTAGGGCCCCTGCATCTGCTCCATCAGGTCCTGCACCGCCTGCTTGCGCACCACGGGGTCGGGGGTGGGCACGGGGGCGGGGACAGGGGTCACAGAATTCAGCTCCATTGGCTCAGGGGTGACGGGGGGCGGAGCCGACTGCAGGGGGGCGGGCTGCTGCTGGGGGACACCACTGGCAACCTGCGGGCAACAGCCACTTTCAGCACCGATTCAGCTGCCTACGCCCTTAACACAACGCACTTCTTACTCAACAACCAAGACTGTTTGTATGAAAACAAAGTCCTGAGTATTTCAAACATTCGCCATCAAAAAGCGATTCTCATGGACACAACTTGCAAATGAATGACTAAGGGAAAGCATAAATAAAATACCCACACCCAAAATGTAACCATCAGCTCTGAAAGAATTGGAGTATGCCATGATTTATTTGTACAGGCTACGTATAATCGTACAAAGGAGAGCAAATTCAAGTACAGAAAAGTTCAAGCTCGTCCAAGTTTTCCAGAGACTTGGAAATGTCAGTCCATCAAAGCGAGTTTATTCAGCGAGTTACTAAGTGCCCACCTCAGACTGTGCACTCCAGTCATCATCTTGCTCCTTGTCGCTGTTGCTGTAGGAAGCCTCTGGGATAAACTGTCTGTTTACAAACTAAAAAAATATATATTAAAAAGAACAGCATAAGTAGGGAAGGACAAAAAATATAAATAATGTTTAAATATATATATAAATAAATGAATAAAGGAAGTACCATCCAAATTTTGGCATAACCAAATAGTCATATGCAAAAATTGACACCCCTGGTCAAAAAGCCTTTTACAATTCATTTGTTGGTGAACAGAAGCGAACCTGAGCTTGTAATGGTACAAAGTTAAAGATGAGACATTTACCCAAATTTTAAAGCATTTTTATTTTTAATTTGTAATTTTTTTGTTTCAAAAATTCCCTGTGCAAACCTTTGGGAACCCTGTCAGTTAATACTTTGCAAGCCAACTAGGAGTCTTTCAATTCTCACTTTTGTAATTTTCCCCCCATTCTTCCAGGCAGAACACTCAGAAATATTCTTCGGCCTCCTTGCACCTACAGTGCAATTGAGCTCTCTCCACAGATTTTTAATAATATTCAAGTCTGGAGACAGTGGTGGACATTCCAAAACCTTCATACGTCTTTCCTGGAGGTACGTCATGGTTGATTTTGAGGTATGCTTGAGATCATCCAGAATTTCTTAATATGGTGGAATCCATTCTTCCTTTCACTCGCACAATATTTCCTGTACCTCCAGCTGCCACACAAACCCAAAGCATAATGGATCCACCTCCAAGCGTAGCAGATGGCAAAGCGTTCTTCTCTACAAAGGCTTTGCATGTATTTTCTCCATAAGATGCATTCTTTGGTGGCGGCCAGAGAGTTCAGTATTGGTTTTGTCAGTCCAAAGCACACCGTTTTAAAGGCTTCATGCTTCAATGTTTTCTTTTGCAAACTTCAGACGCTTCATTTTGTGTTGTGGTTGTAGGAAAGGCTTCTTTATGGCAACTGCCATACAGGTCTTTGATGTTTAAAGCATGCTGCATTGTTGTCCTGTGAACAACATGACCTGTAAAATGGCAGGCATTTATATAGCGCCTTTTATCCAAAGCACTGTACAATTGATGCTTCTCCATTCAGCCATTCATACACACACTCACACACCAACGGCGATTGGCTGCCATGCAAGGCCCCAACCAGCTCGTCAGGAGCATTTGGGGGTTAGGCGTCTTGCTCAGGGACACTCCGACACAGCCCGGGCAGGGGATCGAACCGGCAACCCTCCGACTGCCAGACGACTGCTCTTACTGCCTGAGCCATGTCGCCCCTACCCCTGTGCCTGCTACCTTAAGTCTTCCAGACTTTGCCTTGACCTCAACAGTTCCATTTATCTTCCATTTTATAATAATGTTTCTGACAGTGGAAATAGGCCGTTTGAAACGTTGAGTATTTTGCAGCCTTCTTGGTGGAAATTAACCATCTTCATTCTGACATCCTTGGGAAACTGTTTAGAGGAACCCATGGTTGTTAACACCAGACAGAACAGCCATAGCAGTTGGATACTTTAGAACTCACTTCAGAATAAAGTTACTTCAGAATAAAGTATGTGTGTATGAATGGGTGAATGAGAAGCATCAATTGTACAGCGCTTGTACAGCGCTTTGGATAAAGGCGCAATATAAATGCCAACCATTTACCATTTATAAAAGGTTCAGCCCCGGAAGTATATTCACCCAATTCATTGACACCCTCAGGAGACAATCACCTGGGTGTGGGCCTAAGAAATATTTTTTTTCAGTTCAGGTTTGCCGTTCACCAAGGTATTAATTGTAAATGGCAATTTACAATGGGTGCCCAAATTTTACGACTACAGGTCGACACATTCTTTAAAAAAGTTGAGATATGCGCTGGCAGGTGGAGCATTACAAGGGGAACATGGCTCACCTCTGTAGCTTCCACTTCAATGGGCTCCAAGTAATCTTCAGGTACCTCACCCTCTGAAACAAGATGAGACACTTACACACCCTGGACAGGTACAGATCCTCTGGAGAAACGCCACACACTTCATAACAAGTTCCCTTGCCAAGTTTATGCCAAGATGCCTGGCTCTGTGAGTAGATGGGTGGGAGGTTACTTGGCTCTGGGAAGGCTATTCCTCAATGAGAACAAAGCTGAAAACACCCCTTGATGAGGTGTGTCATATAAAGTAAAGCTGTAAAAATATGAAAATTGTCTGCAAGAACAATTCATTTTCAGTCTTATTGATGGAAATGTGATAACATTAACTGTGAGGGGTTGTAACCTGGCTCTAAACGGAAGTTACAGCCTTACCTGGCTCTATGATTGGGAGTTACTGGGTTACCTGGCTCTATGATTGGGAGTTAATGGGTTACCTGGCTCTATGATTGGGAGTTAATGGGTTACCTGGCTCTATGATTGGGAGTTAATGGGTTACCTGGCTCTATGATTGGGAGTTACTGGGTTACCTGGCTCTATGATTGGGAGTTAATGGGTTACCTGGCTCTATGATTGGGCATTACAGCCTTACCTGGCTCTGTGGGTCGTTCCTCAGGCTCAGACTCTGCCACCCCAGACTGTCTCCCTCCTTCCTCCTCCACCTCTTCTTCCTCCTCCTCCTCCTCCTCCTGGCACACGCCATTCTGGTGCGTGTGGGTTCGCTCAAAGTACCCACTCTGCAACACCTTATCCAGTGTCTCTTTTAGGGATTTGTCTGCGAAAGTGGGCACCAATCACAGCGAGTCAAAATATTTAAATATGGACTGCAGTATCTATGGGTTGCCTTGAAAGACTGCAATGCTTTTTAACCCCCCATAGGCATTCGGAATTAGGCAAAATATTATTGAAGCCCTTATGCATTTAAAAAAAGGAAGTGGCCAACGAGGGGTTATATTGAAACTACAATGGTCATCACATACAGGCTGTCTAGTATGAAACCAATCAAGGTGGCTGGCAGATTGCGACATGTTGTAGTTTCAATATAACAATACACTTCATGTCATAGAACAAAACATGAAACTCTTAGGCATGTTAACCACAGACCTTATTTTCTGCAGATATCTAATTGCCTATGGGAATAAAAGAACTGGAAAGGGAATCCATGGCTCAAAAGTGCAAACCCACTTCAGGGGGTTTGCGCAACACTATTGTACACCAGCAGACATTCCAGACGACGAATTTGCTTAAACATATTTTGCTCAGAAATATTCCTCATGGTGTCTCTGAGCTCAATAATTAGGTTAAATTGAGACCTTTATTTAATCCATGCTTTGGTTTCACTGGGATTCAAAGCAAGAATTAGTTCCTTCAGGAGAAACTCAGTAAGGTGCATTCAGCAGTAATTCAGTGTAATGGCTCCGACCACCCCACTCCCATGCGGGACAGTGAGGGCAGCACCCTTTCCCCAGTGCTCCAGCTTCACGCACGAGCCACAAGCGCAGGACTGAGCTACAGCCCCCGGCCTCCCTCCCGAGCCGTAAAGAGCGGATCCCTGCACATTCAGAGCACGCCAGAGCATGGCACAGCAGCCTTCCCAGCTGCCCTGGCGGTCACTGCCGTCGCCTACAGAATTCCACAGAGAGCGCCCGGCGGGCCGAGCCCCTCGCCTGGCAACCGGCCCTGCTGCTGAGTCAGGGCCCTGGAGCGTTCCTGTCCACCCCGCCGCACCCCTCCCCCAAAGCAGGGAGCTCCACACCCCACCAACCCCCTCCCCCAAAGCAAGGAGCTCCACACCCCACCAATCCCCTCCCCCAAAGCAAGGAGCTCCACACCCCACCAACCCCCTCCCCCAAAGCAAGGAGCTCCACACCCCACCAATCCCCTCCCCCAAAGCAAGGAGCTCCACACCCCACCAACCCCCTCCCCCAAAGCAAGGAGCTCCACACCCCACCAACCCCCTGCCCCAAAGCAAGGAGCTCCACACCCCACCAACCCCCTCCCCCAAAGCAGAGCTCCACACCCAACCAACCCCCTCCCCCAAAGCACAGAGCTCCACACCCAACCAACCCCCTCCCCAAAAGCACGGAGCTCCACACCCCACCAACCCCCTCCCCCAAAGCAAGGAGCTCGAATCATATCCTGTTTGCTAAATTAACAGGCTTTTGCAAATACGCACAACTTGCATCATGCACTAGCATAGTACCTTCTTAACATTACATCCAAGTATTTGAAAACACAATATTTCACAAATTATCACAATAAACACAACATAATACTTTCAGAGGACCACCTATTTTAAATGACAACACGCTGGAAGAAACTGCCTTCCCCATTCCAATTCTAGTTTGCAATTCGGACAATTATTTGAGGGCCGAAAGGAGTCCTTATGGGAGCACAGCCAGAGAGCTCATCCCCTGTGGGTTCCCCTGCAGTGAAGACCGTGCGGGCGAGGAGCCCTGCGTCACATGCAGGCAGACACGAGAGACGGCACAGCCCCACCCTCACCCCACTCACATGTGGTTCCAGCCACGGCTTTGTCCTTGCCTTCCAGAAGGTCCCAATAATGCAGGGAGGCCTGCTCAAACTGCTCCGTCAGCCTGAGAGAGAGCCACATGCCAGGAGTCATTAGACATAGTTACAATCCCTGAGCCCACCTTCACAAAGATGTCACGTGACATTTCACATAAACTGGATCAACCATTTTGTTTTCCCTCAACGCTCTTTCCTACATCCACAGACACATGGCGTACTGATGATTGAGGAATTCACTGGGGGCTGTAATTCTCTTAAAATACTTTGACATTCCTTGGATCAAGCCAAAGAGAGCAGAGACTTTGCACATTAATTCCATGAATACATTAAAATTTTTCCTTGGAAGTAGTCACATCCTACCTACATAGCCAAGATGTCCACAGTAATCTAATGCAGTCAGCCGGCCAGCAGTAAGCAAGTTAACTTACAGTAGAACTCACAAAATGAGTAATTGTATGCATATTATGATACTCGAATACAGTTAACTTAGTTTGCCAGTCAGTCGACTGCTGTACTCAGGAAGGGATCCTTTAAAGCGTGTTACAGTATCGTTGACAGAAAATCTGCATTGGATATTGCTCTGATAAAATCATAAAAGCCTACAACTGCCCTGCACTGAACCCACTGTAGGCATTTCACATATCCCTGTGTGACCTGAGGGGTAAGATCCCATTGCGTAAATCAGATAAGAGCACAACCCCAAACGGGACACCACCACTACCATCCTTCATCTGATAGGCTGCACTTTTCCTGCCTAATATGGGCCCCCTACTCATTACTGTAAATAAGAGTGATATAATAGAACTGGTTAAAATAAAATAAAAATCGGGAACATACTGAAAATGAAATGGAGCCAATTCAGAGCGGTAGCGCATGGGTACCTGGTGTTGGGGTCGGGTTCGGGCCCCACCAGCTTGTAGAATTCGTCGAGGGCGGACAGGTCGGTGTCGGAGAGCAGGGCGGAGGCCTCGCCGGCCTGCTTCAGCTCCTGCCGCACGCCGTCCTCGCCCAGCCGGTCCAGGAGGAACTGCAGCTCCAGCACGGTCTTCAGCCGCCTCTGCTCCGCCTCCTCCCGCTGCAGCTGCTCCCGCCGAGCAGACTTCTTCACCGCCTTCTGGATCTGAGGGGGCACGGCCCAATCACTGCACCCTCCAATCAACATCCAGCCCTGCTTCTCCTCTCGCCCAGGTAATCGGCTGTACAATTAGTGCTACTGATTGGTCAGACTGCGTTCACACGAGACCCCCGGGTAAAGGGAGGGTGGAAAAGCAGCAGTTCAGCTCTTGAGGACCATGATTCATGATTTAATAATCCCTGAACCAGAGGCTCACCAAATAAAAATTTCAGGCGAAACAAATGCCTATAGGAATTTTTTAATTGGTAAAACTTGCCTTGGGAGGCAAGTTCAATAACCCCATTACCCACAATCTTTAAAGGGACAGGGTGACATTGACGCCTGAACACACAATGTGAATGCGTAAGACCCTTTAGTGTTCAAAAAACAAATAAAATAACATTTCCCTTTAGACTTAACATTTCAGTTGTTTTTGGTAGATCTGCAACTTGTCTATTGGCACAAGAACCGGCTTTTCGCAAGTTTCAGCAAAACCTAGACAGCCAACTAGCAATTGAGCGGAGGACTCGACGTCATCATGCATTTCTTGTTATCCTTGGACAAAACGTTTTTGACATTCTAGGCTTCTTATGTGGGGCTTTTCTAGCAGCATTGAGGCCCACCAGTCACAGAGGATGACCACGCTTAAACAGCACTACAGAGGCAGAGGGAGGAGCTTAGAATTCACCAGAGCCACGGTTGCAATTTCAGTAACACTGTAAACAAGGCCAAATCCACTCACGTCTTGACCCAAAGCCAGGAAGCTCTTCTGCAGCTCTCGAGCAAATTCCAAATTATTTGCAACTTCCTGGAACTTGGACAAGGCATCCTTAGGAGAACCGGGGGGGGGGGGGGGGGGGGGGACATGAGGCGGTTATTTAGAACACTCCAACTTCAGCTTAGTGCATCAATATACAGAGGAGGGGGTAATACAGGATTCAGCTCACACGTCAACAGTGCAAATATGCTAAATGTTTTGGGGTTTTTTCCCCTTACCAGCTGGTCCTGGTTGAGACGTTCTCCTTTGTTTTTCTTTGCCTGATAGTCATCCAGCTTGCCCTGTGGGAAACATTGCAAAAGGGAGTATTGTTTATGGTACAATGGGGGGAGGGTACAAAGTACTTTTGCCTTCGAGGCAACACAACTATATTTTCCCCATTAGAAAATGAAAGATGTTGGTTTGTTGGAAAGTTACATGCCGATAGATTGGAACACCAAACCCATGAAGTGGGAAAGCAAGACTTCCCATAATATTAATTATTTGAGTTTCTTACGCTGCTTTAAGTGCAGTGAAAATGATGCAAATAATTTGCTGTGCATTGAAACGACCCATATGTGATAATAAACGTTACACGTTGATATTTACTGGAAGTTGGAAACTCTCTTATCCTGGTGACTTCTTTCACAAGAACCAGACAAAACCATATAGCCGCACTGCATAGCCAGTCTTCAGGATGTGCATTTCCCCTACCAGTGCGATGTGCACTTGTTTTGTAAAGTGCAAAAAAATAAAAAATAAGAGTGCGAAATCTGGGGGTGGACCCCGTAGAGTTCATACTTATGCGAGATATTAGAGGCCTATCGCAGATTTTTCCCGCATGCTCTTCATTTTCCATATGCAACGACCGTAATAGACATCAACAACGTATAGTTAATTTAACTAGAATCTGTATTGGCGCAATAATAAATGTATTCTGGCTAGGAGCCACCTATTCAGGCACCTGCTTGTTCGACTGTAGCTTTGGCCTCCAAAGATCAATTGGCTAGGCTAAACTGTAGAGCTTGTTATCGTGAAAACCGCATTTTAGACAGAATGTTCGTGTTGATCTAACGCATTTTCAAATCGAGACGGGATACTGTGATACTAATTCCGAGACAAAACCACGACTCGTCATCTGTGTAGTAACTTACATCGTCTTTTTCTACGAAACGGCTAACGTTAAGTTACCGTTATTTCGGTTGCAATTATAGCCAGCTATGCTAACTAGCGTTAGCTTGCTAACCAATTGATACGAGAGTTCACGTGCAAATTCAAAAATGTGTTGAGAGATAAGCGTAAATTCCCAACATAAACCAGACATACACTAGCTATGGTACACGATGTTGCTAGCTAGATTGATGATAACAAAGCCAAAGGCCTGTTTGCTTTTCGACCCAAAAAACCCAAGGAAACAAAACGGGATATTAGAAATGCTGGCAACTGGGTAGCTAACGTTACCTAGCAAAAGTCAAGCCATGTTGCTACAAAGCAATGCTAGCTAACTTTTAATGTTGGCTGGGTACATCTGACACGCTTCTAGTCAACTTCAAAAGTTAAATTGAGAAAATACGAGTAGGCGAGTATCCTGGCTTGCATCACAGCTAGCTAACGTTAGCTAGCTAACGGTTAGTTGTACAGATTTGCAAATTAGCCGCTATGAACTCGTAAATATCGATGACAAAGTAATGTTTGAAAGTTTAGTTTCGATTTCAAGACTGAAACATAATCTACGATACAAAATTAGCCATAAACTGGCTACATGTGGCGCTGACATTATTTAGCTAAACTCGCTTGCAACGCAACCTGGCATGCGGCCTTGAAACGCCATCGAAGACGGCCCATGGCTTGCACTAGCCATTTATGATTTGCTATGGGTATAGGCATTCATAGCCATCATTACATTATGTACATGTCACACTGCAGTAATCCACAACTGTAGTTACACCGTCTTCAACCACTGACCCAAAACTACCAGCGTGGAGCTGGGATGTTTAAAATGTCTTACGAATTTAAGCCATTTCACTGCAAAAATAAACATGCAACTCTATTGTAGGCCAACTTCTCTTAGTCAACAAAACCCAGACACTTGGTACAGAGTTCAATGCCGTAAAGTCGGGATTACGTACAAGCACATTTTATACATTTAAAGCAAAGATTCTCCGTTTATTACAAATTATTACAAATACTGATCGCATATTCCATCACAATCCGCCATTGAAGGATGGAATGCTTCAAACTACTAACTTATACGTTTGCTTAATAATTGTATTTTTGTGGTAATGCAATGCTAAACTGCAGCTGTTAATAACCTTATACATTGTAGGATTGCGTTACCTTTTTCTTCTCCATGTTGCGGACCTTCTTGTCAATGACACCGAGCACTTGCTTCATAGCTTCAGTTTGGGCTCCGGACGATTGGCTTGTCATGGTGATCTGGCCGATCGATCCGGGAGCGGACCCCACATCCGGACTTGAGGACTGCACAGTCCTGTTGCCAATCGTCGCTGAGGGCATCTGTTCACCGTCGGTCGGTTATCATAGAGAAAAGTAGAATAATTAGAGTACTTGGAATAAATAATCGTCTCCCAAATCCAACTGTATAACTGTTAACTGTCCGTGAAATGTCCTATAGAGTTGTTTCTAGTATACCAATACAATATAACCCAATCGATATTTCAATTCAATTGATGTACGTTTCCTCGATTCCAAATTGAAAGAACTATCACGATTTCGTAGATTCGTTTCGATGACTTTTAATGATGTACTGGGCTTTGGTCCAGGACACAAGAAAGAGCTCTCGCACTGCAGGCAACCGCCAGTGGTCGGTGTGGAGCTGCAAAGCAACAAAGGCTTCTGCATAACAATGGTATAATTACGGGCAGAGAACGAAAACGTTAGCCATCTAGTTGTAGTAAACCGAATCTTAAGAGTTCGAAACCTACAACCTACCTCCCGGTGAAACGTAATGCCTCTAGCTCTAGTTAATGTTGTCTTCCATTGTAACGTTAACGCTAGCCAAATATTGTCGGTCAAGGGGCTGTGAACGTCTGCCAACAAGGGGGATAATTAGCTAGCTAGTCATATCTAGCAGCTTAACAGACTAGCCAATTCCTCACCAATGTCTTGCTTGAACAGATTAGTAACTGGATGTCGAGCATTCCTACGAAGTATCCAACATCAATGGCCTCCCTAAAGATGTCCAGTCGGTGTAAGACTCCCCTAGCTAGCTAACGTTATCAATCTAACATGATGAAGCGAAGTTAATAGTTAGCCAGCTAATTCAATAATAAGACAAACCAGACTTAGTCCATTTTCGCTTAGAAAATGATCGTAGCATAGTAGCAGACTACATTAATAAGCACTAGATCCCCAAGTTACCAAGCGAACTAGGTCATAGGCATAAAAATTCACGAAGCAAACCCAAGCAGCTAAGCGGAACTACTTCCAGCCCTTTGGACCGTTCTTCTCGTCCATTCTTTTTGCGGTTAAACTAACGTTATAAGGAATAACGTTAACGTTACGGTACCGACACTATACGCTAAGTGAAAGCAGTCACGAATGCTATTAATGGGTAAAAATACGTACTTCGACAGTATCTAGGGGGGAAAATCAATTTTAACACAATTACATTATTTTCATTACGATCGTATGCTAGCGTTAGCTAGCTAGCATTACGCATGATGCCTGCTAACGTTAGCTAGGTAACGCTAGCTACCATTTCCTCATTAGCTTGCAAAGCCAGAATGACAGCACACTTTTGAGATTCGCTTACCTTTTCGATTCTGTTTTTATATCCACAGGGGGAGATTATTCGTTTGAGGATTAAAGTTTAAGTATATATTGTGTTGCTTTTTTTCGTAATATTAGCAATATGGGATCCGCCCCACCGGCCTCACCGACAACTGAGAGAGACCAACCAGAGAAGTATCACTTTATTTGGAGGAAGGGCCTACGTATGGCTGGCCGAGATTTGCCTGAGTTAATGTTAGCGGATGGATCTTCAGATGAAAATTTTGAAAACATAATTGGCACATAAATAGCCTGATACACGCGGTGTATAATACATTATAATGCAATGAAGGGTTACTTTTACAACAGTTTATCGCAGCACTCCTTTGATACGCTTAATAATCAGGCAAGAGATAGATCCTCTTTAGGATTCCATTTGCGATGGTTGTCCATAACTTGCCAGTTATCTCCATAGGGGTGTCCCGAATGACGTCAATTCATAGTGTGCCCTAGTGCATGCTTTCTAAGTAAGAATGACTAGGAACAAGCACTAGCGCTCATAGCAGGGGAAAATAAATGTAAAAGAAACAACTTAAATAAAAGATCAGTCCATTCGTATAAAAACGAAATTTCTTTGGGACCGAGTGGTCTCACTTCCACTGGAAAATGGTTCTATCCTGTGTGACATGTAGGTTGGACAATAGTAATTGGCTTGCAGGTCAGCGCAAAAGGATGTGAGTGTGTTTTAGCAATAGTGTTCCTTGCAATGCATTGCTGGTGACACAGCAGGTAGTGCAGTAGAGGCACAATCAGCAGTTACCAACTGGGGAGAAAATAAATCAAACATACAATCTCTTAGTCATGTTTGCATACAGTTGCATACAAATCTGCCTATGCATATGATTGTGTGGAAACAAATACAGAGGTTAACATGGCGTATTTTGGGAAGGTGTTGGTGTAATTGTACAGTAACAAACTTATGGCTGATGTACATATTTATTACGCAATTTCTTATACATTTGTGTCTTATACATGTGTGAACCTTGCGGTTGTATAAATGTGTAGAAACTTGAAAATCTCTGCTGCGTTTTCTCACTTCTCAAAAAGCACAGTCTTTGCTTCAGAAGAATACTTTTCATTTGCAGGCAGTTGATAATTGAAAAGTCAGTGATGTGTAGTGAGATGCAAACAAGTCCACCAACTTATGACACAGTCATATTTTGATACCAGACCACAGAGCACACCCACATACTACAAACAATTGTCTTAGAAGGATGAGCCACCAGGCATACCTGTAATCTGTAAATGGGTGGAGAGGTACACTTGATTGATTTCATGTGACATATTATTTAACAATATACACTCACCGAGCACTTTATTAGGTATTTATTAGACTTATTTTTTCAGACTTCTACTGCTGTAGCCTATCCACTTCGAGTTATGATGCGTTGTGTGTTCAGAGATGCTCTTATGCATACCACTGTTGTCTCCTTATTGTCAGTTTTCACCAGTCTGGCTATTCTCTGGCCAACTCTACAGACTAGTGTGCATGAAAATCCCAGGAGATCAGCAGTTTTTGAAATACTCAAACAACCCTGTTTGCCACCAACAATCATTCCACAGTCAAAGTCACTTAGATCACATTTCTTTCCCCATTCTGATGGTTGATGTGGATATTAACTGAAGCTCCTGACCTGTATGTACATGGTTGTATGCATTACACTGCTGCCACACAATTGGCTGATTAGATAATTTCATGAATAAGTAGGTGTAATAAAGTAAAATTTTTCCTAATAAAGTGCTTGGTGACTGTATATTCCCTGTTTTTATATTCCTTGCACAATGTTAAATGCTTTATCATGAGCCTGTTCAATTGTTGCAGCAAAGTCCATTATCAATTTCTGGAAGTGCACATTGGTGTGTGTATTCTGGGACTCAAGTGCACCCAGCTGTGCTGTCTTTTCACTCTTGATGGCACTCTTGTACTGTGCAATTGAATCTGTGACTTTTGCAAATTGTCTCATGACTGAATCCCTCGTTCCCTTAGGCAAATCTGTAGCCTATTGTGCACTTAGGTCTTGGATCCTTGGTCAGTCATCACTGTCAAGGTCAGGGTTTTTTTTTATTATGGGATTATGGGATTACATTATATTCCTGGTGTTTAGCAAATATGGACCAATCCAGAGTGACTGACATTGTGTAGACAAGTGCATAAATCATGGTTAAGAGTAACAGTAACTCTGGATAAGGGAAGTAAATATGCATAGGATCACCTGTAAACTAGTTATGATTGTTAAGGGAAATACAAGATGATTGCACAATAGCAAGATGTACAATTTAGCTGACAATAACAATATTGCAATGCAAAAAACAATCAATAAATATAGCTGCGAGCAACAATACACAGGGTCCAAGCACACACAGGTAATATTAAGACATTTATCATCTGGCCTTGAAAATATGCCCACAGTGGTACAGGGACCCTCCCTATGGCAATTCAGTGACGCCAAAATCACTCAATGGCCATAGGGAGGGTCCCTGTAACAGTGTGTCAAGTTATATATTTCTCACCCAAAACTGGAGACAGTTAAAATGGCTAAAAGGATTTACAAAATTGGAGCCAATCCAAGAGTTCTATGTTCCAGATGAAAGTCATCACTACAGCAAGTGTTACATCTCTAAATAACAACAGTCTTTTTACATTAATTTGGGAATTTACAAAAACATTTTTGTTTACTATATGTAGGTAACAGAGAAAGATTACAGTACTGCGATTACAGTATGTTCAGGTTAGAAATACATTATGTGAATACTTTCCAGTCTGTGCTCTAGCAGATTGACTACATCTATGGAAGGCTGGAGATTGTTTTCTGTTCAGCACCTTGATATGTAAACAACACACATACACACACACACACACACACACACACACACACACACACACACACACACACACACACACACACACACACACAAATAAACATAAACATTAACATTAACATAAACAAAACAAACAATACATACTTGGCATCAACAGCATCTCACTTGGAATAAATAAATAAATATGATGGCTCCATCATATTAGGCACATTTACTTTTAATAATATATTTCTTAAGTACCATGTTTATTTGTAGCATGTAAGTGCAATATGTAAATGTTAGTGCAATATCTTTTTTCTATTTTTGACACAAAAATTATATATTGTTGGCTAAAACAATGGCACTGATTTGTGTTATTTATGTTGCATAACATAACCTCATAAGCCTCTCCAAAGCCATTTGTGAGGCTTTTGGGACTGAACCACAGCCATTATCTCCAAATGGAAGTGGCTAGCCTGCTAAAAGGACACAGCCACAACTCATCCTGGAAGTCACAAAAAATCTCAGAAGAGTGTAGCATGGCAGAAATCACTGGCCTTTTGGGACAATATTCTATAGACAGGTGTCAAACATGGTGGTAGTGTGATGGTGTGGGGATGCTTTGGGACCTGGATGACTTGCCATTATTGAAGGGACCATTAATTTTGGTTTGCGCCAGAATATTCAAGAATGTCCCATCACCTGTCTGTGAGCTGAAGCATAATTGGAATGCACAGCAAGACAATGATTCAAAACACAAAAGCAAGTCCACATTTGAATCATCAAAACACAATAAAAGTTTTGGAGTGGCTTAAAGTCCTGACTTGACCCAATGGAGATGCTATGGCAAGACCTGAAATGAGCAGTTCATGCTCAAAAACCGACCAGTTTGTTTGAATTAAATCAGTTCTGCAAAAAAAGAGTGGGCCAGAATGTTACATACTGTTATCATATCATTCTATAATGAAATAGTTTTCGGTGTTAAAATACGTGTTGGTCAAATGGTTGGCATTTATATAGCGCCTTTATCCAAAGCGCTGTACAATTGATGCTTCTCGTTCACCAATTCATACAGACACTCACACACCAACAGCGATTGGCTGCCATGCAAGGCACCGACCAGCTCGTCAGGAGCATTTAGAGGTTGGGTGTCTTGCTCAGGGACACTTCGACACAGCCCGGGCGGGGGATCGAAACGGCAACCCTCCGACTGCCGGACGACTGCTCTTACTGCCTGAGCCATGTCGCCCCCTTAAGCTTAAGCTAACAGTGTAGCTTAAGCTACAGTGAAACCATTAGGATTAAATGAAATGCCATGTTGTCTGGAATCTAACCCTGGTCATTCTAAGGTAATGAATCCCAAGGGACGGTTTCCCTCATGTCACCAGTAACGGCACATTTTCCAGATTTTACACAGCTGCAATGAAGAGCCGAACCGAATCTGAGAACATGAAACAGTACAGTCTTTGGTCCAGATGTTTTTAGTTATTTTTATTTATTTCATTTTCTATTTCTATTTACTTTTGTTTTTTTTAAAAGCACAGTGTATTGCACATTGTATTGCACATTGTACTGCCTGATTGCTGTGCTATATATAACATTTTTTTATTATTATTGTAGGTAAAATCCAAATTAGTTTTTCTGTGAAATCTATTTAATATGTAAAGCTACTGGTTCCTCTTGTAGGGCTGACATTATGTATGCTTGCCTCTATGAAATGTGCCATTGTTTACAGTGACAAAAAATATTATTTTTACATTTCTTCAGAAGGGGGCAGTATAGGTCCCCATTTTCACATTTGGATGTTGCTGCTGTTAGTGACAGTTCTGCTTTCCATGCTCTACTCATATAGCTGCTTAAGTTTTGAATCTGGACTGTGAGAAGGGGCAAATTCCATGCATGTATATGAATTCAAAGCCCTTTAGTGTTAAAAGGATTTAAATATAATTGCCCACCTTTATTTGCACGTTTATCTTCAGAAGTGGATAAAGCACAACAAATGTACAAATGTAACTGTACTAGTATATTTGGTGATGTTTAATGCAGTCTTGCATATTCAGCTAATGAGATGAGAATAAGTCATTCAGTCCTGCTGTCTAGAGTGTATAGCACTGGGTCAAGTTGATTTGCAAACATTTGCTTCTACAATGAGTGACCTGTTTAATGGATAAATGTTCATTGGAAAAATACATCCTAATATCAATGCTTTATTCAACAATATGACTTTTAATTTCTCGACTGTTTCCTATTTCCTTATGACTTATTTTGGATGGCACATTATAAAAGCACCTAAGTAGCACCTAAAAGCATCAGTAAAAACATTGAAGTATCAAGATTAAAACAATTATTGGTTAATTGGGCACCACAGAAAACTTGAACCAGCTTGAACTCCCAGAAGTGCCTGATTGCACTCCTTGAATTACACTCTCTTAAATAAATTCTTATTTTTTATTTATTTATTTATCAAATACAGGAAGCAGTTAACATAGCCACACTGCTCTCTGATTGTGCTGTCCTATTGAAAGGGTGTTTTTGTAGAGGGATAATACTGATTAGTCAAATGTCCCTCAGGGAACTGAAGATCTCTTTCAACGAATGACTCATTTCCAGAACTTTCCGCATTTCAACTTGATAGCAGAAACTGCGGCACATCTTTCAGCGGGAGACACGGCCTCTTTGTCCTGAGCCCCAGTGACTGCTGAACTCAACAAATTGTATCTGTGAAAAAAATTATAGCTCCATTTTGGGAAAATGTTGAATGAATCCCAGCCTGTAAAATGTTCTTCTTTACAGGCCCGGCACTGGGCCTAACTGACCAGGCGTGTCAGACATCACGAGGAGTGCACTGCCGAAAAATAGGAGCCATTAATCACTCCACCGCAGATTAGGCAGGAAACAGTTGTCTTGCTATTATGGTATGGTTCCAGAACTTTCTCTATCTCAGAGACAACAGCAAAGCATCCAGGCCTTTGCTCAACAGGAAGTGGGCCTGTGGGGGTAATCAGACACCAAGGGATGGCTCCTAGAGTAGTGGAGGTCAGAAATCTCAAATAGACGAGTCCTCTTGGTCCAGGGGGCTGCCAAACTCTGGTCTGGGAGGCCCTGGGAGTATATGAGTCTAAGGAGAGGTAGAAAATGATAAAATATTATTTAAAAAAATGTTTATATGTAAATATTCCATAGAATAGCTGTTATCCTTGATAAAATAAACCTTGTCTTATTTATTTTTTTATTTTCGTATATTGTACTAAAATGCAAGCTCTTACATAGATGCTATTACCAAATGACAAGCTGTCTTTAGTGGGTGTTAAACCAACTGTTTAATTAAGGTGTGGTGTTCGTCTTCATCTGCAAAGTTATTGTTTACGGGCCCCTGAATTTATAAACATAGGGACCCCTGGTTTGGACAACCAGTGTACATACTGCAGAGGTGCCATCAGCAAGTCTGTGTTTTTATTCTCAGTCCTGGAGCTATGAAACCGGACATTCCAAATACCAGTGAACAATTACATTGCAAAAAGCTAACAAAACAAATCAATCTCCCACTGTCTAAAACAAAACAATTGTTCTATATGCATAGCTGTAAAACTGAGCAGCCTTTATCCTAATTCTCATCTAATATAAACTCATTGCAAAGTTAATGAAGGGAAGCAGAGGTGTGAGATGAAGGCTTATTGTTTAGTCCCAGGCTTTACATTCCTATAGTCCAGCTACCACTCTCCACACAACCGTTCCCTTATCTCATCCTATCACAGAAATGTTACATAGCCAAAACAGGAAGCCCAGCAAGGGTTGCACTACAGCCAAAAATGTTGGAAACCTTTTGCTACTGCAGGTTTTTTTTTTTATCGTGCAGTGAACCATGGACATTTACAAGACATCAATTAGCACTCAATTAGCACTCAATCACCAGCACTCATCTACTCAGAGAATTCCTTATTTTCCATACCAGAACTACTGACATACACTCAGTGAGCACTTTATTAGGTATTTCTTTTAGACTTTTTGGTCTTCTGCTGCTGTAGCCTACCCACTTAGAGGTTTGACAAGTTGTATATTCAGAGATGCTGTTCTGCGTACCACTGTTATAATGGTTATTTGCGTTGCTGTCACCTTCCTGTCAGCTTT
Organism: Conger conger; assembly: GCF_963514075.1. Taxonomy (NCBI): domain Eukaryota; kingdom Metazoa; phylum Chordata; class Actinopteri; order Anguilliformes; family Congridae; genus Conger; species Conger conger. The sequence continues at coordinate 13,716,172 of NC_083765.1, forward strand.
GACCAGTCTGGCCCTTCACCTCTGACCTCTCTCTTTAACGTTTCTGCCCACAGAACTGCTGCTCACTTAATGTTTTTTGCCCCATTCTCTGCAAACTCTCGAGACTGTGTGCGTGAAAATCCGCAGTTTCTGAGACACTCAAAATACCCTGTCTGGCACCAACAATCATCTTCCCTATTTGGTCTGACCGCTGAACCTCTTGACAATGTCTACGTGCTTTTATGCATTTAGTTGCTACCACATGATTAGCTGATTCGATAGTTGTATTAACAAGCTGGCTTACAGGTGAACCTAATAAAGTGGTCATTGGGTACATATTTGCAGTTGTAATGACACGATAGTATAGTCACTGATGTAATTAAATTGTTCTCTCTGTGAGTGATGGAGGGGATGTCCCACTGTGTGACTCCAGACCCCCCTTCCCCACACAATCAGCTAGATCCATCTGGAGCTGCTGGCCTATCAGGGGTCTGCAGAATGGCAAAATGGGGGCAGGCAGGAAGACCCTCCATGAGCTTCATCTGCTCACACTTCCTGTTCATCTTCAGCCCTCTTCCTGTGTGCTACTCAGGAAATAGTGGACGGCGAGCACAGCCCTGTGCTTCCGCTCGGTCATCTGGAACCATATCAGCTGGCATATCTTGGTATTTGGCCCCAGTGCCAATATTTCACACCCTGACTGTGACCTCAGTTGTTCCAAAGCATCAGCCAGAAGATGACAAGCAACTGCTGACCAGAGTGGAAGCTTGAAAATTAGATCACTGACAGTACTGGGTGCATCTGTGGACATCCCATAATAGCTGCTCCAAGAAACACGTCCCTTTCTACATTCCAGCCTACATTAGGCAATTGTTTTGATATAATAATATTGTTTGTTTGTGTGTTTTTGGGGACATTGTTGCCTGTTGGTTGGAGAGGGGCTGTTGGAAAGGAATCTTCCCTCAAAATGACGGGGGGGTCACAATTGAACAGTAAGATTTTTTAAAGTGGATGGCCTGAGTCCCGGTGAAACACTGATTAAGTTATGTATGTTGCTTTGGTAGGACCATCTCACATACAGTATGTGATCGAATTTTGAACGAAAACAGGGCTCTGGTGAGTCTGAGGGCATTCTATTGGCAGGGGATAGGACTGGGGGATAGGACTGCTCTGCTGACACAGAACCAACTGCATCATGAGCCAGGCCCCAAGGGAAGGTTCAACCAGCCTCAATCCCTGGATCGGACAGGGGTTTATCTCTGAGCCCAGCCCAGCCCCAGAAGCTGCCCCTCCCTGTGTCAGGGAGCCTCACGGTGCTGGTGACAGATAAGAAGAACGGTCCCTAACCGACGTGCCTTTAGGGGGGAGTAGCGGAAAGACAGAGCTCAGAGCTCTCCTCCTTCATTTGGATTGAGATGGTTTCCCCAATTAGCCAAACCATGCTAACTGGACACTGCCTCACTAGGTTACTGGCTTAAAGAACTGGGACTGCCTAAAGCTCAATCCAGTCCTGGCTCGGAATTTCCGTAAAAACTATGCAATGAATTCACCCCATACACTTGTGTTGCTAGTGAAATTAACTTCCAATTTAGTTACTCTGACTAAAAAGCAATATCATGATCAAAACTGTACAAACCTTCAGTAACACGCATATGCTTCTATAACAAGGATTGCTTTTAAGCAGGCTGCATTTAAGCAGGCTGCATACACACATAATTTCACCCTGTTATTTTACTACTACTAGGCCGACTAAAAATAATAATAATAATAATAATAATAGCTAATCTGTTCTGTATTTTTCCTCACGCATTTGTTTGTACTGAGAGGGCAGTTAAGCGAGCAGTCGCTGTCTCTTTAAAAGCGATTTCCGTCAATTGTCGAGGAGTCGTGAGCAGGAAAGAGGAAACGAAACCAGAATCGGAGGGGGCCGAGCTATTTAAATACCCACGGCACAGTACTGAGAGCGGCAGCACAGCGGATCAGCTCCGCGTAAATCTCACGATTGAGGGGAAAGCAGGAAAACACAGAAAACAAATTGAATGAGCCTATGGGCCTACCATGTGAATAGACAAATTTGTTAAAAACGTCATTGTTGTAGATGACCTAGACACTTCGACAGTAAACGCGACTGAGCTAACATATGATATCAAGGAAATTACATGAAAAGAACAACCTCCGGTTATGCGTTAAATAGCCGTGCGCAACCATTTGAAGGATGTATCCAAGCATAACTATGCTTGTCAAATCCTGGAACTGATGGATAAGCTGTAAAAAATAATAATAATTTTAGTTGTACGCGGTGCTGGTGTGGCGGATCCATTTTATTTTCATTTTTGTATTTTGGCTTGGTTTTGTGCTTGCGCTTAGTTCTACGAAAAGGGATGTGAAATTATTCTAGGATTTGCATGTCATATATGTAAAACAGGATCCCGCAGAGCAACGGCGCTGCATCCCTTCGGAACTGTGCGACGACACTTCAGTTAACGGGTTGATACCTTGGGGCAAAAAGGGAATCTCTTTGGAATGTCATCTACAATTGAGAGGAAGAGCTTGGATGCGCCCGAGTAAGTGCAATATTTGAACCGGGAATGTTCTATTTTCGACGCGCAAAATTACATATTGTAGAAGACACATTTGTGTAGTTTATTATGCAGTATGTAGTTCTTTTCACCTGCACGACAGCCTGGGAAGTAAGCAGCGGAGACTTTTGACCCCAGGAAGGCTGAAACAATATGTTCACCTAAACCCCCACACACCGTTTGTTATCACACTTGAAACTCAAAATGTACTGTTCGATAAGTAGTTTATGCTTCCTCCCTGGAAACACGGGGCACCCAATGTTTCAAAATGTTATGAAGACACAAGTGTTTGATGATAGCTAAGACTTAACCAATATGCACTTCTTCGCTTTATTTTACACTTATCTCGATAGGCAACGTAATGTCTTGCAGTGTTAGACTAAGTTGTGTTTTACTTTTTCATGGATTAGTTCAAAATTATTTTCCCCTAGAGGAAGTGGTGTAATAGAGGTTCAGTTATAGTAACGGGGTTTGACACAATTGTATCTAGCAATGTTCACTTATGAACTCGAATGTGGGTTTTCGCTTGAATGTTGTTATTTGGTTGGAAATAGTGCCCCCTGATGGTGAATTTGTCACTGGGCATGTATTTCGAGCCGGCGCTTCGTAACCGCAAAACGAACAAGAACATTCAGTTTAGACGTTTTTAAAGCACCAGAAACGTGGACTCGATTAGTCAGATGTAAATCCCAATCTACCATCCTATTTGCACAGGGAGCCGGTGGATGAGGTTCTGCAGATGCCCCCTTCACTGCTGACGTGTGGTGGGTGCCAGCAGAGCATTGGTGACCGCTTCTTCCTGAAAGCCATCGAGCAGTATTGGCACGAGGACTGCTTGAGCTGCGATCTGTGTGGCTGCAGGCTCGGGGAGGTTGGACGGAGGCTCTACTACAAGCTTGGCCGGAAGCTTTGCCGCAGGGACTATCTCAGGTGAGCCAGCCTCTCTTTCATGTTTTCTGAAAACTAGCCAAATGCTACGGGAAATTATGGGGATTTTACAATGTTACAATAGAGTAATGTTATGGAAGGAAACATATTTTTCACCGACAAAGTTGCTGAACTAAATTTTGAAGAGGTGGACCTAGAAAAGACGAAACTGCATTATTAATCTCTCTTATGGTTTAAACATTTTAAACAGACTTTTCTAATACACTAGTCAAAACATACATAGTGGTAGCATAGAGTGAAATCAGGTAATTTGGGACACTTTCTGCGTCTGGCAGACTCTGGCAGAAATAGAATTTACAAAGAAGTGTCCCTATATATGCAATCCAGTTTCTCTGTTGAGGGGGTGCTTTTCTCATGTCTCTCATTTTCTTCTGAGAATGTAGTACACTATCTCTTTCGTTATGTTCTCCCATGAAGGTAGCATAACCTTTTTTGTTAATGGAATGGCCTACCAATTGATTTCCCGGTGATCAACCCGGTGTGTATGTGTGCTGAAGATGAACATCTTGTTGGCGTATGTTTATGATGGCTCCTTGTCCCCCTCTGTAGACTTTTTGGCCAGGACGGTCTTTGCGCATCCTGTGAGAAGCGAATCCGGGCGTTCGAGATGACCATGCGCGTGCGGGACAAAGTCTACCACCTGGAGTGCTTTAAGTGCGCTGCCTGCCAGAAGCACTTCTGCGTGGGCGACCGCTACCTGCTCATCAACTCGGACATTGTGTGTGAGCAGGACATCTTTGAGTGGACTAAACACAACAGCATGATGTAGGCCCTGCTCAGGTCTCTCCTCTTACACAGCCCACGCAGAGAGAAGAACGCTAAGACCACGCCCAGGCAGGTGGATGATGAGCTTAGCACCGGGACTGTCGTTTTATTCTTAAATCCTGATTTTTTTTATAATTGTCTCTCACATGCGGGGCGTTTAATAGTATATGCAGACCCATCTCTCTATAAATTTGGGAGAGTGCAGATTGCACACAGATTGCAAGCTTGTGCTTCCATCTGTTGCTTCCTTCAATCCTACATTCCCTAATTGCGCTGCGCGGTCTTTTTGACAATGAGCGCCGCGTGTGCGGCTGGCATAGGCAGTACGCAGGTGTGCCGGCGAAAAGGAGCTTCCTGGTGCATGACGAGAAGCAGACAGCCCTGCTTGCTTAGACAATGCTTCAGCCAATTACAGGTCTCCCCGTGGGGCGTCTGGCCACGGACGACAGCGGCACAGTCTAGACTGTATGTTAGACTGCAGCAGTGCACACGCACAACTGGATGATTCCTGATTATTAAGTCATACACTGTCGTGGATATATGCAATGTGACATTTATCTGTTTCTAGTTCAAATTGTAATGCAATATTGAAACCTTAAAAATAAGGGGGGGGGGGGGGGGGCAATGTTTGAAGCACATAATGCAAATACTGTATGTGCTATTTTGTATTCTTGCTAATGTAACTGGAAGTGTTGTTTTGGTACTGCACAGTCAAAGAAGATATTTTGGTGATTTTTACATGCACATAAGGTCAGGCACAACCAGCTCATTCGTGAACTGAGCAGTACTTCACTCTTTTAGATTTCTGTATTGAGATACTGGAAGTCATCCAAGCTGAGGTAGAGGCCCTGATTTACAATGCAGGATTTCGGAGTTGGCTGGATCATTGCACTGAGCAAAACCTGGACCCTGTCCAAATCTAGAACACGGACTGCAGTTGAAAGACCTTTTCTGGATTTTACTGGGTTTAGTGCAGTTATCCAGCTAACTCAGTAATCCTGCTTTGTGGGTTTTACTCATTGCAGTTATCCAGATAATTTAGTAATCCTGCTTTGTGGGTTTTACTCAGTGCAGTTATCCAGATAACTCAGTAATCCTGCTTTGTGGGTTTTACTCAGTGCTGTTATCCAGATAACTCAGTAATCTTGCTTTGTGGGTTTTACTCAGTGCAGTTATCCAGATAACTCAGTAATCCTGCTTTGTGGGTTTTGCTCAGTGCTGTTATCCAGATAACTCAGCAATCCTGCTTTGTGGAATGGGCCGCTGAACTGTTTCGGGTTTTTTTTGGTTCACAATGTTTGACTGAGACTGTTATATCTGGCCTGCTTATGAGCTGCCCATAAACTGCCATCATGCAATGGAAAGTACCATGTCCTGCTGGGATGTTTATATTTCTTCTGCTGCAATAAAACAAATTACTTAAAAATATCCTGCATTTTTTGGAATACACATATTCAATGTGTTATGTAACATTTTGTTTGTTATTATAATAATATATCACTTTTTGACTTGTTTATTTAAATGGGCAGTAAATATATGACAGAACATGGCAGAAAATATACTTAATATATAGTATTTCAAAAAGAAAATCTATTGTCAATATAATGTAAAAAAAAAAAAAAATTGGACTAAATTAACACATAACGAACACCTTACAAGTGTTACATATACTCCAACATGGATTTCCCAACTTCATGAAATTAAAAATGACAGAGCTTCTGAATTGCGGACATACAACTTCCATAAGGAAAAACAAATCTACTAGCTTGGTAATGCTATGCAGTTCTAAACCAAGTTGGGGAACGTGCACAAGGGTGGACGGTAGATTGGGGAATGCAACTAATTTCATAATTTTACACATTAAAAATGCATTAATCACAATAACTTATATTTAATGAAAAGGACAACAAGTAAAGCAATATAACAATAATAATGAAAATATGCATAGTTTTACCCCTCTACCATAGAAAACATTCTTAATAACATAGTTTTTTCCAGTGTAGCTATGCGTAACTGTCATGTCCCCATTCATGTTCACTCTACTTCGGTTATAAATATAAATAATAATTTGTTTTAACTTTGTTTTGTCTACATTTGACAAAATATACAGTAATTATGTCATAGGGACATAAAAGGGATGGCATTGTTGGAATAATCCTAAAATTATTATAACATGTTATTTAGCTGACGCTTTTATCCAAAGCAACTATAGTTGATTAAACTAAGCAGGGGACAATCCCCCTGGAGTAATGCATGGTTAAGGGCCTTGCTCAAGGGCCCAACAGCTATGGCAGATCCCAGTCCACTACGCTACAGGCTTAAACACTTAACCACTACGCTACAGGCTGCCTCTAATATTATGTTATAAATATTAAAGTTATACATAGTAAAGCAGTTACAAACCTTCCCTCACCTTTTTACAAAGTAATTGCTTTGTTGTATGGGGAATAATTTTGTTAACATGCTGTCTGATGGCTTGTGCATTTTCCTTGCTCGTTGTTGTGGGATCTGAACAGGATTCCTGCAGTTTCACTATCCGCCACGAGGGGACACTAGAAGATTGTTTTTAAAATGACAATCACACGAAAATCTAAGTTCAATACAAAGCTCATACAGTGGTAGTTCTTCAGCACATCTGTAATCTGTTTGTCTCGTTCTATTTTGCCTAATTATTATCCACAGTGTAAGAGGAGCTTGAATAGCCGGTGCCATATGAACAGACTGTGCTGCCAACACAGGTGAGAATCCGTGGATTTGAATTCACATTGTGTTCCCCCTGTTTCTTTGCAGTCACGTTGGACAATGCAGCTATTCTTTGGGTATTGTTGACATACACAAACATGTCTCCACCAGCTTTGGTTGTGATGCATGCCAGATTCCACAAAAATGTGAAAGTTTCTGACAAGATAAATTCAGCTTGCATGTCACAGCTGTTCACAACCGGAGCATGAAGTCACCAGCCCGTTCAGAAATAAAATCTGGTCACAGTGAAGAGGAAGAGGAGGCACTGTCTCTTTGCGCGCCAAACATGGTAGTAATTTGCATTGATGGGGAAAGGGGTGTTCGCTCCTCATTCCCATCCCCAATGGGGCTTTCCACAAAGAAGAGTAAAAAGAGGAGAAACAGTGACACAGCCACCCACAGACACAGGCAGTGTGGGGGAGCTCTGCATATATGCCCTGAGAACCATGTCCAGGGAGATGACAGCAGCCTTTCATGTGGGCTGTGTTTATTAACAGTTCCTTCTCTGATGGGTTCCTGATTCATCCTAACCAGAGAGGAGTTTGTTGGGTAAGAAGAAACGGAATAACCCTGACGGTGATATGTGCATACTTTCTGGCTATATTTCCAGGAGACCTTCAGGGATAAAGGGAGCATAGCCAGAAAGCATTCACCAATTACTGCTGGCTTTGTTGTTACCAATACACTCTGTGATTGGTGGATAGGTCCACTCTGGTTTCCCTCGTTCATTATCCCTGAATTACAACAGGAAGTGTTTTTAAAACAGGTATTGGGATGCGTGGGATAGCTGCGAAAGGCATGCTGTAGAAATAGAGATGCTGGGGGTGTGCAAGACTAGGCTTGGCAGAATGGTGCAGACACTAGACAGAAAGCAAGAAGAAGGCCTTAGATGTGCTGAATGGTCTGTTCTCATAATCAAATTCACTAATGTTCTTTGTTTGTTTTTATTTTTTTCTGCATGTGGGACCATATGGAGTTCATAAATCAAATGAGACTCAATGCTTGTAGAATTTCTAGCTTATATATAGATGTGCATTTCTGGTGAAAAGGCATGGTTTCAGATGCTGCCTTGGACACATGGACAATGTGGACTGCATTGCTGTGTATTGTCTCCACATATCAGCAGGTCCAGTAATGCGGTCCACATGCTGTTAAACAGCTCTGCTCGTGTCGGTGCCAGAAGTCGTGGGTGGTTTGTGTGAGCGTCTTCCAATTGGCCTCTGTCTCTGCAGTCAAACAGGACTCTTCCACAGAGCCCCTATAAATCTGCACAGCATCTCCTCAGGCCGGCTCTCTATGGCAACCGCTCTGCGTGACAGTCAGCTAAGGCTTGTGACGTCACTATGACATCTTTCCAAAGCAGATACCTGCGTCATCTGGGCAACACAACCAAAAACAACAGACTTATGGTTCTCCAGAGAGGATGATGAATATGTCTTCTGCTGCCTACCCATCACAAGTGTACCTCCTCACATCTCCATTGTCATCATTAATTTATGTGTTTGTTATGTTTATGTTTAAGTAAGTCTGGTTTGGCATGATACTTCTGATTGTCTCTGTGCAGTAGATGGCCCAGGATGTGAGAATTTTTGGGATGGATTTATTGAGCTTACTTATTATTTACGAGCAAGACAGACTTGTGTTACTTGTGAAAGATCGGAAAGAATAAATCCGGTTAGAAATGATTGATGAATGCTGCTAACTCCAACTTTTGCAACCCCTTGGGAGCTTCTTGAAGGCTCTTGTATCATGTCGTGTCTGGAAAACCTTCCTGAGACAAACTGATGAGACGGGTGTCGAACACTGACAGCAGGGACCTGCATTTCACACCGGTGCTTTGCCTCGGTGGCCTCCTTAGACAGGGGAAGGGGTGAGGGAGGAGTCCTAGAGCAGCAGAGAACTGACAGACCAGATAACGCAGCCAAAACGCAGTGGAGCGGCATTAATCCGAGATTCTCCTGGCTCCACGGTACCCCTCCCCAGCTTTGTGTCCCATCATGGGAAAGGCCTCCATCAAAGCCAATGTTCCCCCAGCGTCCTGTCTGTCAGCTCCTAAAGACCTGCGCATTCTGTACTCTCAATCCCATAATCCCCCAGCTCAGCTCCACGGCAAGCGCAGTCATCTCTGCTGGAACACGGCTGAGGCTAATAATTGCATCCATGGCTACCACGTTTTCTTCTACATGCGTGTGGGGTCCCAGAAAATGTTTGAGTATGTCGTAATAATGGGGGGGGGGGGGGAGGGGGGCATAGGGAGAACGGCGCTAAAAGACACTAACAAGTGGTTAGTGCTTGGATCGTGGAGGCGACCGCGACCACATCACAGAGAGCTTGCCTGGTTCTGCGCACAACAGCGCAGGGGAAAAAAGGGCGAATTGGGATTGGGAGCCTAACTCAACACGGCAGCTCTGAGACGCCATCTCCCCGAGATCTGACAAAGGCGCGTAAATCTGAGGATGACACCAGAAGAAACGGGACGCCGCACGGACAGATTGTCCTCCTCCTGAGCCCTTGCCAGGACCCAAACAACAGCCAGCGGGGATTATGTCTAATCAACGCTGTGCTCAAAACAGGCCCTTCGCCCAAATCTGCCACACATGAGACGGAGGCGCTGTGCAGCGACAGATGGGCTGATTGAGGTGTACAGACAGAGAGATGGAGATCAGGAGGGGCTGTAGGGCACACTGCTCCACCACATCACCACACATGCGCTTTCATCTCCACGGCAGGGCCTAAACCGGGGCTTACATTCTTCGGCCCGAGCTTTGATTTGAAATCAAAGCTTTGATTTGATTTTGATTTCAGTGAGTTTTTTTTTTCTGTGTGAAAGTTGCAATGGAACATTTGGAGACATATATGAAGATAAGTTGTTATTGCAAACTTTTAAAATCAATCAATTTCGTTTTTTTGATGTAATGCCTACTTTTTTTGTATATAGAAATGCCAGATTTGCCATGTGGCCACTATGTTCTGGTTGTAATGTCAGCCATTTTGATGGTCGGTGAGTTTTTGAAACATAGGCATGATGTCTGAAGTGATGTCACTCACCAAAGTAGCTGCGATGTCATTTGCAGGAAAAACTTCAAGGCCAGTTACTGGCAGAGGCCTGCAATCAGACCCTGGAGCAGGTGTGTGGGCCTGACGGCAGACACAGGAACCTCTGCACTTCGTCAGGTTTGAGACCATGTCCCTGTGTGAGGACTGCCTTCACCACCGCCAATCACAGTAACCGCGCCACAGCGCCTGCTTTCAATCTACGCGGCTTTTCTCAGGAGCTGCGCTCCACCAGAAAACAGGACCTGCTCAAAGACGGGGACTCATGAAAGCCCTGGATATAGCCCCGTTACATCACTTGTTGTTCTAGCCAGCGGGGCACAAGGCGGGGAGCGTAATAGTCTGTTTGTCTGCAAGGCCTGCGACGTCTCCCTGCCCGTCACCAGCCCTCCACGAATAACCCTGAAAGCTATATGGGCTAATTGTGTTCATGGAAAATGAGGGAATGTTCTGGAGTAAACCGCACTGCACTCCAGCCTTGTTTTGTCAGAGACTGGTCCTGAGAGCCCCCGCCACAAGACTGTCAACAGCTGCAGACAGTTCCTGGAGTGAACAGCAGATGGCGATGATCGCTCTTCAATATTGCAGCCTGAATACAATTGTTCTCATTTTCTAAACAGAGATTTCAGAACCAGATTTATATTTATTATTATTTCTTTTTTTAAATAAAAAATGAATAAATCTGGTAAGTCTCTTGACCTCGCCAAAATGGCTGCAATAAAAGAAGACAGACAAGACATTTGCAAGAACATAAAAGGCAAAGCAGTGTGAGGAAAATAACAGGTGAATAAGTGGAATAAGGGTGAGTTTCTGGTGAGTGTGTGTTCCATTCATGACTGAATATCTATCAGTATTCATGCATGTATATGAATTGGTGTGTGCCTTTTGGATTTCAGTCTGTCATATTTTGATGTTTGACCGTGTCTGGTCTCTTATAAGAGCAGGGTATTAGACTGCCTGTGTGTTTGACACAATTCAATCACTGTTTATTATTCACCCCTGTGCTAATTCAGCAAGCACCAGAGTTGGTGACATTACACAAATCGGTTAGAAGGGCTAGCTCTGAAATAAATACCCAGCTACAGTATCTTGCCTGGAGACATTTTCCTCCACATATCTTGCAGTCAGTCTCCAGTCAGACGGAGGAGGGATTTGGGGAAGGGGGGCAGGGACACAGCAGGTCGCTCACACGTGGGCCTGTGAGCGATGACCGTGCATCCTCTCCGCACTCCCACTGCAGGCTCGCTCTGACAGTATTAAATATGTGCTGTGGATTTATTGGCTGAGAAACCACAGGGCCCCACAAACACTTGAGCACAGCCTGCTCCTTCTGCAGCACAGACCACCTCCGGAATTCAGCTCTTCTCTCACACCTTCACCTCTCTCTCTCTCTCTCTCTCTCTCTCTCTCTTCTCTTTTCTTTCACATTGCTTCCCTCCCCTCCCACCTTCATGCCTCCCTCTCAGCAATAGTGCTTGATCCATCCTTTTCCCACATTTACACATCTTGCTCCCTCCCTCTCTCTCTCTCTCTCTCTCTCTCTCTCTCTCTCTCTTTCTCCACATCTCTCTACATTCTTTCTGGCTCTCTTTTGCTGCCTATATCTCTTTCACTTTGCCCCCTATACTTCCTGTCCTCCTCTGTCTATTTTTCTCTCTCTCTATCTGTACTTCCTCTGGAGAGCCTCACAAAGTACAGAGCCGACAAGAACAACAGAGGAGGCAAACCACAGGAACGCAAACACACCACACATGCACGCTCGCACTCACACACTCACACACACACCACACACGCACTCACACACTCGCACACACACCACACACGCACTCACACACTCGCACACACACCACACACGCAGACTTGCACACACACACTCGCACACACACCACACACGCACACTCGCACACACACCACACACGCACACTCGCACTCACACACTCGCACACACACCACACACGCACACTCGCACTCACACACTCACACACACCACACACGCACACTCGCACTCACACACTCACACACACCACACACGCACACTCGCACTCACACACTCGCACACACACCACACACGCACACTCGCACACACACCACACACGCACACTCGCACTCACACACTCACACACACACCACACACGCACTCGCACACACACGCACACTCGCACTCACACACTCGCACACACACCACACGCACACTCGCACACACACCACACACGCACACTCGCACTCACACACTCACACACACACCACACACGCACACTCGCACTCACACACTCGCACACACACCACACACGCACACTCGCACTCACACACTCGCACACACACCACACACGCACGCTCGCACACACACACTCGCACACACACCACACACGCACACTCGCACTCACACACTCGCACACACACCACACACGCACGCTCGCACACACAGAAGTGGGGTCTAAGAATACACTTTACATGTATCTGCCACTTTACAGGAATTTAAATTCAATTTTTACGTTGATTATACTTTTTGAATTGATATATGAATATTATAGGCCAGTAATTAATAAAAAATGTATGTTCCATTCAAACAGAACTTTAGTTCTCTCTATTTTTATTTGACACATTTTTCAATTGTATATGGCTCAAGATACTCAAACCTATTATTTCCCAGCTGCAGTAGCCAGAGACCAAATCATCTCTAATGAAAATGCATTTATATACTTTTACAAGAGTATTTAACTAACCTCAGAGAAATGCAATGGCTGAACCGCTGACCACTCTGAATATCGATGAGTCACATCAGTGCTTCTATACGAAGGGAAGGCTTCAGCCGCACATCTCGACCCCTGGGTTCTGGTTCTGGATGACATGGTGTCCAACCATGGAGAGTAAGGACAATTACCACAGACATCCATCAGGTAACACATCCAGACAGGTGCATGCTGGGATAACTGAGAGGCAGGCAGGGCTGTGCGGTGCTTTGGTAGACTGTGCTCATCTCACCAAAGGCCACTCACACTTCTTCCCTGGCTTAATCAATAAGATAAACAATAAATAATCCTTGAATAAGAGAGAGGTGCTAAGTGACTGCAACAAATTTCGCAGGCAGGTCAGAATCAATGATCTTCTTTGTTGTATAATTTTCATTTAATTTCTCTCAACAAACCCCAGGACTTTGTGCCAACCGCTCCCCTTAATTGTGCTCTCTGCTCTTCCCCTCTTTGCACAATTAGCCTCAAATGATCATAATAACCTTGCACTTTACCGAACATGGAGATTTCAGAAGATTATTTTTAAGGCTACCATTACACAGATTTGCTATATTTATTGAATCTCTGCTTTGACATTAGACATCTTGCTGTCCTGCAAACACGATATTGGAATTTTTTGATCTGTAGGAACTGAAGCCTGGACTATGGTATGCATTTTGGTGTAAATAAAATAATCCAGCTATGCCCAGAGAATGCTATTGTTTTCAGTTGTTAATTTTGAGTGGAAGAACAAATTAAATGTTGAAAAGGAAGTGCATATCAAAATGTCACTGCATATTAAAATAATACTTGTGGATATGAGCCTAACATGTGAGTCCAATATATATATACTCAGTGAGCACTATATTAGGTATTTGGTCTGAACAACAGCTGAACCTCTTGACCACATCTGCATGCTTTAATGCATTTAGATGCTGCCACATGATTGGCAGATTAAATATTTGCATTAACCATCTGGTGTGCTGGTCTACCTAATTAATTGCTCACTGCCTACCTCTAAAGCCAGTGGGAAGCCCTGCTTACAGAGGACCAGTAGGCACCCAGCACCACGCCCAGCCCCACCACACCTCCTGCCACATACTAGTCATAAATCTTCCCATTTGAAACTAAATGAAAACTCAAGTTCCAGAGAATCCATCAGGGAGAGCCAGTGCAGGAGCACATGACAGACCCTCCCCTGACGCACACAAACACTTTCCTGACGAGAGACAATGACACACATCTTGTCAACACATTACCAAACACGTGCTCCGTCCGCACACACTCTCCTATCAGGCAGCAGGGGAGGTCTGTGATGGCTGTTAGTGTGCAAAATCTCATAACAATCCCCGCCAACTATGCCTCAGAAAATTGAGAAAATAAATGTTATTGTACAAGAAGACAGAAGCCAGTCTTACAGACAAGGGCACATGTAAAATGGAGCAGGACTTAGGCACACACCTTCCTTGCAGACCTCAGGGAAGTGCTAAGTTAGTTGCATGTGCTGCCCTGCTATTCATGCAGACTTTATTGTCATTGTGGTGACAGGCTTAAAGGCTTAAAATGAAATGAAGCTATGTTTCCACTTATTCAGAGTGCTATCTATCCATCCAGGTATTTTCCTTGAGATTTAACAAGTTTTCTAGATATCCGCTGAAGCTCACCGTGATACAAAGGACCTCAATGGGACAATACTGGGCTAAAAGCACCAAAACATTGCATTTGAAAAGCTCAACAGTGACTCCTCTTTCCAAATAAAATGTCAGGGTTACTTATAAACATCCACAGACCCTATTGTGCATGGTTTCAGAATGACAAAGGACTTTTCACTGAACTATGCCAATACATACTGTCGCTTAATTTCATTTTTGGGTGAGCTGCCCCTTTAAGAACACACATGCCCGACTGAAGCCTGGTTCTGACCTCCCACATTTCCCCCAAGCACAAACTGGCTCCCACAAGGTCTGGTCTTCCATGGCAGCAGAGATAGAAACTACAAAACTACAAAACACATAAACCAGATTTACATACAAAGATACCTCAATACCTCTTAAGAAAGACACCAAACTCGTAGTGGAGAAGCCCTCTCAATTTCAGACAGAGAGAGGACTTTTTTTTTGTTTTTATATAAATTTTATTTACTCAATACAATACAGTTCACACAACTCAACCTAATACATCCATACCTCACAACCCATTACAATCCCATCTAAAGAGTGTGACATGAATGTCACACTATCCATTACACAATACAGTACATCACACACATTGGCAGGGAGAGGAGCAGATCAGTAACACCAGCATGAGGGAGTGCCACATAAGGCCCATGCTCCTGTTGCATGAGACCTTGCGTGACAATGGGGTTTGGATTTGTGGGTACCCTGTACCCCAGACCTCAGGCATTACCCCTGTCGTTCCCTGGGATTAGCACTGGGCTGTTGGAGAAGAGGCTCTGTGCACCGATCTTATCTGAACCCCTGAAACGTGAGCCTGGTTTAAGCTACCCCTTTCACATGGAACCAGGCACCAGGGGCATTGTGGGAATTGCTGGATTTTGCTTTTATTCGACTTTGAAGCTGGGTATTCACACTCCTGTCATTCACAATCAATATATATCCACCCAGGCATACTTTCCACTGTGAGAATACATACCTTCCACAGTGAGTATGCACACTTGAGCCCTTTTGCAAAGGCATGCCGGAAACACTGTAATAACCTGGCCTTTCACACACGGCTGAAGTACTGTCAAACTCAATACTGGGAAACAGTATGCACTAGAAGGCAACTAAGTTTAGTGGGTGTCCAACAGCACAGAGGAAGGAATGGCAGGTGAGGGCTAAGCTACAAGTGGATATCTCAGAAGAGTCCAATCAATAATGTTTAATGATGGCAGGTCTCTTAAACAACGGACCTCACCAGCCACACTGCAACAAGAAATACCATTAGCCTGTTGCGCTAAAGGCCAGAGTTCACCATGGCAGCTAATCACACTCTTATTCATGCTCCAGGGATATGATGTCACCTTCTGCAGCAGATGTGCACATGATAACTGACGTCTCTCAACACAATCATGTCTATCAAAGATGTACCTGTTGCAAAAGTTTAAAAAAAAGTTGATATTTTTGACAGCGCTACATACAATGTGTAGAGGTTCTCCCTATTCAGTAATTTCCCAGCTGTAAGGGCAAGATTTCACATGCCATTCAAAATTTTACAACTGAGATCTAACCTTTGCCTTCAGGGCCCTGTATAATGAGTGTGCCTGTGGATAATGATGTGCTTTGACAGCCATGGGGCAGGAAAGAAGGATTTTATTGAACAGCAAAATGGTTTGTTTGTATTACTGTTAGCTAACATGCTAACAGCAATACAAACTAACCATACAGCTAAAACTAACCACCAGTGCCCACAAATTTCAATCTCATTACGCTGTGCATGGAATACTGTAACTAACAGCACATGATCGGCATTGACTGTAATAATAATAAATAAATTAAAACATAACTGCAGAGATACAGGTCCAGGAGGGGACCGCTGACTGCCCAAACCCTTCCTCACCCAGAAACAGGAGTGTCCAATCATATCTCCCTCCCAGGTCATGGGGAGCGGCTGTGGATCACACCCTGGGTTTGGGGAGTTAAGGCTGTGTGTGACCTTCTGCAGAGCTGACTAAGCACCAGAACACACTCAGAGACCAATCCTTTACCCAGAACTCACAGTTACAAGTGCAATTTGTTTTTGGCTTCAAAATGTTTCCCATCTATATATCTGTATCCACAGAGGATTCACTACTCCCAGGAAAAAATAACAAGAAAAATGAAGTCTGAGATTTGAGATGTACTGGGTGGAGTGGTGTATGGGATTTGATGGTGGAAGGATCCAACTCCCTCTCGAGTCTCAATCAAACCCAAAGGCAAATCCAAAGCTGTTTACATTACATTCAGATGGAAATCAACTCTGTGCACTAATTGTGTGGCTTAGAGCATCTCAGAGGCTAGGAGCTCCCAGAGTCACTGAACGTAAAGTGCGTTTGGGTTTGAAAGCCCAACTCTAATCTGATTTGCAGATAAGAAAAATGGGACCTTTTAGCAAAAACAAGTCAAATGAGAAACATGTTCAACTGTTTATCCCTCCACGCTGATGGTATCAGACGATGAGGTTCTGTAAGAAGCAAAAGCCCTTCAAGAAAGAAAGGGATCCCTAGAAGTGAACTGTCTTCTGGAAGATAAATGTCAGACCAAAGAGCAAATAATGCAATATAGACCGAGTCAAATTATGCCTTCAGCTTTGGCACTACAATGCTGTCAGTCAATCCTTAACACTCCTGTATGTTGTTTGTTTTGTCTAGAATGGGCAGAAAAACCAATGGAAACAGTAAGAAAGGCATCATCCAAATGAGCAACTGAAGTGACACGTGCAAAAGGGTTACTGTGTACTCTGCTTACATTGAGAAAATAAAGCACATCATAAAAATAAACATACTGCCCTAGTGAAAAAATAAACTTTCAGATGTCTTCTTTGAGTGTTTGAAACATAAGCTCATGTGTGTAGGCCGGGTTGTTTTGCGTTCATTATCAGTCTGCACGCACAGTTTAGCATGTGCAGTTGGGGAACAGAGGTAGGAATTAAACAGGCGTCTTTGGACAAAGAGTCCCGCTGTGGCTCCGTCCTGCTGGTGTCTGTTCCACAGTGCATTGTGGGTAAGTGGCCCGACTGGATGACCTTGGCCTGGGCTGTTTTTCCCTCAGACTGAGCCTTCAGAGCTGCTCTTAATTAGGCCAGCGGCTCTCAGTTTTGTTGTTTTTAAGAAAGGCTCCACGGCCCCAGTGAGGGAGAGGCTGTGGCCAGCCCATGCGGGTGTGTCACACTGTCCAGATCAGGCCAGTGATAGGGCTGTGGACCCAGGTGAGGCCTTGTGGATGAGCGGGAACCGCTGGTAATATTGAAAGCTATGACTTGACTACGGATACCAGAGCTGTCTGCTGCCCCCTGGGGTTGAACAGTGGAACTACAAGCATCACAGAGCTTTGCACAATGCCCCCATGCACACTGCCCTCTCCTGGATCACACGCCACCGTCCTGCGCACAGACTGCACCATGCCAGGCTCCTCCGGTCAACTTATACCAGTGTTTTCAAAAATAGAAAGAACGGTGTGTGCTGGCAGGAATCACAGTGTAAAGACGGACGCTGTACACTTCAGTACACAATCAGCCGGGATCATAGACAGCCTTTGCTATGTTTAATTAGTCTCAACTGACATGGGCCTGGCCTCAATCATGAAAAAACAAAAATAACCAACTGTATAAAAATATAATAAAATAAAAGCACTGCCTACCCAGTAGTTTCCCCATTCAGCCACTGTAGGCGCTGTTTGTAACATGAGGAATTTCAGTGCTATTTTTTAAAACTAATTTTAGACTACTGACCTCGGCTGTTACAGTAGCTCACATCAAAACACTTGCTGCTAGCCGCACAATGATTTGTTTGCAGCTTTTCTAACAGCCCAATGCTTTTTCACAAGGCAAACTACACGAATGAAACCATCCATCCATCCTAGTGGCCCCGAGAAGACAGGAATTGCAAAAGAAAAAAATAAAAGTTTGGCGTGTGATGTGTGCGGCGTGTGTGCACTGCAGGACTGGGGCCAGCCGCACTTTTCTCCATCAGATACGCTGCCAGGTCATTATGCAGTTAGAGCATATTTACAGAGATGCTTCTGCTGCTGTGACTGTGCATTCATTTAGGAGTAGGACGAAGAGCAGACACCTGTTTTAAATCAGGTGAAAAGAAGAAAACAAGACTTTTATTTCACGTCATGTTTTCCTCCTTTATTTTACCCAGAAAGAGTGTCCTCACTAACCTCCTATTCCTGCAGGGAGTATATAAACCTCAACAGGGCCCAATCCTTGATCAGTGTTAGTGACTATTCTTAACCAGTATAAGTCCAAGATTTAAAACTAAAAATGATCCCAATATGGTATGCGTCACTAACAGGACAGCACGGTGATCTCCAGTGATGCCCACATTACCTATCCCCTATTTCACTGTGCATTGGCCCCGCGCAACTCGCCAGAGCACTGCTGTGTGGTGAGAAGAGCACTGACCCACAGACCGAATCTCTCCCTCCCTGAGTGACACGGGAAATATCAGGGATGGTGGAGAGTTCTCCAAAGATTTCATCATTCACTGGAGCAGGCTGCTGGTTGGCTAACCTATGAAACAAGTATATGAATTGCCGAAATGTCAAAAAGGGACATTTTTAATGCAGATTTCGTTGTATACCTTGCCTGAAACGTATTAGATTTGCACCATTGACATGTAGCTATTAGCCAAGATGTATTGCGATTACTTTTCACCGATTATCTACTCTTACAGGTAGTTTTCAAACTGGAGATTGACAAGAATTTTAAATTACAGGTCTAGCTGTGTTTCACAGAATTACCTTCTGCAAGCTTGGTGATTAACCCTCTGTATCTGAGAGCGCTACACAGCTCTGTGATATGTTTCATGTTTAAAACATGGTGCCTTCCTTACCTCATTGGGAAGAGAATTGGGAGAAACAGAAAGAGCTTTCCAGGATGTTGCAAAACCAAAGGCTGCATGAATGGAATCCAAATGACTTTGACACATTTGAAAATATTTTCATTTTATACTGGCAATCTCATAAAGACTACAGCTACAAATGAAAAAGGTAAAATACATGTTTATACTGTTTTCTGAAAAGCAGTTTTCACATAAATGCACATTACAGCACCGTTTTCAGCATAGTAAGACAAAGTTAGGCCCAGAGCTCTGTTCAAAAACATTATTTTGTGTGAACTGAATAAACACCATATCCACAGGGTATTGATCAACAGTACTAACTTACCAGCCAGAACTACAATAAAAATGAATGTATGTATAATTTTTGCAGTGTATATACAGAATAAACACTGAGTGTACATGTAGAGAGCAAATGTATAGGGTCAAATCAGTACTACCTACAGAGTAAGGGAGTGAAGAATTCATGACTGATATGAAACTGCCTTTTTATTCCCTTCCCCTCCACCCCCATTTTTTTTGTTTTCCTGATAATAAAAAACAAGACGTATGACAAGATAGCACAAAGCACAGATGAAAGGAGGAGCCGAGGAGGGTGTTTTGTAGATAAATGTTGAATTAGGCCAGAGAGGACAGAAAGCAGATTACAGAGGCGTTGTCGTGAATTACCATGGCGACACTCAAGCCAACAAACAACAAAACAAACATTCCTACTGTCCCTGTGCTCAAGGGACCGGCAAAATGATGTCAGAAAATGAAATGTTTATCTGTTGTGGTGAAAACAGGGATCTTTTCCCGCGCATTAGAAACTTTTGAGATTTACAATGTTCTTGGATTCCCACAAAACTGTTCAAAAGGTCTTTTGTTTCCCTGAACAAGAAACCAGTATTTATATACAGATTGTGTTGTACATTGTACATAAGTATCACTAAAGCCTTGCCCTCTTTCTTCCTCCAGGTTACCAGTTACCACAAAATATAGCTAAAAACTATAATCTCAGAGGATGTGTTCTGTAATTGAATGACCACAGTATTATTATTTTGCTTCCTTGTGTCGGAAACAAAATTGTTTTATGTGAAACGTCAAAACATTCCTCAGAGCATGGCTGAGCACAGCTTGTTCGTGAGAATGCGGGTAGTCCATACTGTAAAAAACTGGGTTAGGGGTCAAAGTTGAGGATTTGTGGGGGTGGGGGTGGGGTTGAGTGGTGGGGGTAGGTTGGTGTGTTCAGGCTCAGGAAGAATCAGGAAGAATCAGGAAGACTTGAACATCTCAGACCCTCCCTGGTTGATAGGAGGAATGGTTCTCATTATGATGGAGGGAAAAAAAACACTTCTTCAGAGCATCATTTCTCTCTCTCCTCCCCCTCCCATCCCCCCTTTCACATAAATGGAGGCTGAGGATGTGAGCGTTCATTCTGAGATCCTGCACATGCATGGCTCTGCACATTAGCATTGCCATTACCTCTGGCACAGAAGTCCTTCCAAGGGCAACACTTGGATAATCTCTGGGAATTATCCCACACAAAATATAATTCAATCACAAATAAAATAATCCCAAGAGATCTCAGTATATTGTGTTTCTGTGGTGAGGTACAAGGAAGCAGGTCATGCCAAACATGCAGAGCCAGGGAAGGCACTGATGCCACATTCTATGCACAGGGGATGTACAGAAGCTGTCACAAACTCTGGGTGTCATGTCCAGCTCAGACACTTGTCAGACACAATGAAGCTCACCTTTGTCCTGACTGTGCAGCAACCATCTTGGGCTGCTTAGCCTCTAACATCTGTAATTTAAGGGTAATTTTTCATGAATGAAGGAGGCAGAAGGAGATTTCTTCAGGGCCCTTTAAGGTCTTGGTCTTTCCTCATACAGCTTTCTAACACTGTCCATCTAAAAGAGTCACAGCTTACCAGACACCTTATCCAGAGGACTAGCTTCAAGAATCTCATGTTACATAGCTAATATTTGCTCATCTTTAAAGATAATAACCTTTATCAAGGGCTACTCAGTACATCTCCATCAAGAAATTCAACCCCACAAAAGTGTGGTTGTAAGGTCAGTTCAATGACTGCCACCCCGCAAAGGCAATGAGAAAAATGAACTTAAAAAAAAGTAAAAAATAAAAAATAGTCACATGATCAGCCTTATAAGGAAATAGGATTGCTTTCCCACCGAAGTCACCAGGAGAGCGCCGGGTCTTAGCCCACAGGAGGGGGTACCACAGTCGCCGGAAACCCAACCGGCGTGTATAAATATAGAACTACACAGCAGAACCGCGAGGGCCTGCTCTATGCAGTGCCCACAGGGATCAGCTAATGTGCCTGAAGTCCTTGTTTCCCTTGTAAACAGAGAGGAGAAGCTGTAAGCCAAATTCCACCCCCCTTTTTATAGCCTTTGTTTTGGGCGATGTACATTGGCATACCCGATTGTTCTTGGGCCCCTGTCTCAGGTGGGATGCCCCTCATGCCACCTCCAAACCTCTGAGCCTGGATCAGTTACAGATGTGCCGTTTGATCAGGGCAGATTTCTTCCTGTTCAAGGATCACTTCCCATTGGCTAAGGCCAAAAGTTCAGCGAGGGACTTCCAATAGGACACGTTGTCCTTCCTACAGGACACCATTTCAGAATGCGGATGGCTGCTGCTCACCTTTGCCACAGTACAAAGTGTGAGTGCCTCACCTGTGTAGCCACACTGCTACAGCGGACCCTCGGGATAATGACATCTGGTGAGTAAATAGATGCACTCCAGTGGTCCAGCTAAGATCTGAGAATCTAGTCCACGAGAATTATTTGCGCTGGATTTTCTTTGTAATTCGTATGCAATTCACAGGCTTGCTGTTGAAAAATGTTACAAGAACGTAGATGGATTAATAACATAGATTTTATTCATCATGGACAGCGCACATTAACCAAAATTTTCAGTTTCCACATCAATGTAAATGCGGCAGAGTTAGCTAATGGGCTCATTTTCGTCTGTAGACCCCAACCTGCATGTCTTTGGACATTCAGTGTGGCGTGTCCAAATCCTGCCCTCTAGCTGTCTGTCCCACAAAACAAAGGCCAGCGATGACGATTTGGGGGTGCATGAAGCACATTTGATGGGGGAAGTGGGTGCAGGGATTGAGTCAGCGCAGGAGAGAGGGGGAGGGGGTGGGCCAAGGTGTCAACTCTGAAGCCTTGGTGGGTCTCGTTTCGGTTACGCGATCTGTCATGGGAACATCGCCTCTTATTTTCTTTTCATTACCGGGCCGATCCCTCTGCAAATCCCCATCCAAACAGGCCTGGAATAACAGCTTATTTGATTTGTTTGGTCTTGGCGGAGGGTGTGCTGATTGTTAGCTTGTGGCTGAGATCCCGCTGGATTCCAGTTGCGTTTGCTGGTTTGCGTTCATTCAGGACTCAGTAAAGGTAGAAACGACCGTCCATCCAGCATAAATTAATCAGTTGGTCACCGGTGAGGCATTACAAGATTTCATTTTTTTTCTCACGCCAATAACCCACTCACCCTCTCCGGCACAGAGCATTGGTGTTTTAAAATGAAAATAGTTCCTGGAACAACCTCAGTGTCCTTAAAGGGTTCCGTGTCTGAGCCGCAGTCTGTTTCCTGGACCTCCGCTCGTTATGCAAGATAAGCTACAATATGAATTTTCAAAAGATGGCAGGAAAAGTAGAGAGAAGTTGAAGTGATTTAGGAGATGCTCACTGTTTGTGTCAACCTTCAAAGGGATCCTTTGTTTCAACGTTTGTCACTTCAGCGCTTTACATAAAATCTTGTACCAGTGCCCTGAGGAAAAAACCACAACAAAACAACAAAACACAGTCCTATTTTCTCTTATTTCTTCTTTTCTTTTTGTTCTCCTTTAAAAAGTCTGTAGTTAGAGGAAGGGCCGGGTAAAGAGGGGGGAAAGCACCCTCCCCCCGCCCATCAAGAACAAAACATTCTCAGATGTTGGCATGTCTGTGGCAATTTGGGAGGGCAGGTGAATGATGGAGAGTGGCAAGGCCTGGCAGGCTAGCACTGGGCTCACAACGGTTTCATCCTAATTGGCCTTCCCCCACAAAGCCTGCTTCCGATCACCCAGACACAGGGGGCTGGGCTGTGGCAAGTTCCCTGGTCCCCCTCCTGCGTACACATACAGTTTCCTGTGATCTGCTTAGTGTTTCCCAAACAATTGGTTTATGATGTGTATAACTCAATGGATGAACTTGGCCCTAAGAACTGGCAATGTGCATGCAAATCTATTGGCAGAAGATGGCAAAGACACGGTCCACAGGAAAGGTGGGGCAGTTGAGACGCTCATTCAATTGAGTAAATTCAAGTAAACAAACAAATTGTTCAATCATTCAAAATTGAATTCCATATACAGTGGGCTCCAGAATTATTGGCATTTTGAAAAATGCATACACTAAACAACCTGGATAATATCTAGATTTTATGTTCAAACATATGGGAAAAGTATATACTTATATTTCAATAGATTTACTCTCATGTTTCAATGTTTTTTATTTAGTAATCTAATTTATTTCTGAAAACCACAGGTGCCAAAATGAAATTGGCAATACAATTTTACTTTAATTTAGTTCATATCAGTATATTGTGTCATAACATCACTTCCTGTTTCACTAGAGTATAACAATTAGGTAACAGGCATGCAAAATCCCGTTGTCCATCATCAGCATGGGAAAAGCTGAAGAACTGTCAATTCTGAAGACCCAGACAGTAATTAACCGTCACTAGTTGGGTAATGGGTACAAAAAAGTACATAAACAGTCAAACATATCACTTAGCACTGTAAGGCGTAAAACATATGGAATGGTTGCAATCTTGGCAGGAAGAGGATGCAGGTGAATATCCCCATGCTCGAGAAAGAAGATGGCTGATATCCTTGGGACACCCCCCTCTCCATACCAGTAAACTATTTGGAAGGGTGGCACAAATACATCCTACACTGAGTACAATAAACAAAACCAACATCTTGAGCCAAACCTCATTGGAATTATGATTGGATGAGAGTGCTATGATTAGATGAAGTGGAAAATAGCATGCATATAAGGAGAAGCACCTCATACCTACTGTCAAACATGGTGGCTGGTCATTGATGTTTTAGAAACATTTTGCTGCCAGTGGTCCAGGGGCACCATTTCAACAGCACAATGAATTCAACAAAGTACCAGGAAATCTTGACGGAAACTCTGGTTGCCTCTGCTAGGGAGCAGAATCTTGGTCGTAGGTAGATTGTCCAGCAGGGCAATGACTCCAAGCATACATCAAAATCCACACATAAATGGTTACAACAACAATGTTCTGCAATGTTCTTAGTCTTCAGACTTAAATCCCATTTTGGGATGGGGAAATAAGCTGGCAAAGGTAGGAGTTTGATTCCTGCCCAGTCATCTAAAACTACAGCTAGGTATTTAACCTATGAAACTAACTTAAGGATCTGTCATGCAACTGCCTCCACCATGGATGCCGTGTATTTCGTGCTGGAACACTGCATTTGGACTTGACAAGTGGAAGGTTCCCTTGAAATGAGGTTTCCTCTGGAACAAGGACAGAGGAGGTTGAGGAGATGACACAGCATCGTTTGAAAGAAGCCATATTTACATTGAAGAACAAAGATGGAAAATTGTCTTTAAAAAACAGTATTTTTTGGGGGGTTCATGAGGAAGTGCATAATTCTGACCATTATGGCTGGTGTTTGAAGTCAGCGCACTTTACTGTGCAAGCCAGCAATTTGCCATGAAGGCAGGATACCCTGTCCTCCGTCCCTTTGCTCTTTAACGTTTAATGTGACTGCGATTAACCACAACAAGATATCTTGAGGCCCGGTCCTTCATCCTCTGAAATCCCTGCGTATGTGTGCAGTTTTGGAATTCCATCCCGGCATGCCGTCCGGACCGTAAAGTCTTTGCGCTCTTTGGCGGGGACACACCGTGGAAGCCCGATTTTCCTCCTCCCTCTGAGGTTCCCAAAGCCGGCTCACCTGGAACCAATCTGGAGAAAAATCCAAGTGTTCTGACTTGAAAGCCTTGTCTCTTCCCCTTTGATAGTCCTCCCCTTGGTAGCCCGCTCCGCACTGTAAATAGACTGCGCCTTGAAAAAAATATCAAGGGGGAGAGAGATCGGAGGGAAAATTTCCAGCCATCAAAATGCATTATGTAAATGGCCCAATAACAAAGCTCAGATACAAAACAGAAAAGTAGAGTTGGGGCTTTTGCTGCAGAATGGCTTTACCAGCTGTAACTGCATCTTCAAACACAACGTACATACATTACATGGGCGGCCCTGCTTCACCCCCGTGTGATTCATAATAGACCAGGATCCCAAACCTGACACAATACACTGCATTCCCTGCTCTGGGTACTGTCAGGGAAAACAGTTCACAGTTGCACAACCTGGGCGGGTCAAACAGCCGTGCCGTTCAAATAATTGAAGACCCATTCTTTGCTATGGAGAATTCCAGAACTGCCTCAATAATTGTTCAATAATCTTGTTTTTCCTTGTTTCTGAACTTTTGTGGAATTCAGCTGTAAATGTTAAGGCCACTCTGGTCCTAAACTGCTCTGTATGTTCTAATAACCTTGATATGCACTTCTTTGTATGTTACTTTGGATAAAAGCATCTGTTAAATAAAATGCAATGTAATGTAATGTAATGTAATGTAATGTCAGGTTCTGGTCCCTTGCCTGGCTAATATTAATCTACATTCTTGATATATGCTCATATGACTGATATGGCAAAATATGGTATATACCCTATATTCTATATGCTATAACCCAATGAAGAATGAATGTCCTACTGTATATGTTGTATAAATACATAAAAACTACTGAGAGTAGTTGTTGGCTAATACTGATACTGAATATTTTCTCGCCACTGCTTGAGGGTTTTTGATATTTCCTATTTTTCTTCCATTCTGTTGCTGTGTAAAGTGTCTTTGGTACAGTCTGCTGTGAAAAGCACAAATAAAATTGAATTGAATTGAATTAAACAAATGAACAGAACTGAAAGCTGGCAGGAGTGTGTTTGTACTGCCGATATGTGCGCTCTGATTGGCTTGAGCACTTTAATGGTGATGACAGGAAGTTCGTTCAGGTGCCAGTGGTTGTCAGTAGATGCAGCAGACCGTTTTACGGGCTGAACAAAGCGAAATTCCTGACAAACGCGCCACAGTGCGTTTATATATTGACACCTTAGATCGTTTTTATATTCGACACAACCCAGCATTCTTCGTTAATTGTTTTGTTGATTTCTTTCCCTCTTCTTATGAGCTGTGAATAAACCTTATAATAAATAATAAATCTTATTGCTTAGATACAGGCCAAAGACAAGCCAAGATATGCTGAATGGCTCGCTCTACTCGCGCATGTTCATTAAAAGTGTTCAGTAGCAAAACGCTGAGCCAATAATCTGTCCAATAATACAGGCCCTTAGCTTCAAGGCTGACCTGTTGGCAAGTCGGGTACAGATGCTATATATGGGACAGTGTCTCTGTGCGTTGTCTGTCTGGAATTTGATCCACAAGACTTTTTAAGAAAATAACACTGCTTTCCTTATTCAGGACTGGTACTTTGGAAAAGGTTACATGCTGACCCTGCATGTGATTTTAATTGAGAGATTAGCAGTAATTCAATAAGTGATGTAGGGACAGGGGTGCATGGATCGGAGGCGTAAAGCAAAAGAGTGTTGTGAGGGGTCTTTGTCCGTGACCCCAGTCACAGCTGCCGCCTTTAAGAGCGAGTCACAAGTCCTGATCTGTGAGAGGCCAACACCCCTTACCTCAGTGCTGCCCCCACCTGGCTATGCTCAGCAAAGCCTGTCCATTTCTATTCAGCCTGTGCTGAGTCTGTCCATTTCTATTCAGCCTGTGCAGTCTGTCCATTTCTATTCAGCCTGTGTAGAGTCTGTCCATTTCTATTCAGCCTGTGTAGTCTGTCCATTTCTATTCAGCCAGAGTAGAGTCTGTCCATTTCTATTCAGCCTGTGTAGAGTCTGTCCATTTCTATTCAGCCTGAGTAGAGTCTGTCCATTTCTATTCAGCCTCTGTAGAGTCTGTCCATTTCTATTCAGCCTGAGTAGAGTCTGTCCATTTCTATTCAGCCTGTGCAGTCTGTCCACTTTCTACTATCCTCTGCTTGCACGCCAAGCATTTCTGACACAGTGACCCAAGCTACCAATCAACAGGCCCAGAGGGCCCATTCAGAGCAGAACTTAGATGAGATTTAGATGAGAAAAATGTCTTCCTGCAGTGATTTCAAAAATATGAACTGGCCTTTTAAAGGCCCGCCATGCCAAGCCTTCATATCAAGCTTGTACGAGGTGGGGCAGGTGGCTGGGCCAATCCGTGTAGTGACCATTGTGATGACTTTCGTCTGCCGAGTAAATGCTTCCTCCAAAACCGGATTCCGATTAAACGACTTGTGTACCTCATCCAGAGCACACACCCTGTCTCAGCACTCTGAGGGCACAGGCACTGGGATCATGCCTAACACCCACCCTGCAATTTAGTGATGTCAGTCTTCTCCAGTCAATTCTCATTTTCCCCTAATTCAGTTTTAAAGGAACACTCTGGCACTACTGTAATTTACTGGGACATGGTGCGTGACATATTTTCACAGTTATAGTACATGTCAAACGGTTCCATACGTGACTTTAAAGTCTGCTAACTCTCCACCCCTTTTAAGTCAAAGTGGCAGGCAGGGTGAGGCTGGTAGAACAGGCACAGTCTAATCTTCACAACATCAACGACGCTGACCACCTACACACTTTCACTCAAGACAAATAAAACTTGATCCAGGGACTTGGACCCCATCAAATAATTTTTAATAAATCTGTCACACGGATATAGGAATTTTGTGGAATGGTTCTGTGATGGGAGTAATATACTGTACACGCAGACACTGAATTCCTGTCCAATAACTTCATGAAATGTAGAGGACTTCCTTCACTGTTCCCTCTGAGGAATCTGTTCTCAATCCAGTCCCTGTAATCACACTCAGCTCAAGAACTGGGCTCAGTTCAAAATGAGCATCACTACAAGTGCAGGCTCCATCTGACGGTTCCTGGATCTAACCTCAACCTTGATCCGGATACTGACATATATCACCAACTGAACTGTGTGAATGGGAGATAAACGAATACACAATTTTGTCCGATCAGGGCACGGCAGGCTTTAGTCAGTCAGGGCTCCTTGGTTTAGCAAACGCATGACTTCCTTCAAATCACCTGAAGTACTTTTGGACTGGACAGTTATGCTATGCAGCCTATCTTTACAAAATTAGGAAGCACTCTGTTGTTGCATTCTGTGATGTTTTCCATCCCTCAACAAAAAGAAGCAATGACACAGAAAAAGCCAAAGAAGGCTGGCCAGGCCAGTTATCCCTGTGACCTGAACAGCTGTGCTAAGGCTTTGAAACACCATTAAGGGTTATTGGTAGTAACGAATCATCACACAAAAACTCACATTTCTAGGTAATGATCCTCATTACAGCAATATAATTATTGTACGCTATTGTAAGTTATTGAACAAGGAAATGACCAAGTCAGGTTTTATGAGGAAAAACACATGTTTCTTTGTCAGCCTCCCTCATTAGAGTAATATGGAATGTACTTATGTAGAGGGTGAACATAGCAGTGTGTGGTGCATGATGTGGTGAGTTTTGGCCTGGCTGATAATGGAACAGTAGCAGACCAGACCTTCATTTTTCTAGACCGGCTGTAAAGTTTTATTTCCAATCACAGTTGCTGACTCCCAAGCAGGAAATAGGGCTCACAGGCGTAGCTGGCATGAGTTGGAACCTAATGGCACGACATAGCTTGGACACCACCAGCAGTTTTCATTCTGTGAGTATGCCACGTCAAAGCACATGAACCATTGCCGTGCCATATAAACGAAATGCCACGAAATTACACCACAACTAAAACAAAAATGCTCAACCGAAACACAGCTTGTGAGGTCTTCTCAAACTGCCTTTTCATCACACACTGTCAATAAACAGAAAAAGGAAACTTTTCAATCAATCAGTTTTATTGCAGTTTCAATAATTTTACCTCAAATGCAGTATAAAACTACTGATACTATATTGTCATACTGCATTACTGCAGTTTAGCAAATTAAATTGAGAAAGATCCAAGAACCACATTATAACATCATTTACACAGTACTTGAGACCAAATATAATGAATAAATGTTTTTCTTGAGCACTGATCCTAAGCTGAAGTTAGCAGGTTCTTATCAGGGGTGAGACATTTCTTAGAGGCAATTGACATTAATTGGGTCAGTGCAACAGTATGTGTAGATAAGATTAATTTATACATGAATCATTACAAGTCTCCAGCGACTTACTGGTGTAAACCAATCATTGTGCTTTGCTGTAGAGAGCACATGGTAAGCGCATTTGTTTGTTATT
The DNA here is from genome assembly GCF_963514075.1 of Conger conger. Classification (NCBI taxonomy): domain Eukaryota; kingdom Metazoa; phylum Chordata; class Actinopteri; order Anguilliformes; family Congridae; genus Conger; species Conger conger. Next base: position 13,745,922 of record NC_083765.1, read on the forward strand.
TGGCTCAAGCAAGTCTGTGATTGACAACTGATTGACACCGTAGCAACACCCATTATGCAATTCTTGAAACTTCATTTGCCCGTCACTAATAATAAATATACAGTCATGCAAAGTGTACTGTATATGTTTTACTGAGAAATAATAAAAATAAAAATAAACACTTTCCTGGTTATGTTACAGAACTTGAGCAAATTCAAAGTGCTCTAAAGAATCTGTCATAGGCCCCTAAGCCATTGAAACACTGATACGCTGTCATGCCTAAGTGCTGTCAGGGTATCAATGACACAGCCATGTTGAGCTTCATTGTTAACCATCAGGCCCGAAGCCTGAGGGCCTTCCTCTTCCTCTACCCTGGATCCACACGACCCACCTCTCACCATCCACCAGCGGAAGCCGTGACATGGTGAGTCTAATCCATTTTCCGTGCCTTTCCTCTGCAAGGCCCCCCATGCTAATCTGATTCATGGGCTCATATTGTTCCTGTGGAGGCTTCAGTGATGTTCACAGCAATCATTATCAGTTTAAGCTGTGGTTAACATCCTGGCGCTGCTGTTAGCCAAAACTGCCAGGAAGAAGTTCAGTACAGGGATGAGACACGGACACAAGGTAGGGGCACAGTCTGCTGAGCGCGATGTTCATGTCCCGCCCTCCCTTCCCTCACATTGCAGTGGAATGAATGAGCTATGAAGAAGATGCATCTTCGACTGCGCTAAAGTGTCCTCCCAAATTAAATCAGAAACATGACTCTGATTAAGGATGCAGTTTGAAAGGGCTCCTTTCTTGTCTTTCCTAGGACATTCCGAGCCATTACAGTGTGATGAGTGCCCCTTTCTGTTTTTTCCCCCTATGGTGACCTTGGCTACAGAGTTCAGAGTTGCTGCAATACCTGATGCTGCAGATGAGGTGGCCTGGAACAGTGTGTGTGTGTGTGTGTGTATATGGGGGGGGGGCAAGCTTGCACAACAGCATCTCTACAATGGAAAAACAGATGTGGCTGGCCATCAAAACAACACTGGAGGTCTGAGAGTTGGATGCGTGTGTATTATTTTTTAACCTGACCCTGGTTGTCACATCACACTATTTATACACTCAGTGAACACTTTATTAGGTATTTATTTGACTTATTTATTAGACTTTTACTGCTGTAGCCTATCCACTTGGAGTTATGATGCGTTGTGCGATAGAAGATGCTCTTCTGCATACCAATGTTGTAATGTGTGGTTATTTGCGTTACTGCCACCTTCCTGTCAGCTTTGACCAGTCTGGCCATTCTCCTCTGACATCTCTTATTAACAAGGCGTTTCTTCCACAGATAATGTTCGTGCAGTGTTCTGGAAACAAGTGATTAAACAATGTTTTTAGAACCTTGCTCACAGAACATTCCCCAGTTGCACAAAACAATAACATTAGGAAAATGTTCTGGTAACCTACAGTGAGGTTCATAACGTTATGAAATGTTACATAAGAACTCCCAGAGAATTGGTCAGCCTGGTTAGTGGTGCTGATGTGTATCGGGGCAGAGAGCGAGGACACTCTGTTATTGGCTGTAGTGACGAGTTGGGGTGCTGGACCACCCCTGGCTCCCACTGAGGACACTGAGGGCAAACCCCCCCTCTCCAAGCCCAAGGCAGCGCTGGGTCCCCCGCTGACCTCCCCCAGCCACGGGTGACATTTGCCAGAATGGCGGTTAGGAGAAACGCCAGGACATGGATCCAGCTTCTCTCATTCCAGGATCATTTCCCACTCTCTCCCGCAGAGCCGGGTATTCGGATTAGGGGAATTCCTGAACCATTAGGAGAAATGTGGACGGGTTGCAGGCAGCCTTGGTATCAGCGGCCAAAACATTACAGCTGAAATGTCGCTTTTCACATGGTAATGGCTTGTTTTCATGGATGTTGCACTTACGTATCTAAAAAGCACCCCGAGGATTTGAGAGTATTTCATCGGTTCAAATACACCGGACGAGCTCAGTAAAGCATTGAAAAGTATTTGAATCCAAAACAATTACTTATTTCACCCAGGTATGGTGTGGAGTAAGGGTCCCATCCCACACCTGGGCCCAGTCATATCCAGTGGCAGCTTCTCACCCCAGATTTAAGGAGGTCATTACAGAGACTGCCCGCCCCGCCCCTTTACACCAGCTGCTCTTGTGGGCAGGAGACGTTTTGCTTGATGGACAGGCCTTGCATGGAAGTGGTGATGTCATGGCAGCCCAGACAAGATCAGCTGCAATGTCTGATGCCAAAACATTATGACAGCACGCATCTGCATGTCTAGCAAAAATAATGGGAGAACATTTGTATTACATTTCTGCTTTTACTTTTCCCCAGAGGCAATTCTGACAGCACCCATGGTCTTCAGAGGTTGCTTGCTCCTGGCCTGCATCAATAGCAGCTGCTCAACATTCTCACTTGAATTCTCAATGTATGTAAGAACAGGGTGGACTGCTTTCTTTAGAGGGTATTTGATGTTATCTTCAGCTTTAATGCAGACACCCATATACAAGGAGAACAGCAATAAATACCTCAGTTATTCATCTTTTTCCCAATACATCATGCTGAACTCTGCCTGTCAACAATCTTCAGAATGCACTGGGGCATCGTGGAGCTTTGCATTTAGTTTGTTTCTTAATGTGACGTTAGTGAAGAACAGGTTCGATGAGAATGACACAATGTACACAAAACTAGAATGAGAGCTGGCATGTGATTTGTAAAATGAGCAAAGCGATTTTTCTGAAGCTCTCCATCTTTGAAAAAAGATACCAGAATATGGCATTTACGTTTGTAATATTGTTCAATGGAAAAGGCATTAGCGAGGTCCATCATCAGATGAGCCCTCCCGATTACAGGATAAAGAAACGTCTTTAAAGTACAATTACTGCAAGAGTTGAAAGACAGGAACCTAACAGGAGTAAACATTCCTGTGGCACAGAGGAATCAAAACATGCAGCTGAGAATCCTTCTTTCATTCTTCCATGCAATTCACAGGGAGAAAATCTCTATGAGAGCACACTGGATCCCAAGCCAGATCAAAGATGTGATTCTGGCTCCCATACAAGGAAGATTGCTTCTCTCCCCCCCCCCCCCCCCCCTCCCCCCCAGTTCCGATTTAAATTAAAAACAGACCTCTTAATTTCTGATGCTGTTTTCAAGCCGACGACACAAGCATATTGAATAACGTCTAATTGCTTTCTGTGTTGCCATTAACAGGGAAAGCAGCCACATTGCACATAGGGCAAGTCAATAAAATGGCTTGAAAGAGGCCATTTAAACCTTTCTGATGGAAATAAAAGAGGGAATAAAGTCAAACAGTCTGAGGCTCCACATAATCCCCCCGATCTCCTCTGCACGAGAAACTGCTGGCCCTGTTTCCTGCTCAAACCAAACATTTTCTCTCAACATGATATCTCCATTCCCAACCCCTCAGAGGGGCTACAGGGAAAACATTCTTTTGATTTGAGTGACAAAAATAAAAATAAAAAAAGGAAAAAATAAATGAATTAATTTCCATGGGATTTTGAACAGAATCTCCCTTACATTCAAAATGCCTTCCAATAACCAAAGAGAAAAAATGAGGCCCGTTTGGCTTAGAAAGCCCATCTTCTGCATGCCCACCATCAGTGCAGATAACTGCAGCTCCAGCACTGTAATTCACTGAGCGCTAATAATTAGGTACAGCCTATAAATAGCCTGTGATGCATTTTGACAGAGATGTCATCATGGAAATAGTGCTTAGAGGTTCATTCCCCAGGCAAAACCCCCCTGTGGCAACGGCGGAATCCAAACGGATGGCGACTGGGATGTCTGAACAGAGCCTTTCCTGACCAGTCAAACTCCTCTCCTTTAAGAAAATATTTAATTAAACGTCTGTTGTGTGCCTGGGGGTTGACGGCATGGATGGGGAGAGGGGCTAACCCGTCATGAAAGGGTGGAGGAGCGGGATGTTATCATGGGAGGATTTAGTTTCTCTGGTGGGTCCGAGGGCAAAACAAGGCCGTCGGAAGAGAAAGTGAAAGCCGATTTGCCGGCCAGTCCAGAGGAGGGGGCGGGGGGTGACCTGTAGCTCAGGGGTGGCCAAGCACAGCGGGATCAGACAACTCCAAAAACGTTTAAAACCTGTCTGCATGAGAGTAGAAAAGTGCTATCTTTCACAACCATGTTAGAGTGTAATCATTATGCTGACTTCTTTAATAAAAGGTTTTTGGGAGTTTCATAAGTACGTGACAAAAGGATGCATTCCATTGGAGCCAAAGGTACTGCTTAGCAGCCAACCTGCCTGGAGAAGGTGAATGTCAGAGGATACGGATGTCACACAAAACATAACCACAGCCACAGTATTCCAATTCAAATTCAGGTGGTAAAGGTAACTTGGTGAAATCACAGTCCCAGGTGCAAATACTAGAGACACAAGAAACAAATCAATTCCCGAGGGCGGTATTCCACAAAGCAGCATTACTGAGCTAGCTGGATAACTGCACATGGAGCAATTATTTTCACTTCAGTCCATGGTCCAGAGTTGGCAATTGGGACTGTTTTCTGGGTTTTGCTCTGTGTAGTTATCCAGCTAGCCCATGGAATCAATCTTCATGGAACAGAGCCCAGATCTGTAAGTGAGTTAGAAGGCATGTGTGAGTGATTCATAGACAGGTATACGATTCACAGTGTGCAACCTATGACAGCTTTTTTTTCGTATTGATGTCAGGGGACTTTGCACTCTACAGATATTCCAAGTGCACTAGATCCTGCGATGCCATTCCTGTGTACAGATACAGTAACTGCAGATTCTTTATTAAAGATACTCACCAAGCAGTAGGGTCTGTTCAGGCAATAAGGAAGACATCTAAAAACAAGAAAAACAAAGTTAAGGGATGGAACCATGGCATTGGCCCTCACAGACTGAGGGAGGCGTCTGACCTTTATGAAGCTGGCAAGTGGCACTCAGTCATTAAGCCCTCGCCCTGCCCTTCAGCATGGCTAATACTGCACTGCCTGAACAGTGTGTGTTTATACTGAGGCTCAGACAGGCCTTTATGTGGGGAATCATAGTAGACTACAATGACTCAGTTTTAGAGCACAAGACTTGTGTGGTTTTGAAATGGAAAACCCAAAAAAGACGTGAACGTTTGGTAAAACAAGTGAAGTGGAGGGGGGAAAAAAATGTGCACACGTTCCCACTCCCTGACCTTTGACCTGTGGTGTCCCTCTGAGCTCCCACCTTTCTGTCTACGAGAGGACTGGACTCCAGTGTCCCTCTCCACAGGAGACTTGGGCTCGGGCGGCCAGGGGTTCAGGGGGGTCAGAGGTCATTGTGATGACAGGTCGCGCCTCGCTGTGAGAGTCCTGGCTTTCCCCACAACCAAAACACTGGAGGGGAGGCAGAGGTGGTGGTGGTGGTGGGGGGGGGGGGGTTGGCAAGCTCATCTGGCCACCCCTGCCCCCGCTCGCCAGAACCCATCCAGATAAAAAGCCGAGGATCAGGCCCCCCTGGAAAAACAGCGGCAGGATCACGGGTCATCCTCAGGAGATCACATGGCTCTTTCATCCCATCAAAAGCTTATTTACAGGGAATGTGGCTTCCTCCTGTCAGCAGGAGCCGCGTCTGTTTACCTGTGCCAAACCGCCAAACTCCCGTTTCGGTTGCGTGTTCCAGTGTCCACGCTTGTTTTCCTACCGCCCTCCCCCGATAGCCCTTCTCACGTGTTTCTTTTCTGATACACGCCAAGCTTGTCCCTCCACACCCTAAACACATACATGGCCTCTGTTACAACCCAAACAGTTATGAAAGCAACAAAACAGATTGGCCTCCTGGTTTTTGGCCTCTCGTTTTTGCCAATCCTGCGCCTCTCTTGCCAAATCATTCCTTATAAGCCTCTGGTGCCAGTGTTCCCTAAAATATGAAACTTTCACTCCCGTTCCAAGGTTTGTCCTGCAGCGGCGAGTAGTCTCGAAATTGAAAGAGGCCCTCAAGGCTGCAGCGCAGTCTGGAGTGAAGGCTTTCACTGGAAAAATTGAAAGATAAGTGACTTTAATATGCTTTATTTCTAACAGCCCTTGGAAGCGGTAGAGAATGACAGTAAAGCACACGGGTGTAAAGGAGAGCCAGATCCATAACTGAACTTTACATGAAGACCCCAGAGAGTGAATACTAAACAGCTCAACCCATAAGGGAATCATTCAGACAGAGCACATTTTCATTTCTACAAACCAAGTGGCATGGAACAGTGTGATGACGGAACCCAGAGAACTTTGGGGGGAGAATGTGACCTCACTCAAGAGAAATGCCCCCGTAATGTCCTCCTGTGCTCAGACAGAACATGACCTCACTCACGAAAGATGTCCCCTTAAGTTAAATTAAAGTATATATATTTAACTATCCTTTTGTGAACAAAATATATCCATGAATGATACTCTCACTCTTCACAACAAAGTCCTCAATTTCAACATGGCCGCCAAGCACCAGTAAACTCTTCCAGTGTTCAGACAGAACATGACCTCACTCAAGAGAGATGTCCCATTATTGTGCCCCAGTACTCACACAGAACATGACCTCACTCATGATAGATGTCTCCTAAATGTCCTCCTGTGACCACACAGAACATGACTTCACTCATGAGATATCCCCTTAGTGTCCTCCTGCGCTCACACAGTACATGACCTCACTCATGATAGATGTCTCCTAAATGTCCTCCTGTGACCACACAAGAGATGTCCCCTTAGTGTCCTCCTGTGCTTACACAGAACAAGACTTCACTCATGAGAGATGTCCCCTTAGTGTCCTCCTGTGACCACACAGAACACGAATTCACTCAAGATGTCCCCTTAGTGTCCTCCTGTGCTTGCACAGACTGGCAGTGCTGAGACTAGACAGACATGTGGGCTGTGACACTGCCAATAACACAGGCTGAGAATGGCAGCCTTTCAACTGCGATCAACAGGCCCCGCCTGCACTATACACTGCAATCGCAATCACTGCCATTCCTCAATCTGTTCTGATTGCTTTGGCCCCTGTCCCATAACGAGGCTTCAGGACATTCTGCTTTCAGAAAACTGACCCGAGAGCTTACAGATGCATTAGGGAGTCAAGAACAATCCATTTGATTTGGATGTGAAAATTGTTTGGATGTAATTTATGGGATAAAAGAAAACTTATTTGGACAGCCCCGTAATTACGTTTTTCACATACCGATTCAAGTTGATTTACTGCAAGGCCCAAAAACGACCGGCAAAATTAGATAAAAGGTGGCATATTATATATTACAGTTGTGCCAACTGGAGATAGAATTACAACAGTATTACAGTGACTGTTTTTCAAAGGTTGTAACTGAGTTTTCATTTCAAATTAAAATCATAACAGAATTTGAAAAAAGAAAAGGGTCTGTCTGTTTTATTGTAGAAGTTTTCAAATTAATTTCTCGCTGACAGACAACAAGTTTATTAAAACCACAATACACAAGAAAAAAAGAAGACAATAGTTTGGACTGTATGGGTTATATACAGTATGTATATAGCCATGGGAAAATTACTTTTGTGTACAATGAGCAAGCCAACATAAAAAGCAAATGCCTTGAAGCACTCCCAAGTAAAATCCAAGCATTGGTACATTACATTATTGGCATTTGGCAGACGCTCTTATCCAGAGCGACATACAGTTGATTAGACTAAGCAGGAGACAATCCTCCCCTGGAGCAATGCAGGGTTAAGGGCCTTGCTTGAGGGCCCAACTGCTGTGAGGATCTTATTGTGGCTACACTGGGATTCGAACCCCCCGACCTTGCCTGTCCTTACCTTAACCACTATGCTACAGGCCGCCCTGGTACAGGTGAAGAGAGGGCCTGGACAGACTGCAGTACTCCACTTGCCATCACTAAACTCTGGGATGACATTTCAAATGCCGGGCAGAAAAAGTACGTTCATGTGCGTGTGGTTGGTTCTCATTTCACCCATGTTTTCTTATTAGTGGTTTCATGTTGTTGAAAGGCATTTTCATAATAACAGCCTGTGGCACAGAGATATTTTCCCTTCGATTTGGAAAATGAAGGAGAGAAAATCAGCCAGCTGAGAAGGGATAGCTGAAAAAGACGCAGGTTTATTTTAGATCCAGGGAGAATTCTCCGCTTGCCTCAGCGTGGGGGTTGGGGGGCTGCTTTTATGATGAATCTTTCAGACACTGTGGGAGCTGAGGATAAGGACTGCCAAGATCATCTAAAGTAAACCTAATAAATCATCCTTTAGCATTCTGTATTCAGTGACGGCACATATGACTCATTTTACTGTAACTCACTTTGCAGTATTAAATTTGGAGCAAGTGCTCCTTTTTTAGATTTGGTGGTAACCGAAAGTAACAAAAAATGCTGTTGGCCAGGAGAAGGATACTGTGGTTATGCTTTGATGTGCACACGGTTTGGCCTGTGTGTAGCATGGGCGGTGTATTCTTAAAACAGGTAAACAAACAGCCGTGCTTTCAGAAATAGAGCACTACAGGTGACATGAATGAAGGGACTGCAAAATAAATGAGATTCTGACTTTTGATAAGCCTCAGGAGTCAAATTTATAGTTCAATTTACAGCTCATTTTCAAAGCAAACCCATTTTAGTCACATTTGATCGCAGCTCTAAGTGTTCTCGAGACCATATCACCATTCTTGTTGTTCTTCAACCTGACAAAATGAATGAAACGTGCACTTTGAACATCTTTGAACATCTTTGAACATCACTGCCTGAGAAGCAGTTTCAGGGGCTGATATGCACTGCACAAATTTATGAAGGCCTGGCAGAATTACAGGTTTCCATTATTTTATTTCCATCACCAACACCTCCCTTTAAGAATTATCGATCATGATGATAATATTCAGTTCTATTATCAAGATGGACACTCCATGTAACTACCAACAGCTTATTTTATAAGTGCAACAGCAGTCCGAGCAATTACGCTGAAACATTCTGAATATAATGAATCCCGGCAGGTTTCACCATCTCATAATGTCAAAATAGTTAACCTTCTTAAAAAATTTACATTTTTATCAAAAATAGCTGAATCCTACCAGATCTAAATATATTACATTACATTACATGAATGGCATTTGGCAGACGCTCTTATCCAGAGCGATGTACAACAAAGTGCAAAGTGCAAACCAATACCCGAGGATAAGTGTGCTGAAAGACCATAGAGGGAAGTACAATTTCAACTGTTCAGTACAACAAAGATAAGGACTAGGGCCTATTAGTGTTCTGCAGTGCATTAGTGTTCTGCAGTGGGTTGGTTGCATTTTCTCCTGGATTAGTTAAGTATTATTTGTTTGCTTGCTGATTCTAAATTCAGTTTAGTTGTCATTATAGTGTTCTGTTGTGTACTTGTTTGTTTGTTAGCTATTACAAGTGGTGTTTATTTAGATTCAGTGAAACTGGGTTAGGTGTTTGTTTCTCTCAGGTAAGCTAGGCTATTAAGTTAGGCTATTGTTTTACTGGCTGGCAGGCCACAGCTTTTGTTGTAGGAGGAGCCAATACTTTGCACCCTGCTCAGGGTATAATTACTGGCACACCTGAACTCACTTCAGTGTGCATTAGTGTTCTGCAGTGGGTTGGTTGCATTTTCTGTATTCAGCGTCAGTGTTATTTAAGCAGTTGTGTAGCGCACCAGCGGCAGCTGTGTGCGGCAGCCTCGGCTACTTGCCTCGGCGTACGAAGTCGCAGGTGTACAAAGTTGAGGGTGTCTATCTACGGGTGTCCATCAAGGCTGTTCGAGAGCCTGATGTTTGATTTTGTTTTTGCTGCCTGCCCTCATTCCACTGTGTAGTATTCCCCTTGTCCTCCCTAGTTCCCTCCATGTGTTTCCTTCCCATCCCTGTCCTCTCTCCTCTCCCCAGGTCCCAGTCAGGTAGGAGGTTCGCCTCCCGCCAACATGGGCAGAATATCTCTAACCTCATCTTCCCTCCCAGATCCCCTGGTATTGATCTCTGTGTGGCTGGTGGCCTCTGGAACTGCCAGTCCGCCGTCCAGAAAGCAGACTTCATATCTGCCTATGCCTCCCACCTCAACCTTGACTTTCTTGCTTTAACTGAAACGTGGCTCTCACCTGAGAACACGGCCACCCCGGCTGCCCTTTCCTCTGCCTTCTCTTTTTCCCACACACCCAGATCCTCTGGCAGAGGAGGTGGCACAGGTCTCCTAATCTCATCCTCATGGAGATCTAGTGTCTTCTCCTCATCCCTCTCCTTCTCCTCTTTTGAATTTCATGCGGTTTCTGTTACTCTGCCGTGCAAACTGTTTATCATTGTTGTTTATCGCCCCCCGGGTCCTCTGGGGAACTTTTTGGATGAGATGGACATCTTCTTCCCTTTCTCGCTAAAACCCTGGAACGGGCGGTCTGCTCCCAACTGTCCACTTATCTTCTCCACAACAATCTCCATGACCCCAACCAGTCTGGCTTCAAGAGTGGCCACTCCACTGAAACCGCCCTGCTCGCGGTCACTGAGGCACTCCACTCTGCTAAAGCAAAATCCCTCTCCTCTGTCCTCATCTTCCTCGACCTGTCGGCCGCCTTCGATACAGTCAACCATGAGATTCTGCTCTCATCGCTGACTGGGATGGGTGTCACAGGTTCTGCACTCGCTTGGTTTTCCTCCTACCTCTCTGGTCGCTCCTACCAGGTGACTTGGAGGGGCGCACTCTCCGACCCTCAACCCCTACGAACTGGAGTCCCGCAGGGCTCGGTTCTTGGGCCTCTCCTCTTCTCGCTATACACCATGTCTCTTGGTTCTGTTATCTCTTCCCACGGCTTCTCTTATCACTCCTACGCTGATGACACCCAACTCTTCATTTCCTTCCCCCCTGACACCCAAATCACCACACAGATCTCTGCCTGCTTGGCTGATATCTCTGCATGGATGACTTCCCATCACCTGAAGCTCAACCTTGCCAAAACTGAGCTTCTCTACATCCCTGCTAAGTCCTCTCCGTCAATCGACCTCTCACTGACTGTGGAGGACTTTGTAGTTTCCTCCTCCCGTACGGCAAAGAATCTTGGGGTGACTCTTGATAACTGCCTCTCCCTGGCTCCACAAGTATCCTCCACTGCCAGAACCTGCAGGTTCTTTCTGTTTAATATACGCCGCATCCGTCATCTCCTGACGGAGAAAGCCACCCAGCTCCTAGTCCAGGCGCTCGTCATTTCCCGCCTGGATTACTGCAACTCCCTCCTAGCCGGTCTCCCAGCGTGCGCCATCAAGCCCCTCCAGCTGGTCCAGAATGCTGCAGCCCGCTTGATCACCAGTCAGCCCAGGTCGGCTCATGTCACCCCGCTTCTCATTGGCCTCCACTGGCTTCCTATTGCCGCACGCATCCGATTCAAGGCCCTAGTGTTGGCATTTCAGGCTGCTAAGGGGACTGCCCCACATTACATACAATCCCTGATCACTCCCTACTCCCCAGCTAGACCACTCCGGTCTGCCAGCTCTGGTCGCCTTACGATTCCCTCTCTACGGGCACCTGGCGGTCGAGCTGCACGTTCACGCCTGTTTTCCGTTCTGGTTCCTCAGTGGTGGAATGACTTGCCTACCACTGTCAGGACAGCAGAATCCCTCCCCCTATTTCGACGCAGACTCAAAACACACCTCTTCAAACTCTACCTTAGTCCCCCCTCCTGATTTACCCCGCCCCCCCCTTCTGATACCCCTATCCATGTCTAACCCCCCCCCCCCCCCCCCCCAAAAAAAAAAAAAAAAAAAAAAAAAAAAAAAAAAATTGCACTTATGATGACGACTATATGTTTAGAACAGCAGTCCAGGTGTATTTTTCTAGTTCTGGATGTGATGCTTTGACTTGTGGTAGAACCTATGCACTTGTAAGTCGCTTTGGATTAAAAGCGTCTGCCAAATGACTAAAATGTAAATGTAAATGTATTTGATCATCCGATTTTTTTAAATAATACCGATAATATATTGCAGTGGAAAAAGACAACTTCAATTTCTTAGACCTAAAATTCCATTTTAATTGAATTAGCTAATTTAGGAACATATCACATCTACAGTTTATTAATTTAATGTTTAGATGTTTCTTTCTGAACGACACAACAGACTATTCCTTTTTCCCTTAGTTTAGCACTTCCTGATCACACCTGAAAACAGGTTCCATGGCTGTGGCATCCTATGAGTGACAGTGTTATATTTTACTGCATAATAGCAAATAATAAAATCAGACTTTTTCAGAGTAAACTCATGTAATGTTTTGGTATATTCTAGCAGATAGTCAGTTGAGATGCACGCAGGGGAGGGAGGAAGTTGGTGGAAGGTAGAATTTAATACAAGGTGAGAGCAAAGGATACTGAAGTTTAATTATTTCATTTCAAGTTGGGTGAGCATGTACAAAATGTGTCCAGTACACGGCCATCTTAGAACAATTTTCTCCCAATTAGCGGCCCTTGAAAGTGAACCTCTGTAAAAAATGTAATGATTCCGAGCAAAGTTCTATATCTGTACACCAGTCCTTCCCACTCATACACAAAAACAGTTTTGTTTTATTTTATTTTATAATAAAAAAAGAAACAGCTCTACCCGAAATTCACTGGTTTGGCACCCTCGTTCTGTTTGTTCCCATGTTGACAATGTGTCATGTAGGAAATCCACTCAGCAACAAGTTTGGCATAAGGACTTAAATAAGTGCAGAATTAGCACCGTGTATGGCATCAGTGTCAACTGCACTGCCCAGCTCTCACACGTCTGAGTTTGTGTTTCATTTTTCCTTCAGTACATATAAAAAGATGGTTAACTGCATGATATGTTTAATAATGTATTCAACTGCCAGCTAAATTGCTATCTGCCAGCCATTTCATAGAGAAACCAGCATTACACATGTGAATCCAGGCTATAATGAATGCTGGTAGTGTGGTAGAGTATGTTCAGAGTGTATCCATTCTTCAGCTTTAGGTAGACTCCATGAAGTGGAATTTCATCCATTTTCAAGATGTTGTATTTAGTGAAATAATTCATTTACACTGCAAAATATATAATATACATGAAATGCATTGTTTAAATGTATCCCCTCCCACCCACCCTCATGCCAACCCCCTGCTGCTTGTCCCCCAAATTACAAAAATATTAAAGGCGAACTGTAGACACTTTTACTTCCCAAACACGGTATCAGAAAATAAAAATATCTACATCGAAGTCTGACTAGTGGCTAGTGGTCTTCAAGCTATTACAAACCATTAATATGATGAACCTTTCAGCTTATTGGTTACTGACCTTGAATGCTTGCAGCGTTCTTTGTTTATTGAATTTAAGATGAAAAGTAACATTTGCCAATATTGGTGGAAAAATGCACGTAAAAATAATTGTGTTCATGCCACATTCGCTGCTTCAAAAGAAGCCCTTTGAAGCGGAAAATTTGTCCATCTTACATCCCATTCCAAAAGCAATCCTACACACTTCAGTGCAAAGATGGGTACCCAAAGAATCTCACCACAAAAACTACTGCTCAATGTCTCACTTGGAAGGAGGTAAACCTCACTGAAAGATAGCTAACAGACCATAACATGGGGTACAGGGAGGCACCCTGTTATTATGCTATTATGTTATATGAAATAACATACTAAATACTTCACGTAAATTAGTGGGGTAAAAAAAAGAAAAGTGTCAAATATTTTTCTATAGACCACATAAACTATATCCTTAGGGCCATCACCATAAGCCATCTGACTCAAGATGGCTGCTGTAAGATCTAAATTATGGGGCAAATGGGTGGTTGTGGGAGGTACATGGTTAGAGAAACGTGTTCAGCTCCAGTTATTTACGTACCAGTGGCTGTGCAAGTTTCTGTGACTGATCAAATTTGTTGTTCCACCTCTTGGCATTCATTGTAATCCAGTGGACTATGAGGTCTACACATTTTGTAGTGTGGTGTGGAATGAAAATGTACACTATACTTTTCACTCATTTAAGCGTCGTTCCCACAGCTATGACTGTTACGCATGTTGCACCAGTGCAGTGTAACATAGCATCCTGATCATCCCTGCTTTTACCTGCAGTACTGTATTGTACGCTCTCCCCATTTCTCTAAGCAAACCAGAGCAGATATTCAGGAATAGCCAGATTACATGAGTTGGACCTTATTAGAGTGGACCACACCAGCCCTGACCGCTAAATAACGCAGAATGATAATCACCACCGCGGCGGCCATCTTGGCCGGGCTCCACTGGCAGAGCCCTCCATTCCAGAGAGACATCTCCCTGTGTGGTGCGGCCGCCCCCCATCCTCCGTGGAGCTCACACACAAGGGCGTGCTCTGAATTTGATGAGGTGGGATAATTCCCACTGATCATATCGCTAAAGGAGGAATCCTGAGATCAAGGCCAGACTCCAGTCGACACATATGGGACACATTTTTTACAAATCCTAATAAACTTTCATCTGTGGACCAGTAGGGTCCTGGGCACCCAGCCCCCCAAATTTGAGCGTAGGGAGGCTGGCTTAGATTGAATGGGGTGGGGGCTGGGGCATGAAGAGGTGCAGGCGAGTTGGTTGGGAGGGTAGACATCTTTCACATCATGTTCAATGCAATCAGACGCCCAGGTTTACCCTGCAAATACTCAGCTTTACCTCTCCATTTACACAGTCAATACTCCTACAGTCTGAAGGGTATTCAAACTATATAAGGGTATACAGTTTCCAATGAAGTTGTGTGTCCTGTGTTGTTGATGCATGAAAGAGGGGGTTGGGGGGGAGGTGGGTGCAGCTTAGTTCTTCTTTTGCCAAGATTAGTTAAACGTTTATTAAATTAAAGATCAGTCCAACCACTGCCCCGCCCTCCCCTGTTTAATTTGATCAGAGAATCTGCTGACGCAGTCTGTGTGCCGTTCATGTGAAACCAATTTCGTCCAGAGTTAAAAATCTGGAGCTGAGCTCAAAATAGCACAAGGGTGCATCTTCACCCCAAGGGAGAAGGCGAATCTGGTGGGATAGTTGGGATACAAAGGGGTTAGGGAAGGTCAGGGGTCGCGTAGGAACCTGGATTCATCAGTGGGAGCTTGCGTCACACACAGAGCCAAAATGGAGACAAATGAAGCGCCCATAAGCAGCACACGATGTGCACACGGGATGATAGAGGCCTGTGGCGAAGTCTCACGTCATGCTTCACACAGCCAGAACCACGGCGGCCATGCGGTCCAGACCCACCATCTGTTTGCTATGGCGAATCGAGAGCTCAACATTTTTATTCCTCACTTGGTCAAGAAGTGTAGTTCATGGTGCATTCTCTATATCTGCAGTGGGTTTTTACAAGCTAAAAGCAATAAAGGGCGATGAAGTTAACTTTTCAGACCCTGTGTTCTTTGATACCCATTTCTGTGTGAATGTGCTACGCCTTATGCCTCCATACACAGTCCAATGCGCAAAACCTCCTGTGACACCAACACCATGAGATCTGTACTGAAAGTGCTCCAGCTATTTATTTTTTAACCTTATTTTGGTTTGGCTTGCTTGTTCTTCTAAATTCCGAAGCAATTTTGGGGCTGTCCCGTTGCTTTAACATTTGAGAAGGAGCAGATGAGCAGCACATGTCCTCTGAAGCTCATCCAGACTGCTGTCATTTCTCCTCACTCAGTCCGCTGACCGGAGCTCCACGCACTACAGCGACTGGGGCCTTTAGACCACAGTCTGACCAGAACCAGAACCAGAACCGCTGCTGTTGAGCTGTGAGACTGATAATGCCCTGCAGACAGAAGCCCTGCTTTCCCAGGAGACACTGTAGGATGCAGGAGCAGTGTGCACTGTAGCTCCCCAACTATGCATCAACCAATAAGATACAGGATCAGTGAGCACTGAAGCTCACCAACTATGTATCGACCAATAAGATACAGGAGCAGTGCGCACTGAAGCTTACCAACTATGCATCAACCAATAA
Organism: Conger conger; assembly: GCF_963514075.1. Classification (NCBI taxonomy): domain Eukaryota; kingdom Metazoa; phylum Chordata; class Actinopteri; order Anguilliformes; family Congridae; genus Conger; species Conger conger. Next base: position 13,761,813 of record NC_083765.1, read on the forward strand.
GATACAGGAGCAGTGTGCACTGAAGCTCACCAACTATGCATCAACCAATAAGATGCAGGAGCAGTGAGCACTGAAGCTAGCCAACTATGCATCGACCAATAAGATACAGGAGCAGTGAGCACTGAAGCTAGCCAACTATGCATCGACCAATAGGATGCAGGAGCAGTGCACACTGAAGCTAGCCAACTATGCATCAACCAATAAGATGCAGGAGCAGTGTGCACTGTTGCTCGCCAACTATGTACCGACCAATAGGGGGATGGTCATGGACTATGGGCCACGCTGTGAGTCTCAGCACTGAAAATCAGGGATTGGCTGGACAGGCCTCATAAAAGTCCACCCCTGTGGGTTTATGATGATGATGCAGAGAGACTGAAGCATGTTTGTTAAAATTCAGTTGCCGCTTAAGGGATTTTCAACATTCCTCTTAATTTAAATTAATCAGACGCTGAATAACAGGCTGGCAGGGCCACAGGAAGGACAAATCCTGACACTACCCGATTTCTGACTGCTGCAGTTTTCTGTAAACAGCCACCATACAACTCTGTAACAGTGGACAATCTCGGACTCACTCAAGAGTTCAACTACCAATACTCAAGAGTTCTCCTCATACCGTTCTCTTCTGAGAGAGAGAGAGAGAGACCGCAGTTTTCTTTTTTTGGGGGGGGGGGGGCTTAGCAGGTCATTGATGCCGCATTTTCCTCTAAACATTATGTGTTTTCCTCTTGCCGTGATGTGTTCTCCACTTAAAGAAAAAGGCATACAGATCTGTGGTGCTCCAGCCCATTCCATGTAATGGTGATATGTTTCATGCTACCATGTTCTGTCGTCTGAACAAAACAAACCTCAGGCAGTGGTCTGTGTAAATCAGAGGTATGCAAGAACAAAAACACAACCCATCAAGTACAACCCTGATAAACAACAAACAAACAGACATCATACACTACGTACATTTTCATATTTTGGATGTGCAATTAAAATTAAATCATGCCCATTTTTAACCTCAGAAGAGGAAATGCTTTGCTAACAAATTGGGTTAATTAACTGTGAAACTAAGTTAACATTACAGTGAATGCATTCAAATTATGCCGTGACATATCCTAGACTTTAATTGTTAAGTGACCATAAATGTGGAACAACAGCCCTCGAAACATCTCATAAAAACCCAAAACATAATGCTGCGCCGATCAGACAGGAATACCATACCAAAAAAGGACAAGCGTAGTCAAATAACCCCATACGCTCAACTACTGAACACCATTACCCAACATTCCACCACCCAAAGCGTCTACCCAACATTCTCTACTCCCCAATTCTGTCCTGAAGCTCCCGTCTCATATCAAGTGTGTGTTGTATACATGACATGCCGTGTATTTTGACATGCATGGGGAAAAAAAACAAACAGACCATTTGAACATTGGGCCTGTTTTTCATCCACACCATGTTAATCCATTCTGAAACTTATTTGAGGGCAATTAGTGCTGTTTACCGTTCAGGCTATGTACAGAAACCAGGTGGCGAAGTGAGAGCAAACAGTGTCTTAGCTCTGACAGAATGATGGGGGTACCCTCCTCTCCCAGTGCCTTTTCCTTTGATTGGTTTTGACATCTATCCTCAATGCTTCATGACCTGCTTAGTCATAACATGCTAACTAAAAATGGGAACGGAAGCCATACTCTGCGGTGCACACACTGGCTTATTTAGAGTGCCACGTTTCTGCGACAGAGGGGAAAGTCTGAAAATGGAAGCCGCCTCTTGCTCTTGCAGACGATGACTTTATGTCTTACGGCTGTCAGTGTGGAGAAGAAAGGGACTTCAGCCACAATGCTATAGCTCCCAGTGAAATCTTCCTCTCTTAGGCCAAGAGGTGGGTGGATGTCTCTTCCATTTCCTTAATTTAATATGCCAAAGACAGAAATAGTAGACCCTTCCATCTGCTCAATTAAAACCATACAACAAATAACAGTTTAAGAAAGAGGTGGAGGGATGGGTGTGTGGAGGGGCGGAGATGTGTACTTTGCTGAGGTCCCTGCTCATTGGCTCAACATTGCCTCCATACATGACAGAGCTATAAATGGAGAGGAAGCACTCAGAATTAGTGGATTTATTAAAAGATCACCTCTGCTTACACAAATGGTTAACTTCATTAACACCATCCACTGTTTACAATTTAGATCACCGCTGAAGCATTTGAGTAGTGGCAGTGCCCCTCCTCCTGTCAGGCCACGAATACCAAAACTGTGTGTGCTCAGATTGTTCTTCTATTGCCCTAGGTCTTCCTGTCTGTACTTCTCATAATTAAGGGTACAAATTACCTTCACCTGTCATTAAAGAAGGCTCTGGAGAGTCCTTCGTGTTTCTGTGAGCTTATGGTCAGTACAGAAGGCTTCTCTTCCCTTATTTTGACAGCTATTTTCACATATTTATTTTCTTATATCCCAGTTCAAAATGGCTCATCATGCTTATGTGCTGTTGCAGCATCCTTGTTCAGTTTTGGAGAGTGCAGGCAAGAATGCTCTGCCGACTGCTGCTTATTTAGACTGCGCTTTAAGTCCACTGGCTGAGCTGAGCAGTCACTGCATTGGGGTGTACCACTTCACGTACAGCTGACACAGTCAGACTGCAAGGCACTCCGTTCTCCACAACTGTGACACAGACCACTTCATTCTGCCATACCTGCGCTGTGGAATAAGCAAGTTACAAACAAAATCATAACACCTAATTTAAATGCTATCTGAAGTTGTTTGCTTATTTTGGGGCATTCCGTTTCCTACTGGCACACCAGCGGGGGGGTTAAATATAAAGAGGAACCCAGGCTGGGGGAACTGGAGCAGACTCTGGCAGCGCCAGCTCCTGGCAGAGCTTCCATGGAGGCATTCTAAGGGAGGACGGAGCCTAGGGCCATAGGAAAGCTGCAAGAAGAAGGAAAGGCTGTTTCTGTCTTTTTTAGACCTCACCAGGAAAGCAGCATTTCAGGATAAGGAATCCCCACCCCGACTCAAACTCTTACAATTTACGTACTATGTTACATTCCATTCGTATAGCAGACACTCTGACCCAGGGTGACTTACAGTGTACACGCCATTAGGAAATAATGAGAAGCCAGGCAGAAACTGAGGGCTGTTTGCAGTGTGTATAGTGTTTTCACATAAAAAGCTTGTCAACGGCTGAAGTCAACATAGACAGGAAATGCCAGACAAACAAAGAACAAGCCAGACAAGGGATGTATTCCTGTTGTGCATTTCTGCTTGTCAACGGAATCCTTTGCCCTTTGATGTGTCCATCACATTATTTCTGATTATCCCAAAATAAATGAACATTCAATAGTTGATAAAAAATACATTATGCAAAGGTATCTGTTCCTCCTGTAAATAAGTGTATACATTCAAAAGTACACTGCCTAGCTCACAAGTGGCTCAGTCACTAAGGGGACTCACTAAGTTTGGCTTTATAGTCGCAGGACTGTGTCTGTGTCTGCCAGTCAGGTACACTGTAAATAATTCATATTATATACCATATCTGCCCAATAAAATTCAGTTGACAGATTACAAGTATTATTATTGAATAAATATAACACAATATTATTGATTGAATGGATATAACACATAATATTATTGATTAATCTAACATAGCTAATTTTATTGAGTAAATATGAGTGTCATTTCTTACAGCGCATGCAAAACTGTCCTTCTGTTAAATGAAGGGTGTGTTTAAGTTGACTAAGTTCCTCTGGTTACTGCTGCATGACCTCTTAAAGAGATACACAATCACCATTTTACTCTCCTGTAAAATGTCCACAGAGACTGAGTGGCAAACTTCCCTGATTTGCAAGCAAGTGCCCTGCAAAAGATCTGTTCTAATGCATCAGTTTTGACATTGATTACATTGAATGCAGGAAATGTATTTTTGGAGATGATGAGCTTGTTAAAACAAACCAAAAAAAAAATGAATGCATTCAGAAGTGAAAACAAGCAGAGGGGCTCGATGCTGATTAAAAGAGACCATTTCCAGATACTAGGGAGGAAAAAAGCAGAATGTATCATGAATGTCTTTAGTAATAAACCTGAAAGTCACCAGACTTTATGCATGTCAGTGAACCAAGGCAGGACTCTTCAGGGAACTGGTTCCAGTCCCCAACAAACTGGTGAAACACTCCAGTCCAACAGAACTTCAACATGAATCCATCCCAGTGTACAGAAACATCAAACTGGTCTCTACAGTGCAACTGCTCCACAGCACAGACTGGCCTCTTTAGGGGGGAAACTACTGTATTTTATCACCAACAGACTGAAATAGGGCTCACGATGAAGCCTCAGCTACTAGCACCTGCTCGAGAGAAGATCTTAGGAGGACAGAAGAGGGAGAGATAAGGACACCACACTCTCAGAAAAAAGGGCTCTTTGATGATCCCTTATTCGTTCGTTTTTTTTAATCCTCTATTATAGGTGTGAAGTGTGAAAGCTCCCAGACAAAGAACCTAGATAGGATTATTTTATGGAATCATAGGGCTCGTTTTGGAACCATTTTTTTCTGAGTGCAGGTGGAAGAGGTTGTAAGAGGTGGAAAAACTATAAATTCATCAAACAAAGAGGATGCCAGAAACAAGCAGATAAATAATATTACACAGGAACCTACAGGAGCTATTTCCTTAACTTACTTAAATTAGGATGTGGAAACGAATGCTTGAGCATGCAGCTGGCATGGCTGTTATGCATTACACACAACCACATAACACACACACTTCACAGCAAATGCAACAAACAGAGGTTTACAGTAGGTGGACAAATGAATTCATTATTATTTTGAGGAAGGGGATGGGGCAATTCTGGGAATTGGCACAGCATTTTGCTGGAGGGTCCCCCAAACAATAAAATAACATAAATAAAAACAGCATGTTTTGTGGGGCAGCATGAAGCCTGGTGGCAAAGGTGCATGACTGCGACCTGGAAGGTTGGTGGTGCAAGCCCTGGTTTCGCCACGATAAGATCTGCACCACTGTTGGGCCCTTCAGCAAGGCCCTTAACCCCGCATTGCTCCAGGGGGAATTGGGGAATCCCCTGCTTATTCTAATCAACTGTAAGTCACTTTGGATAAAAGTATCCGCTAAATAACAAATAACCAAAAACAAATCAAAAACGTCGCTAAAATAGTTCCTTGAGAAAATAAATGCAGAAATGACTCTCAGTAGACAGAAAAATGGAGCACAGTCTCCACCCCCAATTCCACATGACTCCCTTCTTAAATTTTGAGAAAATTTCTAATTGTAGTCATGAACGAGACTCCATGCTCATGAGTGCAGACCACAGAGAGGTAGTCCATATTTAAGCGGTATATTGCTTGCTGGTGGATGCAGTTAAAAAGCAGTTTCATGTTTTAATAAATCAGCAAATTTGTCAACATTTCTACCAAGCAGACGTTTTTACTTACTTGATATCACTCTTTGGTTAATGCTATGTGAGGAACATTTCTATTGTACCCTAATGCCACAAGCAGATGCAGTCAATCAAAGAACATCTGTGTACAAGAAAAAATAGTCAGACACCATAGAATTTAAATCTCTGCACAGCCATCTTCATTTTCTGTTCAAACAACATAGGTCTACAATGGCTAAACTGTACAATAAGACAAAAGAAGAAATTAGAAATGTTAGAACATAAGATACACCACAGAAAAGTCGCAGGGTTTCAGATCTTTAATGGTCAAAAATATAGTCTTTTTTGAAGTCATGTGGTCAAAATTAAAACAGAAAAAAAACGTCTAAGAGCTGGAATGAACAGTTTTAGCTGTTAGGAAAAGAATTCAGGTGTAAATTTGCTATAAACGTTTTTTTGGAAGGGTGGGTGGTAGCCAACATATAAACATAAATCTAATTCATTAAAATTTTACATGAAATTAATTAAAGATTCAGATCAAATACTTCATCTTAATCTATATCACACATAGATATCTGAATCATCACATCTACATCACAAAATCAGTCAAATGATAGTTAAATGATAGGAAGCCATCGCTATATTACATTTACATACATATACATTATTAGTGGTAATTAAACCTCCAGTCGGCTTTATTTCAGTGCATTCAATAATAATATATCAAATCATTAATTTAACAAAAAATATAGAAAAACCTGTTTATGAATTACCGTAATTTCAATATTATATCTGCCACAACCGTCATTTTTTAATATTTATTGTATCCCTTTCATCGCAATCACCCCTCTGTCTATATGCAACATGTTTGTCCTCGATTCCATACAGCGCGAGGGCGACTCTGGTTTTTATAATACAACAATTACTGTGAGTGAGCCACCAAGACACGTTTTTTCTCTGGAATAAAACAAGCTGAAAAGGTGCTTGCGGCCAGGCGGAACCACACTGTGAACAGGCCTATATACCAGCGGAAATACAGAACATACGTTTATTTCATATATCGGCCGGGGTATGTAATGTAACGTGTTATTTAGCACAGAGCAACGCGTATCTAATCCTTCTTAACAGCAGCCAGCACAATAAAGGTTTCAATCTGAAGTAAGAGAGCATTGCCCATCAAAAGCCTTTTCGGAGAGTTAATGCATGCGATTGGCTGTCAGTGCCTGATTGGCAAGCATGTGTACAATATACCAGCATGGCACGCAAGATTAGTCAACAGAGACATCCCATTCTGTTAACTAATATGTTTCTGACGTTTATTGAGACAACAAAGCTGGCCCCTGGTGTCAAAAAATGTTGTGAACAGAACGCAAGTGGACCAACAATAAATGGCTAAAGCTGACATAAAAAGTTTTCACCTAATTTATATTACATTTAGAAATATGACCAGACCACCAAAGCGGCCTGAGAAGGGCCTTCTGTGGAGCCCCGAAGAGCGAACTGAAAACCCATGGCATCTCTGCCCAAAGAAGCCGTTAAATGGTGTTAGGGGCAGAAATTCGTACACAGTTCAAGCCACTATTCAGGCCTTTCGCGCATTTGGTATGCGAACATTTCGGCGCACACCCGGGGGAAATAGAGAGCAGAGGTGAGACTGTGCCTCTTTCGGTAGCAAGGTCAGGAATTAATGTCAGAAATGAACGCAACAGGCGACGTGGGTCGTGTTTTTCCCGCCTGTTTTCAATTGCTTTCACACTTAGGGAAAGTCTGATTGCTGACTGACTGTGGTATAGCCAACCTATCTCGCATCGGGCCTTTGATATGACAGCGGCACAGAGAACAACTCATTATATGTATTGGAATCAATTATTTACACTCACATATGATGACTAATAGGGAAAAACTGTCGTATTTTTGCTTATTTTGCTTAATTTGAAATCGTTTTAAATTATTTTTTAAATATCCTAGACGTTTTTGCTTTCCATGCCATAGGCCTACAATTTCTGTAATTAATATTTCCGTTAATGTAGACTATGTTATTTTTAAATATCAATTTCCAGTAGCCTTTTCAGACTCAAATTTAGACCAGTGACTTCCAGCACTTCCGACCAAGCTGAAAACACTCACGTGAGCTTACACATATAAGGATTATTTAGAAATAGACTAGGTTTAAATTATATTCAACCGATTAGGCCTATACATCATCTAATAGATAGCCAATGCTAAATCAGTTTCCGCACCGTTTTACACAACTTTGACAGAAACACAATACATAATATTTGCCTTAGTTCTTCACTTTGCAGCATTTTTAAATTCACGTTTTCATTCTTCTGCACTATTTCATTGAAATAATATTTGTCACTGGGCCGCGTGCTACAGTTTGTCCATCAGTTTCGGCTTTGCTCACTAAAACAGAACCATTTGCGATTAGCTACGTTTCACTGACTGTGGTAAGATACAGCAGACGAGGTCATATAGCCTAGATGGAGGAGTGTCGAAAATGCACTTAGCACTCTCCTCTACCCTACCCTATACCCCTAACTTCCTGTTCGCGCAATATGTCCACGTGCCGGTACAGAACATTTTACTCACCCCCTACGGTCGTCTGTCAATCAAATAAAATGTTCTCATACGAACATGAAAAAACAAGATTGTGTCCCTTGGGAATAAAACATTTCGCGTGTGAAATGAGGACTGTCTTTCACTGAATGTAATTAGCAAAGGCATACAGAGACAGCAACGCATAAACATGCAGGCACCTTTTTAGTTCAATGGCTGGCCCGTCATACGCAATCAGGGAGAAAGTGAGTCTGTGTGAGTCTGATGATGTGTGTTGAACTGCCTGGCTGGTTCGCATTTGTTCTGCTGGAGCGTGGGCCCTCCATGCGCGTCCCGTGTTTAATGTATACATTCATTCCCTGTCAAGAAAAGCGCTTTAGCCTATACGCTAACAACATGGCTACACCACCGTGCTGTGTATTAACACAACACATCCTTGACTGCGGTCAATAATGCAAGTGACATTTTATTTACCAATTATGTCCAGGTAGCAGGGGGATTAGTTAGTTGTCTGTCCCATCCTCAGCACATAGTACACAGTGCCACATAATCTTTATATCCTTCTTCGGCTTGAACACACATAGCCGAGTATAAACATCCTGTAGCATGGCGAATCCGCTCTTTACCACATAAGCTGGTGTTTCTCTGATAGTTCTCTTAAAACTCTCGGAGTATGGCGGCAGGATATGTTTGAGGGAGGCACATTTGTGTTGCACCATGCTTAGACCAAAAGGCAATAAACAAACAGTGTGGGCATAGCCGATAACAAAAACTACTGTTCAAAGTCATTTATATGGCCCATAAACCTGAAAATGCAACCATCCAGTGCAAATGTATTATGATACTCACGAAGCAAACACTCAACAAAACAGTGCAGAAATAAACTGTTCCAAAATGACTGTGTATTCCCAGTTATTTGCGAGTATCAGAAATGGGGAAAAAAAAAACACATGGATCTATGAAACAAGCTTAATTCAGTTCAAGGTTACATTTATAATTATTTGATATATTGGAAGCATTGTTTGAGGGTATTTGAAACATACTTATTTTCTCATCACAACTGAAGAGAGCTTGTGTATTACATATGTCAGGATTAAAAACTTTAGTCCTATATTGAAATAAGAAAATAATGGCATGTTACTACCATTCAGAAACCATTGAATCAAATATTTTCAGTTTTCCTATTGAACTTTACGAACATAGTTGAATGTTAGTAAATTATTATTATTATTATTATTATTATTATTATTATTATTATTATTATTATTATTATAGTTCTTTTTATTATTTACACGTAGCTAAATATATTGATTTCCCCAAACAAAAACAGTGAAGTTTAGCAAGTAATACAAAAAGATTACACTGCAAAACTTAAAATGTATAGTTAAATAGTTAAATAGTTTAAGAAATACATTTTAAAATACCATTAGCTACACATATTGTACTTATCATGACCAGACAACAACAAACAAAAATCAATCAACAGTGGGTGTTCAGTGAAGTGTGTAACTAATGCACGTATACACCTATCAATACAAAGACAGAAACATGCACCTTTCACCTCGGTGACCTCTGATCTATTCAACATATCAAGCATGACTTAAAAAACATTGCCTTGGGGGTAAACCTAATCTGATTTACTTGAGTATTTTATTTGTTCCTCGTGCTCAGCCTTTAACCTAACTTTGAGACCATGACAATAAGGTTGTTAAAGTGTATATCGACACGCAGTAATATATGCGTCTGCCAACATCACTCGATGACGGTATAGGCCTACACATAAAAGTGAATTAGAATTTTAACGTGCGTTCAGCTGGATCACTAAATATGCTTTTTCATTTTTCTTTAGTTGGCTATATCGCAGGTTATCGCCACTTAAATTAGTCGGTTCATGCAAGGACTGCCCCGTCTCAGCCGGCCCCATTCCGCATAGTACATGCGTTGTTTGAAGCTGATCTGTCAATGCATCTTTTTCTATGTAGCAACTATCTGAAAGTATTTTTCTCTTAACGTCTGAGACTAAATATTAAACAGCATACAGTGTGTATAGGCTAGCCATTACCTGCTGTTCAAATTCAGATAGCCCTGTGCACCAAATGCAGATTATGGTCGATATTGTATTTTTTATTAGTTTCATTTTGCATTTTGAAATAGTCATTTAACAAACACACCAATTTGCACCGTTGTGAAATAGCCTATATGTGAATATCACCTGGCGATGACCACTCCAATTTGCAGCAATGACTAAATCCTAGACTAAATGCCTAACTGGCATTGCTGTGCTTATTCGTAATCATTAAGTATCATTAAGACATGTAATAATATGTCTAATGATAATAAAAATAATAATATCAATGATAATGATAATTATAATGAGTAATTATGCATTGAATTTCTGGCTCCGTTTGAGCCATTTCCGGAATTGCATCCTACCGACGGAACAGATTTGAATTTATTCAAAATAAAAATCAAATGCTGATGCAGAAAAAAGACACAATCAAATTACATTCAAGTTCATCTTAGAATTGATAAGAAACCTAAATAATCACAATCACCATATACACTGACAGAAAACACAGACAGATATTATAGGCTACGCCACAATTATTGAATTATTGTGAAAAAAGAATTTAGGCGATTATTATTGATAATACGAATAGGATAACTATGAAATAATAACAATACGAATGGTGTTGTTGTTGTTATTATTATTATTATTATTATTATTATTATTATTATTATTATTATTGTTATATTATTATTATTATTATTATTATTAGTAGTAGTAGTAGTAGTAGTAGTAGTAGTAGTAGTAGTAGTAGTAGTAGTAGTAGGAGTAATAGTAGTATCAACAATAGGTTCATTCATAATAATTAAATCATAAAAGCGACAACAAGTGAATTATTGCTTGAATTAAGTTTGTGAGGGAAGGCTGTATTTGAATAAAATGCAAAATATTATTTATTTATTTATAATATAAGATATTATATTATCAGTGAAACAGATATGTAATTTTTTTGGTAAAGTGTATCAGAGAAGGAAATAGGCTATCAAAACGTACATGAATGGAAGTTTTTGTTATTTATTTATTTTACAATTTGCGGGCTCCATTTTTAAAAAGATGATCCAGTTTTATGATTTTATTTCCTGGGGCAAAGAGTCAACGACAAGGGCTGAGAAGTAGAATGCAAAAAAAGTAGACAACTAGCGATTAGTGAGCATTTACGGGAAATTTGAAAAGCGCTCGTTATAAATCTACAAGACTAAAGGGTGGGAGTAAAGTCAGCACACAAATCAAACCCACATAAGCACCCAGAAATCGCCAGTCCAAGGGTGGGATACACGCAACTGATATTTTCCGATATTTAACACGTGCTAAAATGGAAATTGTAGAATTAGTTCAATTTTAGATTGGACATTCCCTATGGTTGGACTTCTGCGGATTATCAGGGCATGCAACAAATCAAATTAATCAAGCTGTCCAATTATTGTAGGCTATGTAGAATAGGGCATACAGGCATACTTGCATTTGTGAATTCAAACGTTATATAATGCAATTCTCATTACGAATAGATAATTGACTATTTGGCCACTGGGCGTTTCCATCATGAACACGACAGATATTGAATTAAACGGTCCAGACGTTTAATACAGTGCAAGTAGTACCAGATAGTGACGTTTTAATTTATTTTCTTTAGGAAATTGAGGAAGATTGCTGCGCTAAAGTCTTGTAGATACACTTTGTAGATTAGGTGCAGGTGCTCGGAGCTGGACACTAGGTATAGTCAAGACAATAGAATGCTGTCCACGCGCTGTTCAGGGGTGAGTTCGCCCATGGCGACATGTCTTGGAAATGCACGACATACTACTTGAGAATCTCTTGAGAATTTCACTTGCGTTTTTCTCGAGTAACTCGAAAGAGTTCATTGGAAATAACCCTCGCTTCAGTTAACTCTAGAGGTGTGTTTACAATACAGAATCAAAATTATATCAAGATTTGTTAATAAATTGCACTTTCTTCAACATAATTGAAATTAGACAGGCTACCAAATTTACTGAGGCAGTTCGAATAGCTTTTTAATCAACACAAATTAAACATGCAGAACCAGTTGAACATAAACTACTGCTACGAACTATGAACTACGGCTACGAAATTCTTCGGGAAACTCACCCCAGCCTGACCAAACTGAAATTGCCATTATCCTCAACAGTGAAAGAAGAAAGAAATGGTGTTCTGTGACTTTAAACTGCCTTTAAGTGCACAAAGCACCTTTTCACTGTTCCACTTCATATTCAACATTCTTTTCTCTTGACATTTACATTTAGCCAGTTTTATTACTGAGGTATGTAGCTCACATTTTAGGCAGCAATATTGCATATAACTTGTCGGCATGTTGTCTAAACAAGACAACATTGTTTTCATTGTTGGCGTCTGGTTCTATCGTTTTATTTCAGGCGGTTATCTGAATCAGTACAGTTAAGAATATATAGCTAATTATTTTATAACAGCTGACAGCTGGCGCTTATTGGGGAACTGTGCCATCGATCACCTGCTTGTCCAAAGAGGGAAGTAGGCCTGCTCACTGGATATGCGCACACAAGCTCATGTTGCACTAGCCTCGCCAGAAGATTACACTCAAATTCTGCCGTGACAGCACAGGCGACAACTATTTCCAACGGCCAGGGGACACTATGGAACTTTTGAAATTGGATGGGGTGTTGTGGAATCAGTTGCCGTTGCAATAGCAAGTTTTTTTATATAGCCAACATCATGATATTAGGTACCATCATCCTTCATTCCGACTCTGACACGACCTCTAACGTTGGCTGCTATGACTTCTACACCGTACATAATCATCACCTCAGCCTCTCCAACGTTGCAAACTTAAATGTTGCCATTACACATATTTCAGATAGGCTACGATACATTTTGATAGTTTGTATATGGTTACAAAGTAATGCAATAGGATTGGTTTTATTTACAATGTAGTCAAATTAAAATGCTAATCAATATTAAATGGGAGCTGAAGAACTGTCAGTGTTTTAGCCTAAAACAATTACTGCATAGCCTACTATAGACCTATGCTTGCGACTGTGCTATAAAAACTGCTAATAGACCACTATAGGATACTATGTACAGGCATTGTAGTAAACAAATAAAAAAAACAGTTTATTTCAGATATTGTTATTGCTATCGTTTTTGATAAGTCAGTGCAAGCCTATATTGTACAGTATAGTGCGATATGGAAGAGGTAGTCTATATTTTCAATAGCCTATCTACGTTCCATACATTTTATTAAATGTACTTATCTGACCAAATGTACCATTTGGATGACAAAAGGTCAGTTTACCTTCACGCAGGGGATGTCGCAGGGAGAAAGGCAAGCCTTCGGTTCTGACGGACTATCGAATTCATATGGCTTTCAATCAGTGAGTGAATTGGCTGTCAGATTATGTGGCACCATACAGGGTATTGGATATTCATGTAGGCACTAATTTAAAACTCAGTAATCATGTAATTTATTTTTTGTAAATGGCGCAGCAGTTCTTTTTCCTGCAAAGAACAGTTAACGGGCGATTAGGACAGTATGTGAAAATCAATATTTATCGCCCGGAAAGCAAAAGTAACATAGGCTATTGTTAATATTACACCAAGAGTCTAAGGCAATAAACCACGAATCGGCAAAAGACATGTCAGAGAGGAAAAGGTGAAATAACTTTAGAGCGCTTATGGTTACGAATATATGCAATTTGTTGGCGTTTTATTATTGTATACGTGCCGTGGTGCATTTAAAAACGCAACGATCGATTTAAGCAAATGTAAGGTAGGCTATTGCATAGGCCTACGCTATATATATGCCCACAATATACGTTAACCAAATTGAAATGATGGGATGTAATTTCAATGCAATTGTAAATGTAATTTCTAATCAATTTAAAAAACGATCCAATTGGTTTTTTTTTTTTATAATTCTGGAAACACGACAGTTGCAATGGAAACGCAACAATGAATGTACAAACGGAACATATTTCCCCCCCGTTTAAACCAGTGTTACCTATCATGGCTTCCTCTGATTTAAACCGAGACATTCTGTTCCACCTGTTCCATTGTTTCTGCCTCTCAAAAGGCAGTTGTTGCATCTTCAATTGATCTACATTCAACCATATGTGCAAAGGGTTAAACCTACAATATGTAATACGACTTGACAAAATAAGAATATTAGGAACCAAAAACACAAGAACCTTTAGAAAGCCACGTGTAATTACTGCAACAATCCAATCTATTACAGCCTACCATAAATACTTCGTCAATAATAATAATAATAATAATAATAATAATAATAATAATAATAATAATAATAATAACAATAACAATAACAAGAATACTACTACTACTTCGACTACTACTACTACTACTACTACTATTACTACTACTACTACTAATAATAATAATAATAATAATAATAATAATAATAATAATAATAAGAAGAAGAAGAAGAAGAAGAAGAATGCATTGCTGCTGTAGTCCTTACTACTACTGTTATTATTATTATTATTATTATTATTATTATTATTATTATTATTATTATTTGTATTTATTATTATTTGTATTTATTGTTGCTTTTGCTATATCAAAAAATTAACTGAATTCAGGTACACCAACTGAAAATGACATGGGGCGCCACGGGGGGTTTTGGGCCCCATGAAAATATCTCGCATGAATGGTTCTGCCTTTTGCATCGTTGTGAAGTTACTCTTTTATCCTTCTTAAATGCAAAATTAATCGTAGGACGCACACCAAGAACTGGTGATGCCAAATAGCCTAGCCCGTATATCATTAACGGTCGTTTTTCGGAATGATTTGTCTCATCAGGGTTCACTTTAATTTGAAGTGACGGAAATATATTTAAACAGCACACAGATAGACCATAGCCTTTTTAGTGCAGTTCAAATGATATGAAATATCTAGCACGGACAAAATCTCACAACAAGACCATCGTTAACTAAACATTAAATCAGCGGTCTCTTCAAATCCAATCAGTTATAGTCTATTCATATCCCAATTATAGGCATGTATTTCCCACATATTTACAACGAACACGTTTCTTCTTATAATCAGAGATTGATGAACGAGTTGTCCTGACTTAGGCTGCTAGTTATTTGTTATTTGTTTTCTTCATTACTCCTCTAAACCTTAAGGGGCATTTTTAGCATTTGGTCAGCTTGGGGGTTCTACAAAACACACGAACCTCTTTTATAATCAAGTGTGTGTGTTTGTGTGTGTGAGAGAGAGGGAGCGGGAGAGAGAGAGAAAGCGAGAGAGAGAGAGCGAGAGAGAGGGAGAGAGAGAGAGAGAGAGAGAGGGCGCGCGCGTGTGTGTGCGTGCGTGCGTGTGAGTGTTTGCTCGTCTGAGTGTGGAAGAGGGAGATGAGAGGAGGGTGAGAGCGTCTGTTTGCCTCACTCTACAAAAAAGGAAGGGAAGACAGAAAAAAGTTTGGACGTCTTTTTCCCCGACTTTTTTCTAGGAATGAACGCTGAGACGTGCATTTCATACTGCGACATGACATCCATGGATACATATTATAACCCGTCTGCGCCGCAAGGTAGGGACCACCAAGCAAACCCCTTTCGGACATTCCAAACGAGTGACACCAAGTACGGCCCTACTTTCCTCACCAACAAAGGTCAGGCTTATGGGGAAAAGTCGCGGAGCCCGTTCCAGCAGGAATGCCAGTCATTGGATGCCACTTCTGGGGAAGGCACCTTTAACAAATACCACCTCTTCATGCAGAGATCCTCTTGCAAAACTCCCCCCGAAGGAAGCAAACTCCACCAAGAAAACGAGCACAACGGAGCGCTCATCTCTTGCTATGGTAAGTTCCTACCGCAAAAATGTTTCAGGTGTTCGGGTCCGTTTTGTAGCTGTAGAATCTCCACTGCATTAGCCTTGAGCACAGAAAGTGTTAATTAATCTCTAACAGAATACAGACGAGTCCAACAGGCACCATATTTAGGCTACCCTACTAGAGCTTATTTAACACTGAACATTTTACTGTGTGCCGCGTGCATCCAGTCATTATATGCACCGCTTCTTTTAACGGAATATTCACTAACAATGTATGACACTGCAAATAATCGGCAAACGCGAGTAGGTCACTCCAAGTTATAATCGAAAAGATATAATTGACAAGAACTTTACGAGACTTTGGTATATAAATTACAGTAAAAAAACACAATAGGCTACTTGCGGAGCTATACGAGTATGCGTGTGATATCATGTGAATAACATTGATTTATCCGAGCAAATTTAAAAGCAAAGAGATGTAGGAGTTAGACTTTTAAGCGAGATTGTTTTAGGACGCCCGAAGTCGCTTTCATTTGTAGTAGGCTACACATCAGCCTACTTCAGTGTGTACAGATGCCTTCCCTGCCTCAACTAACTTAAACCGTAATTGTAAGTTTATTAGGTTCTTAAAATCTCCATATATCAGATTAAGGATGATTGTTGCTTTTAATGACCGTATTGCTACAGGTGTAAACTAATAGCCAACAAATGGCACCGAAGTCGTTGAATTATGTATTTTTATTTTGAAAGCTTAACAACGTAAGTTACAACCATTATGCTATTACAGTCATACGCAGTATAATTTCATGAATACAAAACGTTTGTACTAAAATGTCATTATCACGACTGAATTAAATTATGTTTAATGTGATAATCTACATTACAGTCCGTAATACTGGACGACAATTAACACTTTTACTGATGGCCGTAATACTCGGATCATCACATTCAGTTTGTCTCACATTTAAAAAGTAGATCGATTATTTACCCAGTAGTGTTTAATTACACTACATTACATCAATGTATTTACTCACTTTGTTTTATTTTACTGAAGTTTAAGGACGCAGTGAACAGCGATAAATTCCCTTTTGAAGCTAATTTTTGGGAAGGGGAAGGGGATACCAGCCCCCCACCCCCCCGCTTGGACAAGGCTGGGGTTAAGTTAACAAGCCATTGATCATTACCATGCATAGTAATGGCTGGCCGAAACAATCTGACACAAAAATATATCCGCCCATTGCAATATTAGACTAAATGCATAGCCTATTGACAAAATCATGGCCATTTCAGCAACAAAGCCAAAATGAATAGGCTAATAATAATAGTTATATAATTACAAATAAGAAACCGGCTCCAACTCCTTTTGAGGAACAGAAATGCTTACATGTCAGTGTTTTATCCGGTAATAACAGATATATTAAAATCATACATGTTAAGCAGGATTTATAATCAAGAAAAATATGAGAACTCTTGCAAGTGAAGTAGTCCGACTATTTTCTCCAAATAACATTCGCCACTTCTCCACATACTTTGTCCAAATAGAAAACAATTATAGGCCTATTAAAATCAGTCTATCTCGAACAGATTCACTGTAAGTGCACACAGTAATTTCATTATACACTTATGGTTTAACTTGTGTGGGAATAATAATAATAATAAACGATAGGCCTATATATGCAATCAGTATTGCACTATGGCAAGGATTGTTGGCCTACTTCATTATGATTCTATCGGCTACTCCCATACGCCTCCAAAGCACAAATTTATTTTACAATTTTATAGGCTATGTAATGGTAATTCAGACCAGATACAATATTTGGGGTGTAAATACACAGGCCCAGCTACAGAGCGTCAACGTGTGGGTAGCTCAATATAGGCCTACAACATTCAAAGACATAGGCCACGTTAACTTTAACGACCAGCACGTGTATTCAGGCTACATTTTGCTCCCTCCATAAATCTGAACCAGAATATGTTGTACTAATTTGTCCATTACGAAACCTTGTCTTTTATTAACTTTTAAATGCCTTCAAAACGCGACTGAGCCAACTTGAGCTGTGGAAAATCCATTGATCTTGCCATAAATCTAATACAACTGCCACAATATCAATCAATGCTTTCCACAAGTACTGGCGAGCAGATCGGTAGGGCGCAACTGACAGTGATATAATGGTGTGGTTTTTTATATATGGTGCAAGTGGGACAGTCAATCTAACCACAATAGCACGTTGTTCTTTATTTGGAGTTCACGGAAATGTACGCTTTTTTAAATTGACTTGCAATACTTTTAGACTTAATATTTTTCGTTAGGGTCACTGATCACCAAGCACACGATCATGTCCCTGAAAAATAACACCAGTTTTAAGTCGACCCTGCTCAAGTTCAAACACAAAGCGCCATATTAGGTAGATTGGACGCTCCAGTAGTAAAATTGTCAAAACACATTAATGTATCATATTTATGAAGTATGTCATCGGAGGTACATAGCCTATTAACCAGCGACGGTTATCAATCTTCAGATTAAACGTTTTACAGACTATAGGCCTGTAAAAAAAATAACAATGAATATAGTGAATTTATCGATGGCAATATAGTAATTGTAGCAGATAACAATGGAACGGGCTATTAATAGCAGTGAGTCAACTTTTAAGCATACAAGTAACCGTTTGAGATCGTGGGGTTCTTTGGCACAAGTTTTGATCTCTGCTGCCAATGTCTTTAACAATTTTAACAGCACGGCATAAGGACTGTTTCTAAAATTTGAAAATAGGCTTCTTCCATGACTGCTATCTTCAATAGCCAACCATTAATTCCAAAAATAAATATAGGTCTAGACATTTACAATTGGTCGGAAAGTTAATCGAATACCCATTTATTTTTGGTCGCGCATTTTGTAAATTGATGTTTACTGTATACATATACATATTTGCTAGTTCATCTTTACAGAAGACAACTTCCACAGGTGTTTTGTTTTTCCTGATACCGGGAATTACGGCAATCACGTGGCAAAGCAACTCATGCAAACAAGGGAACTATAGCCAACAAATTAAGGGTTTCATCTGTTTTAATATATAACGAATAGGCTAGTTTATGTCCAAATAATTGTTCTTACTGCAACCGAAACAGCTAGGCTATCATTTACTGTGCGATTTATCCCTCTCCCTGTGTTAGGCCCACTTGTTTAGTATGGCTATGAGGGACAGCAAAACATATTTAATCCAATACAGTTTTCCTTTCAGTGAAATCAAAGCACCTACCTGTGTACTGTGCAAATGATAGCCTACACCAGTGAAATTAAGGTAACCGACTATACTAAGTATTATTATTGAATACATATAGCATAAAATAATTTATTAAATTGACACAGCATGTAATATTCGTCATATTATATTAATTTAATTGAGTAAATTTGGGTGCAATATTTTACAGCGTAGTTTTGCGATGTAATTACATCCATACACTGCATACCTATGTGATACATGCTGTTTCAAACGTTTCCGATAAATATTGAAAGCGCTCCGAACAATTTATTCCAATCTGAAAAAGTGAAATAGCTGAAGTCATGTATCCCTGCATTAAGAAAGCCGACAAATAAATCATGAATAAATGTGCAAATCCGCGGGGTCGCATGTTTTACTTCAACACTGAAAACTAAATTTACCATTTGCCATCCACGTGTGGAACAGAATGTTTAAAAGGAAAGTTTGATACCCATAGCATCTGGCGCTGAAATAACATCTTCCATGTGTTTCCATCCTGAGACCCCAAAATGAAGTGAATTCTCCCCCCCCCCAAAAACGCGCGCACTAAATGTTCAAAGGCTCAAACTATATAATAATAATAATAATAATAATAATAATAATAATAATAATTGCATGCTGATTTCAAGAAAGTACAATAACCAAGCTTGGAAGGCGTGACGCCTATTATAAAACTATTTTTCATTTAGGTTGAATCCCAAATAATTAGGCTAATTGATTCCTGTATCCACGTAAATCATAACCATAATCATAAACTTAATGAATCGCATAGGCTACTAATAAAACTGATATATAACTTTACTACAGACCATGCACGAATAAAGCATAGGCCTATAATGAATCATGATCAAGGTCGTGCCTCTGTTAATAATACAATGTCACTAACACCCGCAACATCAATATATCCACAAGGTAATTGGAAAAGTGTACCAATATAATAATAATAATAATAATAATAATAATAATAATAATAATAATAATAACAACAACATATATATGATGAATGCAATAAACAATGCAGTTTATTGCATAGGCTAATGCTTAATCGTATGTGGACAATGTGGAACCATTTGGTGAGAGATTTTTTTCCAATTGTCCACTATGTGACAGACATTAAATGCAACAGACATTAAACGGTGTCACATTTAATCTCACGTCATCAATGCATCTTTCCCTCATTCAGTATTTGTCGCAACGAGGCCGAGTTAGCGAAATTATTATTATCTTAATCGTCTTTAAATAAGAGAGCAAATTAAAAACCTCTAATACAACCTACTAGAACGCCTACTAAAATGTTCAAACTGAATTTAGTTTGCACTTTGTCCTGAAGTAAAGGAAAAAGTGCAAAGCGATTAGATTCAATCTAGGTCTACGTTTTTGTTTTCAGAGCTATGAAAGTAGTTTGGTAGGTCCTGAAATGCAACAACGCAAAACCTAAAACGAGCCAGTGCTGGGTTTCATTTAACTTTAATTAAAACACAAGGCCGTAAACTAATCGAGGCTTTCTGCGCTTTTGGCTTTCTTGATTTATTGAAACGGGCGGCTCATTTAAGTATTTAAATGAATGAGGTTTAATGACTGCCTGTTGTACAGATGTTATTAAACGGTTTAGGTTTATTCAACAAATATACTGTAATCCCTTGATAACAATGCGCAAACCGGCTCGTTTCAAATTATTTTGAGCCAATGGGCAGGAAACAGTAGAAGCACAAGAGTGCTGTTATTCAACAGAGAGGACCCAGGGACTATATGACACGTAGATTATTATTTTTTTTAGTTGATCAGTTATTCGATAAAACAAGGCTAAACTACAGTAAGCAAGGAGTGTTTTGCATGATGATAATAACAATGGTGATGGGCCAAAACACAACAGAAACATAAAAAAATAAACATACAACCTTGCAGGGGTGAGTTTGAGTAAAATTCCACAAACTGCAGGCCCTTAAAGGGGCAGTTCGCTTTCTGGAGTTTCTCCATATTATTTCAGTTCTTTCATGTGTTTTCGATCGACCAAGACAGTTTTTCTGCGCAATTAAAGCTATTTTAGAGACCCATAGAAATGTATTTTGTATTTATGATGATGGGTAGCGTATCGGGGCATTCATGGGGTTCGTTCTCTAAATCAAGATAATTTCAAGTAACTCAAAAACTGCGTGTACAGCGATGTTCTATGCCTATGTGTCTTTACATTGTAAAAATAGTTTACGCGTTTTAATTTTAATTTTAATTTATTCCCAATTGTAAACATCATCTGTATAAATATCGCGCTTGTACTTCTTTCCTTCCCACCTTCTCTGTTCCCAAGCAGCACAATCTCTTCACTCCCAAGGACCCGCGTATTAAGGGCGGTAGGACGCCGTGACAATTAGGCTACACTGAGCACAGGATGCATGGCAATAGAAAATATGTCCAACCAAAAAATATTAAAAAGGGGCTGGGTTGAGACCTTCGCCTAGGACTGTTTAACGCAAACGCCATACATTCGCTTTATCTGATAATATACACTCAGTGAGTGCTTTATTAGGCACTGATTAGACTTATTGTAGACTTATTAAGTTTTCTGCTGCTGTAGCTTATCCACTTAGAGGTTTGACGCGTTGTGTGTTCAGAGATGCTCTTCTGCATACCACCGTTGTGATGCGTTTATTTGCGGTACTGTCACCGTTTTGACAGCTTTTACCAGTCAGGCCCATCTCCTCTGACTTCTCTCATTAACAACCCATTTCAGCCTGCGATACTCAAACCATCCTTCCTGGCACCAACAATCATTCCACGGTCAAAGTAACATAGATCACATTTCTTCTCCATTCTGACATTTGATCTGAAAAACAGCTGAACCTCTTGACCAGGTCTGCATGCTTTTATCCATTCAGTTGCTGCCACATGATTGGCTGATTAAATATCGCATTAACAAACTGGTGTACAGGTCTACCTAATAAAGTTATCAGTGGGTGTAATGGAGTGGGCTAAATGTGAATATTGATTTATGTGGTTCTCATTTCTCATTAACTAGGGGGCACTGAGAGCAATGTGTTTGAATAACAACACCTATTTCAACTTCCTGCAGCCAAGACCAGCCTAATAATTGTGCATTTATTATGAACCTGACTGTAGGTCTGTAGGCCTTTCTGAATGGGGTTATAAGTTTAAGTGGCAGAAGACTTAAAACAACTTGGAAATATCAGACAATAATAAGCCAAAAAGATGACAATGTGGCATACAATTAAAATAAGTAAAACGTGTATTTAAAAAACGAAAATATGGCATGATCCCCCTGCTTCTGCCCTAAGTATCAGCTTACTGCGACATAGGTCTTGCCGCACCAACTTGTGTCAGCCGTTGGGTATCAGGCCGCGAGCCATCCTTTTCCCCTCCTCAACTTTTATACGCGTCCACTTAGGCCTACTGCGGGCTACCGTGCAACCTCGCCACAGTCCGCTAACTCTGCCATAATATATTCGATAATTAACGGTCTATCATAACTATGATTTTTTTTCTCGCAATGCTTTTCTATAGCCTAGCCTAGTGTTTGTCACAGTTACATACGTTTAAATTATTAAAGATAACATACACTATTACATCCGTTTTAATTTATTAATATTATTATTATTATTATTATTATTATTATTATTATTATTATTATTATTATTATTATTAATAATAACAATATATTATTAATTAATTAATTAATATATTAATAATAATAATGATACTAATAATAATAATAATAATAAATACAAAATTGTATTCTTACAAATTAAGGCATAAAATCATGACTGGTCAAATTTTAGTTTGATAGGCCTATGCTAAATGTCGTAGGCTATAGTGTTAATAAACAATAGGCTACACAGTCAAAGGTTTCTGTCCCTTCCTTTATAAGCCCCTTATCTTTCCAAATTACTGTAGGTCAATTGAACTCATAGTTAAAAGCAAACAATACTTTCCTTAGTTTGGAATTAATCCAATAAATAATATACCCTAATTTGGCAGCAACATTCTAAGTTTAAACATTTTTCACAAAATAGTCAGCTAAAATAACTAGGCTGTATGTTTTCATTTTTAATCTATTTAAGTGAATGCACAAATTTGTAATGCAAGCAGTAGTCTATCTAATGTATTATGTCTAAACTGTGAAAGCTTGTGCAGCTGAACGACTGAATTAATTTCTGAGTAAAAATGCAGAATATGGCTGAGGGGCTAGTGCTGACAGCTAACATGGGTGAAGGATTCGCATCAGTGTGTTTCTGTTCCTGATACACCATTGCAAATTTGCACGTCAGGAAGACAGTGTGCGTATGCGATGACGTCATGTGTCCCTGTGCATGTGCGATGTCATTGGATATTGTCTCAGAGAATGACCTGGGACCTATCTTCAATCTTGGAGGTACTGTCGAAGTGTCCCTGAGTGAGACACCTGGCCCCCCGATTGCTCCTGAGCAGCTGATTGGTTCCTTGCATGGCAGCAGTGTCTGTGACCATATGAATGGGAGAAATCAGTTGTACAGTGCTTTGGTTAAAAGCGCTGTAGAAATGCAGTCCAAATTGTAGTGCTCTCCTGGTATTCAAGGAGTTTACATCACATTACGTCCCAATCCCATTTTGCAGCACCAGAGAAGATTCTGGAAGAATTTGGAAACACATTTTTCTAATTTATTCAGAACCTATAAAATATGAATGATGCAAACAGCATCATTCACACGCTACAAAAGTGAACTATATGACAGTGAAACAGTGGGTAAGTGTCTGGGTCACACCTTGCTTGGAACACATAAAAAGTAATTATTTTCCTCAAAACCAGGCCATGCTGGAGTTGAAAGGTCAGGCGCCTTTGTTGTATTTTTGAAATAGAATGGGAGTCGCGCTTTGTGCCACAAACTATAAACCCTCAATAGCTGTTTGTGGGCGTGGGTAACAAAGCACATGCTGTGTATTTTTGATAAGATATCAAACCATTTCAATGTAGGCAATGTACAACGACATGTACCAGATGTGGTTGCATAAGGCTGTACACATAAGGCTGTACACACACACACACACACACACACACATCGAAATGAGCTACGCTATGACTTCTTGGCAATATTATGTTTTGATATAAACTGGCAAATTGCTTATCTGCTCATTTCTTTGTCTGTTGTCCTTAGCAGAAACATTCTATGGGGGCATTCTGAGTTATTACTTCAATCAGCCTTCAGCAGGTATGCTGAAATTCCTAAAGTCATAAGAGTCTTTGCTTTATTTCCCACTAAGACCTTACAGCCCTTTGAAGATAATACCCAATGCTGCTTTGGGAGATTTCTGTGTTGACTTGAACTTGCCACTGACCCATGTATTACATCTCACTGTCCACTGATGTTTAAGAGAAGAGGCTTTACCAGTAAAAAACCAAAGCAAATCAACAATATAATGTTCAAGAATGTAGAACAATATCCCTTAATGACTGAGCTGATTACTGTCAGAAAGGGAAAAGGGAAGTTGCAGTATTCCCTCTCATAGGTCTTTCTAATTAAGTGTTTAGTCACACTAAACTACATAGAGGCCAAAATGCATGATTAGATGAACAGCATCGCTCCAATTGTTTCTAATACGAGTGAAACAATGTTCCAAACTGAAGGGAAACAGTAATACAATATAGATGAACCCCATTTGTTTCCCCTTGACATTGCAAAACATGCAGTGTCTGAGGTGGTCATTGGCAGGGCAGATATAAACTCACTTGTAAGTAATTTTGGAGTATTACAAAGGATTATGAAACATATTAGACTACAATGATGGGACTGGCTTTTAAGTAACTTTTTGAGTAACTTTCTAAAATAAATAAAAACAGTAAAAGGCAGACAAAAAAGATTGATGAACTGTTCCCATGGCACTCAGTAAATGTTTATCTATTTTTTCATTTCACTAAATGACTGATGACTGAACAAAGTACATTATACTTGACATGAAGCAGTTTGGGATTCCAAAAGAGGGGGTTTCTTCAGATTTTCAGATGCTGAATTGAGAACCACATTACACTCCTCAGCAGGGGCTGCGAAAGGACTAGCTTTTTACTTTGCTTTATTAGCAGATACTCTTTTCCACTGCCACTAGCACTGCATACAGTATCTTATACACTCAGTTTCACCAGATGGATTTTCCAAATGAATGGATCAATTCAAAATTAATCCTTACTTGGGATTTGAAGTAAAATCCAAAGTTCCCTCACTACTACTCTGTTATGCACAATGCTATATGTGAACGAATATTACATCACATTACATTAATGGCATTTGGCTGAGGCTTTTATCCAGAGCAACGTACAGTTGATTAGACTAAGCAGGAGACAATCCTCCCCTGGAGCAATGCAGGGTTAAGGGCCTTACACAAGGGCCCAACGGCTGTGTGGATCTTATTGTGGCTACACCGGGGATTGAACCACCGACCTTGTGGGTCCCAGTCATGTACCTTAACCGCTACGCTACAGGCTGTCAGACGAAAATGAAATAAAAGTGCCAGAGCCCCCAGCAGATCTGTATCTGAAGAGGACTGAGTGCATCATCAGAGAGCATCATCAATATAGTAGCCGGTGCCAGAGAATAATTAGCAATGAACTCTGATATATCCATGACAATCTATGATGAGGCTCTCAGTCCTCTCTAGGTAGGTTAGTGTGACCTCCCCGGATTCTAACTGGTCCTTGAGCGAAGTGAGCGAGGTTGGCCATTGGACTCATTAGATGCCCCTCCCTCCTCATTAATACAAGTCGGATGTATGTTACCATTTTGTGCTTTCAAAGGAGTATTGCACCAAGCAACAGGGAGTTCCTGAGTCAACAAGAGGTGACTGGTTTGTGTAACCTCGTTCTGCCTCCGTCCTGTACAAACATGGCAGCAGTCAGTGGTGTGGTGTTTGGGTTAGGTTGAGTTTCGGATGATTGAGGAGGTCCGTACGCGATGTCGAGGCATGGGGCGCAAACTGCGGGTGTTTTTGCGTGTGTGGCTGTTCTCATAAATCCTACCTCTCTAGACGGGCCTGGCTCGTGTGTTGCACTGCTAAACAAAAATTAGCAGTGCCTTTCTAGCTGTCAAAGCCAAGGCCGAGCATATCATAAGCACAGCATCTGCTAAGAAACAACACACTCTCTGAAACTACAAGAGTCAGACGGTAATTATTCCTGCAGAAAGTGGAACTGGTTGATGTGGATACTCAGTTTACAGGTCAGTTCTATTAATGCTTACATGGATGACAACGGTAGTCCATGTTCCTACAAATGTAATTCAACGATTACATACTATATTATTGGCAGGATGAACTCACAATGAGAACTGGAAATCTCAATATTAAATCACTTATTAGGGGGGTGAGCCACCACACGGGCCAGTTCAAGGAAGTGGGAAATGGCATCTCCACAATCAGTGCCCTTTCATTATTGGTAAAATGGCAGCCTGGCCCAGCACCAAGGATAATGGCTGACGCATTGAGACTTTGCACAGAAGTATGCACACAATATTAAACATGCAGTACCAAAGCATGTGACAGAGTGGTCACTCAGAGAGGTGTGCTCCTGCTGCTGACTTTGACCAAGGCTCTGGGCTCAGAGCTGGAGCTGGACTGCGGCCGGGTGGGTGAAATTGCCCCCCACAGGGTCCAATAAAGTTCTGTATGTTTTACCTTAAAGATAACAGAACAGAACCCTCCCCTTTTTGAATGAGACTAATCAGCGGTTTATGCCAGTAAGTGTACTGGAATGCTGAGCATGTGATTCATCTCTCTGAAATGTTCTTTTTGCGCATGCTATGTGAATTTGAATATGAGAAGAGTATTACTGACTTCATTTGATGTCTAAGCAAAGGAACTATTTTAATGGTCAAGTCCCATAAATTGTTACTACAGAAAATAAGTAATAATTAGGCCTAATTGTTCAAATTACATATGATTTGCTTCGGATATGGTAAGATCATATTAAGCATTTTCAGAGACAGGAATATTGTCAACAGCATGCTAGTGAAAATGTCTGAAAAGTCATTAAAATACTTGTCAGTGTTTTAAAAATACTTTAAATGACACACTGATAGTATATGTGTCAAAAATACTTGGGGGATGATATCACTATTTACATATCCACTCATGTCTAACACATTGGTTAAATAAGTGTGTGTGCCTGTAAACTTGTGTATGTGTCTGTGTATCTGTGCAATGGACTTACCGGTGCCTAAATGCAATGTGGACAAAGGTTTTCTATATGATCCTGAGTGCCTTTGTGTTTCTTGTGCATGAGCAGCAATAATAATAATGATAATAATAAAATACTACTACTACTACTACTACTACTACTAATAATAATAATAATAATAATAATAATAATGAGTAAGCCATAAAACCGTATAATATTGATTGAAACATCCCACCCAACCAAGCCCATTCAAAAGAACATCTCATCACTAATTCATCTGATGTTTTTATCTACTGACATACAATGCAGATGAACATACACTCACTGAGCATTTTATTAGGAACATGTGTACACATACTTATTCACGTCATTATGGAATCAGCCAATTGTGTGGCAGCAGTACAATGCTTAGAATCATGTAGATATGGGTCAGGAGAAAATTTTTTATCTAAGTGACTTTGATCGTGGAATGAATGTTGGTTACAGACTGGGTGGTTTGAGTATCTCAGAAACTGCTGATCTCCTAGGATTTCTATGCACAACTGTCTCTAGAGTTTGCAGAAAAAAAACCATCGAATGAGCAGCAGTTTTGCAGACAGAAACAGCTTGTTACTGAGAGATGTCAGAGGAGGATGGCCTGACAGGAAGGCGACAGTAATGCAAATAACCACACATTACAACAGTGGTAAGCAGAAGAGCATCTCTGAACACAATGCACCAAACCTCTAAGTGGATTGGCTACAGCAGCAGAACACGTAATAAATCTAAAAACTAAGTCTAATAAATACCTAATGAAGTGTCACTGAGTGTATGTGCATTCTCCTGATAAATATAGGAGTTCATATAATCATTATAAGAAAAGAACTGGGACAAGACTTACCCCCGAGACAGTGATCCATACACTGAAAACAGAGAACACAAGCAGTGAGTGTTCTTTTAAACCCTGGCCTGGGGAACCACATCTGTGAGTGAGGATTTCTGCCTGTGCCCAGGTCAGGAAAAACATTCCAAAAACTAACAAAGGGATGAGGACACTGAGCCCCTGGGTCAGACAGGGCCACAGCAACATGCCAGCAGCCCAGATCAGTGCAGAACCACACACGGTCCTCAAGCAATGAGCCAACGGCCCAGTCTAGGTCAGAACCACAGAAGGTCCTCAAGCCTGCTGCCACTTCTGCCACGGGATGGTCAAATGCATGGTTGTACCTTCTTGGAATCACAGCCTCTCCCTGTGGTTAGATTCTTCTTTGGCATCTGGCACAGAGCTATGCTGTTTTGGATAAGAAGAGAACAAGAGATTTGACCCGGTCTAAAACCTGCATTGCAGCAACTATTCTTGTGCAGTTGGATTAGATAGGAAATGTCTACTAACATAATAAGACAGTCTAAAAGCCTAGTCAAACTCATTTTCTCTCATCGGCTTGGTGTCTTAACATTTCAGCCAGGTTTTGCTTTGGTTATGAAGAATTTGTCTCCAGGCTGTGGGAATGCCATGTAAAAGAGCATGTATTGTTTATACAGTTTGAAGGAAGGCTGCATTGAAAGGATGAGGGGTTTCCAGAATCTGCACATTGTTTAGAGTGGTCTTGGGTATCTGGTTTCCAACCCTTGTGGATGTCCTGGTTGTCTATATTCAGCTATCCTTGCTGTCGGCTGATTTCAGTCAAGTAGAAGCCACTATAAAACAGGATGACCCTGTTTTATATCCAATTCAATTTTCGGAAGGTTGTTGACAAGGGCTGTGTCTCGTCTTACCCAGTTTGCTTGGGGTTTGGTGCCACCATTAACATCAATATCAGAATGCCTGTGTGTGTATGATATGGCCACTGCAGGGTCTGTGTCAAGCCAAACCTTCCCCAAAAGGAGAATGTGGGTCTCTCATCTGGATTGCCAAGGTGTAGGTGTAACCTTTGTGTAGGTGTGAGGTGTAAAGCACTTATTCTTTCTGCAGAAGTAGGCTACACAAGTCTAGATTTAATTATGACTATACCAGAGCAAACTTTGGGCAGTAGTCATACAGGGCATTGAACATAGCCATAGTGCCATCTAGGGATGGGACATCTGTAGTAGGTGCTTTGGAGGACTTGGGTGCTAAGCCTGCAACTTTGCAAATTTGGATATAGCAGTGATATGACTGTTACACTGACAATGTGGTGATGGGACTGTTACACTGACACTGCGGTGATGTGTCTGTTACACTGACACTGCGGTGATGTGTCTGTTACACTGACACTGCGGTGATGTGGCTGTTACACTGACACTGCGGTGATGTGTCTGTTACACTGACACTGCGGTGATGTGGCTGTTACACTGACACTGTGGTGATGTGTCTGTTGAGGAATAGGGCATCTCTCTCCTCCCTTCGGAATTACACAGATATTTATTATTCCAGTCCTGCTTATACAACTTAGAATGAATAAATGCAGTTTGAGATTTCAAATTCAGGATTACAAAATATTGTAACAGGTGTCCCCCCTCAGTTCTAGATGATTGAAATAAGGCAATTAGTGCATACTCTGCTGATGTATCATCACAACCAAAAACAAAATCAATCACAATGCTGTCATCAGACAGGACGTGTTACTAAATTTGAAAAGTAGACTAGTGTGTATATGCACATAGAGATTTCTATATTACACATGCACACATTATGCACACACAAACACACACTGCTCTTGGGTCGGTGGAAAACTCACCGGGTTCCAGGACCTGTGAGGAATACCAAAGTGTCACGTGGGGGCAGATTTATCAGCAACCGCTGCTTTGAGGAAATACTCTCATAGTTTCCTATTGCATTCGCATTCTTCCGCTGCCCGGAGGCACAAATCTTCTGCTCCCAGAGCTGTCTGTGTACTCTGCGTCCACCAAGGCACCTACCGGTCACTCTAAAGAGGGAAAAGAAAAATGATAATAAATAAAAAGATAAAACTGTGTTGTTGCATCTACCGCAGGTAACTCATAATTGTCATTATGTTGCCTGATGCTGATATTTGGTATATAAGGTGGTACTGGATATTAGACCAGCTATGATTCATAGCTGCTTATTAATCATAAACTCAAGTTTACAATTAATTACAGCTGCAAAATTTTCACTTTAATCATGAGTTCATTTTATTTTCGGGTTCCTTTCAGTGCAGTATTCATTAGTGCTGAGAATGTTGTTTCAAGTGTGTTGAACATGATTCAATTGTGTGTTATTCTAACTTTGTACTTGGAATCTATCGTGTCATTGTCTGTTTTGGTTCTTGGGGTTACCATAGTTTTTTGCATTTAATAATTACATTTGCCAATTACTTTGACATTTTAAATATGTTGATTTGGCAAAAACACTTGTGAAATGAATACATGTATGTAATATCACTAGTTTGAGCTGACTTTGGGCCGACCTCGTGCTGTTCCCACCACACAGGGCCAGAGCCTGCAGGACTGCTGACATTCAGAAAGGTATTCAGTTCCTTTTAGACCAGGGGGGTATTTCAGTTGCTTTCAGACAAGGGGGGTATTTCTGTTGCTTTCAGACCAGGGGATATTTCAGTTGTTTTCAGACCAGGGGGTATTTCAGTTGCTTTCAGACCAGAGGGTATTTCAGTTGCTTTCAGACCAGGGGGTATTTCAGTTGTTTTCAGACCAGGGGATATTTCAGTTGCTTTCAGACCAGGGGGTATTTCAGTTGCTTTCAGTCCAGGGGGGTATTTCAGGTGCTTTCAGAGGGAAACCTGGAACAGGTCTTTTTACTTCAGTCCATATTTCAGCTTGAGAGTTGCAGGTTTTACTCAGTGCACTTATCCAGCTAACACAGTAATTCTGCTTTGTGAAACAGGCCCTGGCCCCAGCATCACTTCTATGTAGGGGACAGACTTCATGTGGGATTTTTCATGTGGGATTTCAAGACTATGAAATTTTGCTTTATCATTGGTGCATAATTTTACTATAAGCAATGATGGGAATGGGCAGAGACAAAAAATATCATTTTCACTCAGAAGGAGGGAATGGTGCCTATGTTACCCAGCCAAATTCAGACTCCTCCACAAAACCCCTGAGCCAGGAGTACAGCAATGCTTCCTTCAACACCTCATTCCCTACATCTGCCTTCTCATCAAATATTTGCTCTGGCTTAGTGTCTGTGATTCACACAGGTTTTGAAAAGGCAGTGCAAGAGAAAGCCTGCTAATAAAAAAAAATAAAAAAACAGACAACAACAAAAAAATACCATCTTTTTGCATCATGCTGAGAATTAATCTGTGTCTCTTAGTGAAATCAGGCTTGGCAATCTTCATATCTGAGCCAGTCGCATAGTCTGTACATCTCTCAGCCTGTGAGTCAAAGCCTACACAACAGTGAGGACAGTGACAAACAGTTCCAAATGGGTTGAACAGCCAATTACAGTGTGATACGCGCTCTGAGAACAGAAGACAAACCAAATCTAAAATCAGTGCGCTCGTGAGCTCAAAACTGGTTGGCCACAAAACTTTCTTTTAAATGTTTTGTGCCCCGCCAATTTTGAGCTCATGAGATGCCACTATCTAAAATGTAAAATGCTAATAAATGCTTCAAGATAATATTTCTCAGCATCTAGCCAAAACAAAACAGGCAAAAGGAGACAACCCAATAATTTGATTAATGTATTTTTTATTGCCCTCTGTCTCCTAATATTTTCTCCTCTTTTGGAGTTTTTGGTTATGAGCTCTTAACAGGGCCTCTGTGGTAGCTAATTTATAATGTTTCTTTTTGTTGCTTCTCCCTGACCCGTCCGATCACATTCCTTTAAAGAGCAGAGGGGGCGCCCTGCCGCTTAACAGCCAGTAAAATGACACTTTGATGTTTCTGGCTTTTCAGCAGTGATGAAACCACTGCCCCTAGTGAGGATCTGACCCTCACTAACACATGGAGACTGGTGCTGACATATCACAGTCTAGGAACAACGCGGCTTTCTACACTAGATCATTCACAGCTTTTGAAAAAAAAAACACGCTAATTTTTGTCCTTTTAGAGACTTCTATTCTTTTTAGCCCTTGCGCTATCTTCATAGCACGTATGCACCGTGGGTCCACAGAGCCGAAAATGACCAACCCTGGCCAGACCCACTGTGATAAAGCCTGAAACTCATCAGTAAATTGAATAATAATCTATTATCTTCAAACACGAATTATGACTTCTGATTTCGTAACTGCAGCGTTAAGAAACAACAGACAATATTCGCACCCTGATAGCGTACCGATTTTATTTAGAATATAAAAAAGGTCAAACTCAGAAAGAGAGATTTTTTAATTGAGGACAGCAGGAAGGTTACATTTTGGCACTCAGTGGATATATCTGTAAAATGCTCACTGTTAATTCCACTCAGTGCTAGAATTTAAAAGAGATAAAAGACCCACGGCCAGGTTTAAAATATTCATTTGTTTGATGTTGTACAGAATCCTAACAATTGTCATGTTTCCTGCGAAGTCTACCTTCTCAGCTGAAACAGATGGTTGACTCATGGATTGTTCTTCTTGCACACTTGGAAGCACAAATATACACAGCAAATATAATATACATCAATATACACAGCAAATATAATCTACACCAATATGCAGAGCAAATATAATATACACCAATATACAGAGCAATTATAACATACACCAATACGCACAGCAAATATAATTTACACAAATGTACACAGTAAAAAAATTGGCTGAACTTACAGGAAAAAAAAGATTTTCTTGTCATTAAAAATAATGGGCAGCGTTAACTTTCTTTACTAAAACACAAATCTGATTTTCGAGGCAAAGTCCCTTGAAGTGATTCTTTTTGGTGCCAGGGAAAAATATAGATGCAGTTAAACCAGTTTACAAGCCTTTCACTTTGAGGCCAGGTGTGAACACATTTAGGGTTAAACTGCCAATTAGTCCTCAGCCTGGACCCTCACCCATCAGTGAACTTCTGAGAGTCCTCTTGAGAGCAGCATATTACTTGGCTCACGATGGACCATTAGGTTGAGAATGAAAAAGATAAAAGCCGGGACGGTCCAACTGGCAGACTGTCTGGAGCTCACAATAACGGTGGAAATAATGGTAAGACCATAATCACACACCGAGGCACTGTGGATAACAAGCCTTGGTCAGAGTGGGTCAAGCATTGAGCATCCAGCAGTAGTCCCACTGCAGTTACTTCAGTGCAGATCAGTTTGACATTTGGAGGTGTAAAGGAGGCCCAGGGTAGACAGTGTACTCTAGATTCCTGTTCTCCTGTCAGTACTATAATTGCAGCTGATGCAGAGGATCTTGGCTTCAGAGTAAAGAAAACAAAAAACAAAACAATGGCTTTGTTTCAATATATTGTTGCAGTGGAGATTTCGCTAAATGAAAACACACGGACACCATCCAAATTTTACGGCAGTGATTATAGAGTTTGGTATCTATTTCCAAGTGCTTGTAAAAGATATCCTCTAGGAAAACTAAAAAAGAAGGGAGATGTTTGTGCAAGGAAAATCTGGATAATCTTTACCATGGTAAAGAGCACCCAAATGGCAGAAATGAATGATTTATTCTGCCTGTTATTGTCGGTTCCCTGAGAACTACTGTAAATGCTTGTTAGCATCAAAGACCTGGGGCCTGTTCCACAAAGCAGAATTTCTGAGTAAGCTGGATAACTGTAAAACCCGGAACGGCTCTTTTTACTTCAGTCCATGTTCCAGATTTGGGGTGGGGGGCGTTTTTCATGATGGCTGACTTAGGGGTTTGACACATTGTATGTTCAGAGATATTCTTCTGCATATCACTGTTGTAATGTGTGGTTATTTGCATTACTGTCACCTTCCTGCCAGCTTTGACCAGTCTGGCCCTTCTCCTCTGACCTCTCTCATTAACAAGGTGTTTCTGTCTGCAGAACTGCTGCTCACTGGATGTTTTTCTGTTTTTTGCACTGATCTCTGAAAACTCTAGAGACTATTGTGCTTGAAAATCCCAGGAGATCAGTAGTTTCTTAGTTACTCACGGCATTCTGTCTGGCACCAACAATCATTCCATGATCAAAGTCACTCCACAACCTCTTGACCTCTGCATGCTTTTATGCATTTAGCTGCTGCCACATGATTGCCTAACAAAATATTTGTGTAAACAAGTATAGAGGTCTACCTAATATAGTGCTCAGTGAGTGTATTTCATCATAGAATAAGAGATTCATAAAGGATAAATAAGATAGACAGGGATTTGTTTTTATAAAGAAAGATACATATTGAGTGTTCGGCGATCACTCGTCATACACAAAAAGTTTTTGCTTCTTTGCCAAGTACTTGCAATTTCCTCCAGCAAGTATTTTTCCTGATAATGAACTTGCCAAAATTACACTTGCATTTGACAATGAGTCAACATTAAGGATAAGACACTGTATTAACCATGGCATTAACCAAGGGAAACACAAAAGTATGTTTTTTTTCGAATATCCGTACAAACACACAATGCCATGCTCCACTTTAGCACACCCACACAAAGGCTTTGCCTTGAGACTCTGAGTCCCTGCAGCATGGCAACACTGCTGCTTATTGCGCAAGGACAGATCCTGACTGTCAGACCCAGTTGCCCAGACAACGTGTAAACATACAGAAGAGTCAAAACACCCTCCCTTCTAATTCTTCTTCAAAAAAGATCAATGACACGGGATGTAAACGCAAGTGTTTTTGACCACTGGGCCCCACCTGACTCTTAACAGTCTCTCTTTTGTAGGGAGGAAAGGAACGATTTCAAAATATTTACGACTGGGCACGTATGTTTGTTCCCTCACATTGAACAGGATGTGTCAATCACAGGCCTGGGGGCAATGTGGGAGCCATTACTGGCCCTGAGCACGCCCAGCGCAACAGGGACGCCGCCCGGGGAGAGGGGGTGGGGCACCCCTGGATTTGATTGTGTGCAGTTAGCCCAAGAACCAGCGTCTCTGTTGTGTTTATTTATAAGGCTGTTTGTTTACTGAAGAAGGTGGCCTCTACCTCTATCCTCTCGTCTCTGTTTACATAAAAAGAGAGCGAGAAAGAGGAAGAGAGAGAGGTCAGCCATTCTTGTCTTACACTGCTACACACTCCCCAGCTGTAGTACTCAACTCCTTAATTGTGGTACTACATTCCCCACAATCCCCTCTGCTGTATTACTGCAATTGGAGATCCTCCTTTACTCTGCACTCCCCACCTGCAGCCCTCAATAACTCTTCCCTGCAGTCAGTCTTCCCAGCACGGCTGCCGTTGTTGAATAAAAGGATTTTTGGATTCGGTTACACCAACCAAACTTGGTAACACTATTTTAAGGTATGCTTATAATCTATAACTAAGCCTTTATTAAATAGTTTAAATCAGTATTCGGTATATCCATAATTGATATACAGTATATAGACTCAGTGAGCATTTTATTAGGTATTTATTAGACTTATTTTTTAGACGTATTAAGTCTTCTGTTTCTGTAGCCTAGGTTTGACACGTTGCGCGTTCAGAGATGTTCTTTTGCATACCACTGTTGCAATACATGGCTATTTGCCTTACTGTCGCCTTACCTGTTCAGGTCTACCTAATAAAGTGATCAATGAGCGCACATTATTTTGTATTTATTATATATTTATTGATTGATGTTAGTACATGCAAATATAAGGCCTATTGTGATTACCTAAGTTACACATACATCATCATAATAATAAATATGTTTTACATAATGTGTAGAAGTTCAATCAAAAGTCTGACATATTACTAATACTAGTTACTCCCCTTATTAAAGGTGATTTAACATCTTAAAATGTTAAATTAACAGCATGTAAGCCAATACATAGTTTATTAAATAGTTAGAATGCATCAAAACTCAAAAATTAACAAGCAACAAATTATTAAGCAAATTGAACAAATTATATGGCTTCTTTTGAGCTTTCTTGCAAAGGGTTGATGAAGATTGGAGCTTGCCAAAAAACAACAAAATCCCAGAACCCTTTAAATAAGTCATTTATAGTTTATTAGCAGTGTTACCAACACCTTTCCATTACAAAGTTGCAATAATGCTTTTTGCCAGCAAGATCCCCTTAGGCAGCGAAATGGTCCATAAAGAAAACTGAGAGTTTAAATGTTGTACTCCTGATTGATGGCCATGAATATTTTACAAAGCACTTGCTAAAAAACCCATTAACTTTGGTAGTGTAACATGCGTCCCCGGGGATAAATTCCATGCATATTTTAAAGGAAGTGAATTTCCTGCAAATGTATTCACTTTCTAGGTTTTTCAGATGGCATAATGTGCTGAAATGGGTCCTTAATGATTTGTTTATGCTCACCTGTTCTGTTGAATTCTGACTCTGACTAGTCTGAAACACCTAAAATGTTTTTATAATTGTAGAAAACTGTCTATTGAGGGCCTGCAAGTGATAGTCACACACAACAGCAGATTACACACGATGTTAGCCAAAAGTCTGCTGCTGAAAATGTGTATCAGAAACTTGTTTCCAGGTATAGTTTAAACCAGAGGTGGGCCGTATCTGTTTCTGCTTTCCATGCCAACCTCTGGCCTTAATGAATTAATTAGCTCTAACATTTCTGTCATCTGACATTTTAGCTACATCTCTTGATGAATGCATTAATGCCAGTCAAAGACTGTTCTTGTGTCCCTGTATGATATGTTTTTTCCTGTGATCTAATCTGAGTGAACTAGTGTTGGTGTATACGGACAATTAGCTAATTTAGCCAGAGTAATTGGTGGAAACAAAAACCTGCATACACACCGGCCCTCCAGGACAGGAATGGCCCGCCCCTGGTTTAAACCATACTATAGCAGACAAGCAGAATAAAGTAGAGATGTAGGCACCTTGGATGTGAGTAAGCAACAGACACCGTTGGCTTTGCTCTCTTTGTTGTTACATATAAATATCAGAGCTCCTCTGCTGTCTGCATTTGAAAGGTTTAACCCATAGAACAATCAAAGGCCTATTTTATTATCCTCAATAGCAAGCAGGTGAGGGATGTGACCCATGTTGCACACTAATGTGCACTGCTCCTCCTCGCTCTATTCCTCTTCTACTCATAATATTGTAGCAGACAGTTCCAGCTGGAACAACCTGGACAAAAAGAATAATCATAATGGGTTTCCTCCCTGTGTGGTTTAGCAAGAAATGCTGCTACTACTACTACTACTACTACTACTACTACCATTAATACGACTACTAGAGAGGAAAATATAAAAATAACTTGCTTTCTCATGCTCACATTCTTACCTTTCCACTTTTTTTACACAAGAGGGAGTCTCCCTCACAGCAGTCTTGCAGAATATGTTCACATTGGTTTATAGCTACCACACTCTCCTTCCAGCTCATTTTCACTGGCAAGCAGCCCCATAGCAAAAAAAAATCTTTCTGGTCAGCAGAGTGTTTGTTCACTAATGACCATGGGCTTGTTTCTGCCAACTCTGAACATCAAACAGTTGTGTATCAAAAAAAAGAAAAGAAAAAGCATGGTTTTCTGGTCAACAACGTTTATGTGCTTTAATGATTACGAACTATAGGGGTGTAGGACATAGGCCAGAATTAACGAGGTGCAGACTAGCAGGTTTTAACTCATAATAAGGGCAAAATAATGAAAGTACACACTTGCCTACTTCCTTGTACACTAATGATTACCCATAATCCCCTTGGCATGTAGCACCATGGCAGCATAATGACACGCTCTCCCTCTCTCCTCTCTGCAGCCAAAGACAGTGCCGGGCTGACAGAATCCGAGTTGCCCCAGAACACCGACCCAGCGGGGATGGATGGCACCTACCTCAATGCGAAGGAGGCTGGGGGGATGAAGGGACCCCAGGACCGGCCGGGCTCCGAGCTGGCCAGCCCCATGGACAAGGGCGAGGGCGAGAGCAACAAAGGCAAGAAGAGACGCAACCGGACCACCTTCACCAGCTACCAGCTGGAGGAGCTGGAGAAGGTGTTCCAGAAGACGCACTACCCAGACGTGTACGCCCGCGAGCAGCTAGCCCTGCGTACTGACTTGACCGAGGCCCGTGTGCAGGTACGTCATTCCATCGGCCATTTTGGACGTCGATCACCTTTTGGTTGCACATTTCATTACATTACGGAGGTTGACGTGTGGCTAATACTCGCTGGTGTCAGCAGTGGGATGCGCTTGGCTTAAAAGGGGAAAAGTGTAGCAATCATGCCTGTCAGGCAGGCTGATGCTGCGAGGAAAAACATCTGCCACTTTAAAAAAACACGCAGAGCAGATTGGTGAGGTGTCAGCAGTGGATTCACCGGTGTGAAGGTGTGTCCGGGAGGGCGGTGGTGATTATGCATGCCAGGCAGGGTGATGGTGGTGCATGTTCATTCTTAGCAGGGATGCATCAAAGTTAAATACAACATTTAATATTTGTACACACAGTTTTCCTGTGAATGCTGCTCCGTTTAACTATTTGTCCGTGACACAGCTGTGCACAAACTCTGTTAGATACAAGTTCTGTTAGATGCATGCATTTTTTAAGGTTTCAGTGCCTGCACTGCAAAAGAGACAGATGGAGAGTTGGATGGAGAGTTGGACATTAGCTTCCCACATCTGTGCCTGTGAAAGATTCACAACATGCTAATAGAAATACCTCTGGACCGATGTCATCACCCCGCTGGTGGGGGGGAGGGAGATTTATCTGTGAGCAGAGCATGTGTGTGTGTGTGTGTGTGTGTGTGTAGGGGGTTGAGCCAGGCCTGGCCCTCACATGTGTGCTGTCGAGAGGAGTACAGTTTCATCAACACACCACAGAGACAGGCTTTCATCTGGGGTATGCCTGAACCCCTGAACCCCCTAACCCAATGCACCAACAGGCCCTTCCCACCCCACCCCCTATTCCCATTTGTCTGGGATTGTCACATTCCTGCACTGATTGACAGATGGAGGAGTGGGGGGGGGGTCAGGGATTGAAACCCTCCCTGGTTTCAGGGGCAGGTGGCAGAATCCCCTGTTCTGCCTTGGCCTTTATCCCCTGTAATCTGCGGCCTCTTGTCCAGTGTGGCATCACGGACATCATTCACACGCAAGCAGCCTGTGACATGCCAGCTGTTTTTCTCATGCCTGTTTGTCAGAAGCTACTTGGGGAAACCACAGTATCTTTTAAAAGAAGAAATAACACTCACTTTTAGCATGATAAGACAATTTCTGTGGAATTAAGTGCAGTTAGTTTGAGCCCCAGATACCGTATATTATATTCTTGTTGGTCCTGTGATATTAATTGAATGAAAACATACAGATATATACACTCAGTGAGCACTCTATTAGGTATTCATTGGACTTAGTTTGTAGACTTATTGCTTCAGCTGCTGTAGCCTATTCGCTTAAGAGGTTTGACACGTTGTGTGCTCAGAGATGCTCTTCTGCATACCACTGTTGTAATGTGTGGTTATCTGCATTACTGTCACCTTCCTGTCAGCTTTGACCAGTCTGGACCTTCTGCACTGACCTTTCTCATTAACAAGGCGTTTTTGCCTTGTTAGAAGTGCTGCTCGCTGCTTTTTTAGTTTATTGCACCATTTTCTGCAAACTCTAGAGTTGGCTTCCCCATTCTGACATTTGGTCTGAAAAACAGCTGAACCTCTTGACCATGTCTGCATGCTTGCATGCATTTATTTGCTGCCACATGATTGGCTGATTGAATATTTGCATTAACAAGCTGGTGTACAGGTCTACCTAATAAAGTGGTCACTGCGGGTATATTTGGTGTGCGGTTTTGCCCTCAGGCAGTACAGAGCTGGGCAGATCTAAAGGTTGAGATGGTTCTAGATTTCTTTCTCGTTTTTTGACAGTGGCAC
Organism: Conger conger; assembly: GCF_963514075.1. Classification (NCBI taxonomy): domain Eukaryota; kingdom Metazoa; phylum Chordata; class Actinopteri; order Anguilliformes; family Congridae; genus Conger; species Conger conger. The sequence continues at coordinate 13,801,785 of NC_083765.1, forward strand.
AGAACACAGCGATGAAACACAGGAAGCCAATGGCTATAATTCAGTCTGGATTTCTGGAAAGTAGGCCCTCCATTCTGGCTCCAGTGTCTGTTTGAAGTTGTTCTTTTACTACCTAAGCACTCCCTGTGGATCTGGTAAAAGATTTAAGACATTTTAGCAGTGATATGGAAAGGGCCTTCCACAGTACACTTACTTAGAGCATATTATAGGCTAATGAAAATTATTTTACAGGACAAATCCAATTTGGATGTGAGCAGACAAATTAACATGGGCCTTAACATCAACATGGGGCCTTAAATTTGACATACAAATAAATACAACACATTTTTTTACTTTTTTTTGTTTTCAATCTTTGTGGTTATCCTTTTGATAAACTGTGCATGTGAAAAAAGACACTTCTAGAACTAAATTGTGAATCAAAGTTGAGAACATACATTGACTGTAGTTGTCAGTTTTGTGAATTTTAATAATTTATTATTCAATTTCTTTTTCTTCTGATCAATATGAAAACTGCTCCTGGAAGCTGGTACATGCAGCCATTTAATTTCTCATTGTGTGCTTTTGTGTGCATGCTCATTTTTGTTAACATCAATTACAGTTGTTCAACATTCCCATAAGTGACAGTGAAGACTTTGCTGCAAACCAACACGGTTTCAGTGTGACTGATCATTTAGCACACACACTGTTACTCAAACTATTTCTAATTGAGTTTCTGGTACAGAAAAGTTGTCACATAGTCCCAGATATCCAGACCATCGTAGCTTAGCTGTTTGTCCACCATGGGAGACTGATTCAGAGAAAATCTCAGAGCAGGAGATGCTGCCCAGCCACTGCTGCTTGCACTTCCACACACAGCCAAGAGGTCAAAGGTCAAGGGTTTTTCAAAACTTCCTTCTTATGTTCAGATGGCCTTGCAACACAGCATTTTGGAAAAGGAAAAAAAAAGAAAAAAAAACCCCTTATGGCAGAATAATTTGGTTTGGGAATAAAACCACTTGGAGATGCCAGATTCAATTTCTGAGTTTACCCAAAGACAAAGACAGGAGACAGAGCAACTGGCCCTCTTTAGAAGCTACAGTAGAATACCTGCATTCATTCAGAGCACAAGCAGACCCATCCAGTCCTCCACACGAACTTCATTAAGACCCAGCTCTGAAAGGGCAACACTGATGCAGTTTTGCATCTGCAGTCCATGGATCCAGCCTCCAGCTAAAAGGCACAAGGGATCTAGAGATCATTGATTTACTTGTTAACCACAGCAAAAGGGTTACATAGTCTTCTTCCAAGCATCCCCTTTGCTTGTGATTAAGAGGGTCTCATTTACAATGCTCACAGTCCAAATAACGAACAAATGAAAGCTGATTTCCACAACTGTTGCCGTTAATGTTGTTTCAAACCAAAAACGTTTTTTTTTTTCCAAAACATTTTTAAATGGAACTATGTAAAACTAAATTAATTTAGTTTCTTAATTTTTGTTTTACTGTACTAGAGCATGGTTTGTATTACATCAAAAAGCATTTGTTTCTAAGTTCTTTACACCGTTTTGGGTAGATATGTGACTAGCTTATGTGATTAGCATATTCATTTGGACTGTGAGACTCACGGAGGAGTTAGTCTTGGAGCAGCGAGGCTGAGTTTGAGTGACAGGGCATGCAGAGTATGAACCTTGGAGCCCAGAGGAAAGAATCTTTGGTGGCTCAACTTCAAAGTGGCTCTTTCCCTCTGCTCCGTCATCTTGAGTTTCCCTGCTCCTGCACTCTTTCTCTCCATGCTGGAACATAAATAAAGACTCTTTAATAAGCCCGTAAGCTGCTTTAGCTGTCAACATCTTTACCAATTACCGTGTCACTACTGCGTGTGTGGAACACAAAGATATTTTTCTCTGCTTGGAGCCACCTTCCCTGCAGATGTTTGCCCCGAACGACGCAAACAAACAAAGCCCTTCAGCTGGTCAGTAAATGTTCACGCGTGTGAGCGTATGTGCGCTGTGGAGAACCGCACAGACACAGAGGAAGGAAGAGATGGAAGGGATTCTTTTAGATAAATGCGTGATACAGCCCTCAAACGGCCGTATGTCCGGCCAGGCTGAGAGTCTTCAGAGAGTGGAGCAGAAGGAGCCAGAGCGCCAGTCGGCTGTCTCCCGGATAGGAGGGGGCAGACTCATAAGGCCAGAGGGCTTAGGCGTCAGGAAATTAAACATGAAATGAAAACAAGCTCTGGTTTGAGCACTTCTCCCATCTAGCCGTCCAATTTCCCAACTTCCCCTTTCAGGTTTAAGGGGTGGGAGGCGTGGGGGCGCGGGTGGGACACACTATACCTTGTGTTTGTCATGCCAATAAAGGCAATTTGAATTTGAATATGAGAAACAGAAGGAGGGGGCAGGGAGAGAGGGAGGGAGAAAAGGGTAGGAAGAGTGTTTTCTCCTTTTAACCCCCAATACCCTTCTGCTGAGCATTTCATTGCTGTAGAGCTTCGGTTGACCAGAATAGCACATTCACATTGCAGTAGAGCTACTTACACCCATTGAGCACTTTATTAGGTATTTAAAAGACGTTTACATTTAACATTTTTAATCCAAAGCGACTGTTTCAAACTTTTTAGATCACCAGTCATAATACTTCTTCTCACTCTGTTGAACTTTATCCTGTGAGCATCCTTTGTGAAAATCCTTTGTGAAAATCCTTCCTACCATTACAGTTCTTATGAGCAAAGTGCATGGTGAGGTTATTCATCAGGTAAGTGACCTGGCTTTGTACTGACCTGAGCTTTGTCCACTTTAAAATATGCATTTCATCTTACGGTTAATGAAGAAAATAATAATATTAATATGGTGAAGCTTCATTCCCGAAACAATCAGGTACATTTCCAGATGATAATAAATTAAATAAGCACATTTTCACCTGAAGCTTGTATCAGGTTGCATGCATCGTTAGATGGGTTCTCTTGCGTCAGTGAACAGCTAGATGCCAGGCCTAACCACTTTGCCTCCTTACTTCAGTTTATCACACTTTTAACATGATAATAGTTGCAGTTAATGTCTAAAAATGACAGTTTAGCTGACATGGTTCTTGATATGTTCACTTTTCCTGTGTGAAATTATCTTGGTTCTGGTCAGTATGCAGCACATCCCCCAGAGAGAGAGAGAGAGAAATGACATTGTTAATCAGGTTTTGTTAGTCATGTGGTGGAACAATGCTGCCATCTCTCCTAGCTGGAGAGAGAGAGAGTGCCAAAATTTTTGATGAGGGCAATTAAAAAATATATAAACAAGACAATCAAAAAATGGGACTGCAGCGGGACACTATTGTCTTCCCTTTGATAGAGTTAATGAGAATCAGAGGCAGCAGTAAAACTGCAGTCATGTAGAGATTGTTCTGTCGCTGACACCAAACAGTGACGTGTGCACCACAGCCTGGAACTGAATCCTGACTAAGGACATGTTTACTGTTTGGTAGAAAGGAGCAGCAGCCGATTGCACAGACAGTGGAGGAGCTGATGCCAGTGCGTGCTTTTCCAAACTTACAGAGGACGCTGCAGGGGCCTATGGATATATTTTTGCCAAATAAGGAGAATGTGAGAAACTAAGGAAAGGTTACACCCTAAACTGGCTCTTGTATGCCGCTGTGTCGACAGGCAGGAAGATGTACAGATTAATACTTTTCTCTTATATGTTATACATACCAATGCCATTGTGCAATGCAAAAGATTAAAATTCAGCAATAACATTGTATTCATTTGAAAGTCGACCGAGGCAGTATCATGGTGAGGGCTTAACCCTGTCTGTCACTGATGACCTCACTATTGAGTGAAAGCAATAGAAGCTAAAGGGGGGTGGGGTGGCAATGAGCAGGTGTTTTCAATTTGAACAGACACGCATTAATACAAACACAAGGGATGTGCTCTTTCCTTAACACAACTTTCAAGGGTATTCGATGAAAGGTTTGAAAAAAAAATCAAAATCTGTACAGTCATTGGTCATGACACATTGCAGTTTGTTGTAGCTAGTGAGAGGAATTTGTTAAGTATCTGCTTTCACGTCTCACAGTGTTGTAGACAGTCAAGTCACTTAACCCCAGGTCTTAAGTTACCAGTCCAGAACCCAAGTTTGAGTCAAGTCCAAGTCATCAGTGATCCAGTTTGGGTCAAGCTGTTAAAAAAAAAAAGTTCATAGCTCCCACAATCAGGGATGAAAAGGGACATAATTCAAAATGTTGTCTTTCTTTTTTAATTAGATTGTATTGGATAGTGCTACCAGTTTATGTGTTTGTATTTAAACAAAATTCTTCATGTGGTTTAAAATGCCAGTGTCTATAAGAAACTTTCATTTTAACTTACATTTTAAAACCAATGACTGTTGAAATGTAAAGAAATATGAGATGAAAAAGGACAAATCAGGTGAGAAGTTCAGAGCCTGGGTTTTCCACAGGGGGTCCATGGGGGCCTTTGAAGGTACTGTAGGGGGTCACCGAACAACCTTGATGTACAATGACTATATATAGATTTGAGAATGTTATTCAAAAATATGTTTTAAATATAACCTTTTGAAACTTATGATAGGGGTCCCCTGGATGGCTTTGAGTCTGGGAGGGGGTTGAAAACCCCTGAAACAGAACATAAAGTTAACTCAGTGAATAGCAGTAATACACAGGTCTTGTGCAATAGTCAGGAAATGTGTAAGAGAAGAGCCAAACTACCAATGTTTCAGAGCCCGATATGTCTGGAACAGAAAACTCACTAACTTTTCCCTTTCAATGTCACCGGGGTCCTCTCATTATTATTGATCGAATTCTCACAACTTCATGTAATAACACATTTATTATTTGTTGATAGACGTGCATTGGCTGACTTGCAAAACTTTAGTCTGGTTAAAGTCCAAATGGACTTACTTCAGGATGTTGTTCCGAGTTTCCCTTCAATTTGATGCTTGTTCAATTTTCACAGTGCTGACATTATGATGTCACGGACGGTATAATTTCAAAATGCACATTGTTTTGCTCTTGATGTGTCATAGGCATTTTGTGTGGACAAAATTAATGTAGACCTTGACAGAATTAATTGATTGTCCCACTTCACTGACGCTGATAAATGTTGATCAGGGAAGATGACATTGAAAATGATTAATTCCTATATAATGAGTTTAAAGTGTTTTAAACTGTGCAATATCTCATCTGTTTTCAATGAGTGAATGTGTGTGTTCTGTAATCTCTGAACAGAACTGTCTTTGTCTTAAATGCTTCGAAAAACAGGGATCTGCACAATTGCAGTAGTTAAACTGATGAAATCCTATATTTTTTACAAAAGGTTTCACATAACTATAGAATTCAAACTGCATGTTGCTATTGCAATAATGTAAGAAAACTTACTACATTTCCCCTGTATCCAGGAGAGTGGCATTCATGTCAGTTATCCCCCGTTTGAAGCTGGGGTGGTAACTGGGATCTGTAGTCCAGTCTATCTATGGGTTGGGTCTGGTCACCAGGAGGCTGAGTGCAGCTTGCATGCCAGAGAGGAGAGGGGGAGTGGGGCACATGTGGACCTGTGTAGGATTTCCTGCACACCTCCTGCTTCCCTCCTGGTACTGCTGATGGTGTGGATATGAAAGCCTGTCGGCTCCCCACACATCAAACAGAACCAGCTTTCACTCTTTCTTCCTTTTCTCCAGACACACACACGCACACACATGCACACACACACACACGCACACACATGCACACACACGCACGCACATGCACACAAACACACACACACGCATGCACGCACACACACACACACACACACACATTATCACAAACTGTGAAATAAAGCAACAAAACAGAAAGCCTGTATGCTCCCCAAACATCAAACAGAACCACACACACACACACACACATACAGAAGAAAAAACACAAGCACAGCTAAGTCCACATCACTTCTTTTGGGTGGATTGTGTGTGTTCAGAAGTAGGTCAGTATGTGTAACCTGGTCCAGTAAGGTGATCTGAGATTCCCCATGCATGTTCTCTGGTTCGGGCAGCACGGATGGTGCAGTGGGTAGCACTGCCACCTCACAGCAAGGAGGTCCTGGGTTCGAATCCCGGTCTGCCGGGGCCTCTCTGTGTGAAGTTTGAATGTTCTCCCCGTGTTCATGTGGGTTTCCTCCAGGTACTCCGGTTTCCTCCCACAGTCCAAAGACATGCAAGTTAGGCTGATTGGAGAGTCTAAAATTGCCTGTAGGTATGAGTGTGTGAGTGAATGGTGTGTGTGCCCTGTGATGTACTGGCGACACAGTCCAGGGTGTATTCTTGCCTTTCACCCAATGTATGCTGGGATAGGCTCCAGCCCCATGCGACCTTGTTCAGGATAAGCGGGTTCAGATAATGGATGGATGGATGTTCTCTGGTTCAGCAGGGCATGGGTTTGACAGCGAGATTGACACACTTTTACCAGACCAAATGAAACAAGAGAAAACTGACCAATGACATGTACCAAGCATCTATGACTCACCATGACATAGGGCAATTTCAGCATGAGAAAATCATTTTCTGGAATACACAGTATACTACAACAACAAAAATGATAATAATAATAATAATAATAATAATAACACAATTATACTATATACATATTGAAGGTAATAAAACATAAACAGCATAATAACTATTACAGTGTATGACGGGATAACCTCAAGCACCTTTAAGAACATTTTAACGCAGAAGATGCACTTGCCCGCTCATGGTACAGAGTGAGAAGTGAACTTTATTCAGTGATCTGCATGTGCTGGATATGCTGCACAGCGCATTAAAGGCATGACAACCAAAACCTACAACAGGGCTTTCATGTACCTTATAATTTATAGATCTCTCCGTATAATCCCTCTCTCCTGCCCTCTCCTGCTCTTTTAGTCTGTCTGTGGTGCTGTGATTCAGTTCTGTTTCAGATTTAAACAAAGATCCATCTGAATGAATTTACTGCCAGGGCAGGGCATTACCCAAGGCCAGCAGCTGAATCAGCTGCCTTCATAAACGGGCCGCATGCTTTCTGAATAACGCCATAAAGGGTTAGAACCTTTCTTACTATGTGGATATTCATCGTCTCTCAACTGAAGCTAATGGGTTTCTGCCTATTTTTACTTGTTCTTATTATTTTTAATGGTTTTGTGATGGTCATATTGTGTGTCATTTTTGTGTCTGACTCTGACTGGTAGAGGTACATGACTGGGACCTGGAAGATTGATGGTTTAAGCCCCGGTGTAGCCATGATAAGATCTGCACAGCTGTTGGGCCCTTGAGCAAGGCCCTTAAACCCACATTGCGCTAGGGGGGATTGTTGCCTGCCTAGTCTAATCAAATATAAGTCGCTTTGGATAAATAACAATTTATTATTTATTTCTAGCAGTAACAGGATCGCTGTGGTTGGGTCTTGACCTTTTTGTCTCCCTCCAAAGGTGTGGTTCCAGAACCGAAGGGCCAAGTGGAGGAAGAGGGAACGGTTCGGTCAGATGCAGCAAGTCCGCACACACTTCTCTACAGCCTACGAGCTTCCTCTCCTCACCCGGCCAGAGAACTATGCACAGGTACAGGAACAGGTCAAAGGTCAGGGCTTATGGATGACTATGGAGGCAGGATCTGGGGGGTTCTCTCCAGTAATCAGAAAAACATAATTTGCCATTACCACTGTCTTTGGTCATGCCCTCTTCATAAGATACATCAGCTTTATTCAGCTTCCTTAATTGGGAACTTGCAATGCTGAGAAAATGAGAACAGAGAACAGACACGTCAGATCTTATTTAGAAAAAAATAAATAGACTGCAATCCACAGTTCCCATTACTGCTCTTGGTGTTCAGTTTTCCAGCTCCTTTTACACATCAGAGGAACTTTAATGGCCACGACAAGACTAAGCTATTCCTCAATATAGGTGCATCATTTACATGTGCTGCTGGGAGTTTGTGATCAGGGTTTCAGACAGAGGACCATCTCCCAGGTAACCGTGCTGGGAGTTTGTGATCAGGGTTTGTGAAGACAGAGGACCATCTCCCAGGTAACCGTGCTGGGAGTTTGTGATCAGGGTTTGTGAAGACAGAGGACCATCTCCCAGGTAACCGTGCTGGGAGTTTGTGATCAGGGTTTGTGAAGACAGAGGACCATCTCCCAGGTAACCGTGCTGGGAGTTTGTGATCAGGGTTTGTGAAGACAGAGGACCATCTCCCAGGTAACCGTGCTGGGAGTTTGTGATCAGGGTTTGAGACAGAGGACCATCTCCCAGGTAACCGTGCTGGGAGTTTGTGATCAGGGTTTGTGAAGACAGTGGGCCATCTCCCAGGTAACCGTGCTGGGAGTTTGTGATCAGGGTTTGAGACAGAGGACCATCTCCCAGGTAACCGTGCTGGGAGTTTGTGATCAGGGTTTGAGACAGAGGACCATCTCCCAGGTAACCGTGCTGGGAGTTTGTGATCAGGGTTTGTGAAGATAGAGGACCATCTCCCAGGTAACCGTGCTGGGAGTTTGTGATCAGGGTTTGAGACAGAGGACCATCTCCCAGGTCATGGTGCGGACAGAGACCTCGATGAGGCCCAGTAGCACAGTGTGAACCTGGGCGGTGCCTGCGCAGCAGGGTCAGGGGTTTCAGGAGCTCCGCAGCCCTGATTGGAGGGCTTGGGTGGAGGAGGGCGAACGCTATTCTCTCTCATTAGCAGATCTCGTTCCCTTCCTTTATCACTCCACTCCTTGCTGTCCTATTCACAGTGCAGGGGTGCAGGGTGCCCAGAGACTGCAGTCAGGGCAGGGCTGTGAGCTGGGGCAGCCATGTTTGCTCAGGTCCCTCAGATTTATTATTAATCTGCCAGGGGGTCAGAGGTCACGGGGGCCACAGCTGTGGAATGTGGCACATCTGGGGCACCTCCCTGAGTAGACTTTCATCTGGCTGCACAGCCCTGCCTAAGCCCCTCCCCTCCCACAGACTCACACCTTTCAGACTCATCCCTCCCTCAGACAAGGCCCGCCCCCCGCATGGACACACATGTCCAACACTCTCAAATCCTCCCCAACCCCCACCTATCTTCACCAAACAATACTACTCGCAACCCTCACCAAACTCCAATCATTTTAAACAAGCCTTCTCCTCTGACCAACTCTGCACCATTTTGCAGGCTTCCCCCTGATTCTCATATGTTTTTGACACGCAATCCATGTACCCCTGGGGTTTTGGGATGGGTATTTGGGACACAACTCACTTGCGATTCTTCTTTTTGAGGTCTCTTGCAAAAGCCAGCTTGTTGTTGCAAATATCAGAGTTTATGAATGATTTCACCCCACAGTGAAAGATGACCTCAGAGCCTCAGCTCTGTCTCATATGCCAAACAGAACAGTATGTCTGTGCCAGGAGTCTAGAACTTTCCCACAGTCAATACTGTTTGTACGACATTACATCCAGGCACTAAGATCATTAAAATCTGGAATGAATGATTTCAGACTATCGTGTATGGTGCATGGTGTGAGAACTCAAAAGTGCTTCAGTCAAATGCCTTAGTCACTGTTAATGCTGTCCTTCTTAATTACTTTACCCCTATGTGAGGGTTTGTTTTGTGGGGTGAGACTCACCATGCCCCTTCCTGCTCTGCTGTGTTCCAGATCCAGAACCCCTCTTGGATAGGGGGCGGCAGTGCCGCGTCTCCCGTGCCCGGCTGCGTGGTGCCCTGTGACACCGTCACCCCCTGCATGACCCCGCACCCCCACGCCGGCGGGGTGTCTGACTTCCTGGGCGTGCCGAGTCCCGGGGGCCACATGGGACAGACGCACATGGGTGGCCTGTTCGGGGGCCCGGGGATGGGCGGCGGCATCAACGGCTACGACCTCAACATGGACCCCGACCGCAAGTCGTCCAGCATCGCCGCCCTGCGCATGAAGGCCAAGGAGCACAGCGCCGCCATCTCCTGGGCCACATGATCCTCTGCAGCCTGCAGGGGGCCCCCTCACCACCACAGTACCCCACACACCGTGAGAGGAAACGCATGAGTTAGAAACCCGGTACCAACCCACAGCAACAAGAAAAGTCTGTTACATATTACGGCAGCAACGACAAACTGAACAGAACGGACACGGAGAAAGAAGAAACGAAGAACACAACTCGAGCAACTTGAAAATCTTACGCAGCGAATTTGTGCCACAGGCTTCCTGAAATGCTTCCCATCCTCCACTTGTCCTATGAAGGACCAGAGAGGGCGGGGCCAGACAGGATGCCAGTAGTTGATTGAGTACGCCATCTAAAAGCAACAGTCAATTAAGTAGTTTGGCCTGGTTAGCACAAAAGAAGAATGCACCAATCTGGAATGTTTGCAGCTTTCAGAGTGTGACTGTTTTCCTGGTGGCATTTACAATTTATAATTAAAATGAAGACAAGAAAAGTACACATTTACCTTTCAGAAGAGATCAAAATCAGGTTCTCAGCATTTGGACTGAAAGCTCTCCAGGTTTGCTAACAAGGCGGATGGATGGCAACATCGCAGCTTTGTTCCTGAGATTTATTTCCACTTCCTGTTTTACTGTATTTATATGATTAACATTATTTTTTTCATTCATTGTTCCGCTTTAGTTCCCTTGGTAACACTCCAAATTAAAAATCATGCTCGTCCCCCCCACTCGCCCCTTCCCCATTATAGAGACAGAGTGACCCAGTATCCCTCCCACGCCATCCTGATAATCACTGCAGCACAGCAGTGAACATGACGTCCTGATGTCTTTCATCTCTCTCCTGCATCTCCTGAACAGGAGATTAAAGTGGTATAGAGCACAGGGACACCAGAAGGCTAGTAGCACCATGCAACTCTTCTGCAAATTCAAGGAAAGGAAAAAGAATAAAAACAACTATGCCACTATTTGCTTTGTTCTCTCATCAGATATTTCTACCTTTAGGAGTAAATTCATGGTGGTATTGGCTGTTTTAGCAGACTCAAAGCTCAGACCCAGGGGCTACAGGGGCTGTATGTTGGGGTGGTGCAGAGGGCCTGTTGACTTTGGTGGTGGTGGCAGACGGGCGCGTTATGACTTTGAGGGTAGAGTTTGGCAGGATTGCGGGATGAAGTGAACTGGCAGTGATTTAGAGTTGACATGCCATTTCCCCCTGGTCCATTTCCACAGGTAATACCCCTGTCTCTGTGGGACCCTAGTGTGTTGGATTTGGGGAGACAGGAGGGGGCCCAAGCTCTCAGATTACAGGAAAAATGTGTTACCCCAGCCTGAACAGGAATAACACGCAACAGCAGCCATCATAGACGCCTGCAGCACCACATATACACGCCAGTTAAGTTTCTCCCATGGCCTGTCAATAAGTCAACAGCAGGCAAACCACAATACAGCACAAATTATATTAAGTATGGTTGTCAATCTAATAACATTAAACATTCATATATTTACATGATTCACATTGACAACCTTGGTCAATGTTTTACAAATCTTTAGTGACTGGCATAGGGAAAGCTGCAATTCAGTGTGGATTACAAAGAATTGGCTACGGTTGTCAATACAAATCATTTACTTTGTATTTGAGCCTTTACACTGCCTCGCCGGTTGAGCTATCAAACCTTTCACTACATGCAGGCATGAAGGCAGTCTTCCCAAATCCCACCCCTCCCACAGTCAGTAGGGGCACATTTTTGGCATGCTGACATGCTTGGCTATTCAGAAAAGGGGTCGCCAAGCAGGCGTAGGGAGGGGGGAGGGGGTACTAACCTCTCCCTCAGTTCAGGTGGGCCTCTCTCCAGCAGGTGTGGGGGGTTATCTTGGAGCACTTTCTGGTGAAAATCATCATCAACATGGAGCATCAATCTCCTGAAAGGGCTGCCCTGCTGAACCTGAATGAAAATGGGGCCCTTAGTCTCACACAAACGGTGCAGCTGTCCACTGAAACTAAACTACAGAGGGAAGGGGAGGAGGTCACACATCAGGGCAGTGAATTCTGCTCCTGGATCACTGAGCATTTCCTAAAACCTGAGGGGATGGGGATGTTGAGGGAGTGGGGGGCTTGTGAAACACAGAGCCACGAGACACCTGAGCACTTCTCCAGCCTGCCGCGTACCTGATCCTCCAGTGTCTCCAGAGCTTCTCAGACTGATCCAGGATCAGGCCTGCCACCAGGTGTCCAGCCTGCAGGCTGAAGTGTAATCCTCAATTCATTAATTTCTTTTGGCACTGACCTCTACGGGGCCAATTCAACACAAATGCTCTGTGTGCCAGACTGTGTGCGGATCCTGTTCCCCCACCACTGCACAACGCCTATGTGCTCTCGGTCCATTCGCTAGTGCTGGCTCGTCCCCACTGCGATGTTGGGCTGGGATGTGGAGCTGCCGAGGGCGAAGTTTGCCGTGACCCTTGCCTTGACTCCTTGCTTCATGGCTGAAGGTGACATGGTCTTTGCGAGTGGTTTTCATTGCGATTTCTGCTTTGGGCTTTTTCGTGGGGTGAGCTGTTTTTCCGGAGTCAGATTTTGATAAAGCCCAAACAAAGCTGTTTTGAATTTGGAGCAGAATCGGATACCCCTACCCCTTTTGGACAAGCCATTTCCAAACTCCCAAATAAAAAACATGTTCCTTCCAGTGCACTGGAAATTCCCTTAGAATCCCAGGTTTCAGGATGTGAGCTAAACAGAGGGAATCCGTAATTCAATCAAACATTTCAAATCGATTGCAATGGAAAGGGCTTTGCTCTTTCCCCTTTCATCCCGAAAAGAATGGGCACAATTTTACTTTTTCAGTTTTGACGACCCGTTTTCCCATAATCTGAACCAAAAATTCCCTCTGCACTTAATGAACAAAGTAGGGGAAGTTGTTGAAGGTATATTACAGTACACCGCGTGGTTCAATGCATTGCTTCACGTGCAGTACGCCGCATGGTGAAAAGAAAACACTCCTGGTGCTTCAGGTCGAGAACTACTTTCAAATAGTTTTTTTTTTTACTCCAATTTGCCGAAATTGCAAGGCTTCTGGATAAACTGACCTTTTTGTCACATAAACCAACAGAATTTTCCTGTTTCACTTAAAGTAATTCAGATAATCACTGTTATTCCCAGGAGACCAGAAATTGCTTCCACTTTCCATATTAATAATGACATATGAACATTCTTTCCTGTGCAGTGTTCCCTGTTCCACACAGATCTGTGGAACATCAAAGTATCCCTCTAATACCAATACCCCTTAAAATTGTGTTTATTACATATAGGGCCAGTATCTCGGACACAGATTAAGCTCAGTCCTGGACTAGTTTCGTATGGAGAATCTCAATTCAAAATGAATTTAATGCGTTTTGGATTGAGCTACATTGTTGTTCTGTCTTGCACCTGAATCACTGCTTTGGATGTGTGGGTATTCATATTTTTTGTTACCCTGAAGATAAAAGCCCCATAGCTTTGTACCAATCATTGTAGACCTTAATCCTTAAACAGCAAGCAATGATTACGCTTTTCAAGGGAGGACTTAAGGGAGGTATACAGAAAGGCACCTCCTACAGGAAAGTAGGAATTTGGGACTTGGCTTGGAAATTGAGTGACCAATTCCAGAACAAATTAACCCACGGGGTTCAATAAAGGATATCTTATCTATCTTATCTTATCTTATCTTAACAACAAGCTTTGTGCAGGCCTAGATCCGGACAGCTTGGAGTCAGATATAACCATCTTGTCTCTTTCCAATGCACATTTACTGAGGCTCGCACTTGTACTCCGTTATTGAAAAGCGTGAGGCTGTCAAGTAGAAGTGTGAGCGGGTGCATCAGTGCTCATCGCTCATGCTAAACTAACACCACTCACGTGCGCTTATTCTCAGCTGTCAGGCTCCTCTTACAGAGTGCTGTGCTGCCCATCTGGGCTGCTCTCACCACCCTGCACGTGGACGCCAATTCAGGCAACTGTTACTGAACACTCCACCCGGCCCATCTGGGGAAACGGATTTTGTGACAGATTTCACAACTTTGTTTGTGAAGTTTATGTTTGCTGGAGGCTTCTTTTGATTGAAAAGGCAACACCGGTGCTGTATAAACTCACTTACACCACATTTACACTGTCAGCGTATTCCGTACTTTGAAATGTGGCTTTTCACTACCCTTGCTTAAAGATGACATTCAGAGCAGAAAGACGATAGTCAGAGCAGAGAATAAGCCCTGGTCATGTATTATTTATATCGCATGAACACACAGACCTCTCACTGCAATAAACAGCCAAACATTAAATTACATGTTATTTCATGTAACATCGCCTTTCTAACCCAGATGAAGATGAAGCTGGCATCATAGGTAACCAGACTTAATATTAAATATGCTAAAGATGTGAGCACTTGAAATAGGGCAGTCATAAAACCTTCACTTCCACTGTCTCCAGGGTTTGTGTGTCTCAAGCTTCAGTGATGACAACCCTCAGATCCCATGTAGGTGTTGTTCCTATACCCCATCCTGCGCCCCGGTCCCGCATCCCCCGTCCCCCCTGCCCCTGACCCCGGTCCCCCAGTTAGCGCCCCCTCTGATGCCCCTTATTATTTCTTATACTACTGAAGCAGGGCAACAGAAGTTCAAAATTAATAATATAATACTTGTGTTTTTATTTGTTTGCCAGTGTGTTTTTTTTCTTTTGGTGAAAATGCATTGATTCCCAGTGTTAAACAAAGACCCTTGAAAATGTTACTAATTTGTTGTAAAGTATTATTATGTCCTTGTAAGAAATTTTAAGGATGATGTGTGTTGTTGTTTGTTTGAATTTTACCCAGGCTTAAATAGCTTTAAATTTTGGTTTTGAAATGTGTACATTAAAAAAAAAATGTCATGGCTTTAAGCTACATTGTACTGCTTTAAAATGTTATGCTGTTAATATGGTTAATCTTGTTCATATTCTTATATATGTCTCGTGAGTTATTGCAATAAGTTATTGCACTTACAAAATGTTTTAGAAGATGACATGCATTGCGGCCCAACTTTTGCAAATTGACTAGTAATTATGGCCAAGAAGCCGTTTTCCAGTTTAAAAGTAAGACATAATATATACTTGTAAAATGGAAACGTTCACATTGCATTGAGAAACATACTGATTTCAGGCAGTGGACAGTAGCCTGAACTGCTTAGCTCTGTGCATTTGAGAAAACTATTTCCAGAATCTGTCAGTTACCTGCAGGGCACCCTCTTCAGGTTGGCATGGATATTATTCAAAAATCAAGGAGGATTATAAATTATTAAAACAACGGTGGAGTGAAATCAAGGTGCAGTGTTCTCTCTAAAAAGGTCTGGAATTAGTTGAAAAAGTTCCCATAACTTTCCCCATAACTTAGTAAAATGTTCTCATTGTATTTCCCACTGAAGCTTTGTAGGAGAGGAACATGCATGTATTCATTTACATGGATGTGCAGTGGGGAGAAATAACATTGATATTCATGAGGGGATGACACATTTTCTGGAATGCTCATCTCTATTTGGGAGGCTTTTTTAGTTTTGGAAATGAAATGGTCGAGGCACATTCAGCCCCATACTCATCCTCCCTTCAGAACCTTTTTGGGGAAATATTTAGCCAAACTCTTCTAAAACCTGCTGCGGTGTGGTTTGTGCTCCTATGCTCAAGATTACAACTGAACATTTCGCAGAGAATCCTCTCTTAAGGGGTGTTGTTTTCTTTGTACTGACATTTTATTTTGTGCTGATTTTTGGAAGTGTTTTTTAAATGTACCATCATCAATAAAAAAAAGTGAGATAAAAGTAAAATATTGTGTTTCTGATTTCTTAAAAATGGGCTAAACGTGTACTCCCAGTGGAGAGAACTGAAAACCCCTCAGCTTCTATTTTCTTTTGAGGAGGTGGAGTCCAGGAACGAGATCGGAGAGCCTCCAAAAATGTCACGCTAATTGAATTGGACAAAAATACCTACAGCGCCCTTTTGAACCACTGACATTGTGCAGGGTGGATTACTGAGTGAATATTAACAACAGGTGATAGCCAATGCTGAGCAACAGAAAACACCCAGTGGTTCTCACAGAGCCTGAATAGCAGTGATGAGGGTACAGGCTGGGGCAGGGGATAAAGGAGCTGAATATAAACACACACGTGCATGCACACACACGAGGATGCAGGCATGCCTACACACACACACACACACACACACACACACACACACACACACACAATATTAGAATTTCAGTTACTTTGCACAAGGTTACCAAACATATGTAACCTGTTGCTGACTCTGTCTGACCAAATTTCCTTTATCCTTTGCTTGACAGATTTGGAAGAGTGATAATATGCTTTCTGCTCAGGTTCGGCGCTCCTTTAAGATGCATTTATTTCTCAGCCAGTTGTTGACTGCATTCACCAGCTTTACTTTGTTTCAAAAACTCATTACAATGTTCACGGCAACAGAATAATTTGTTTTAGTGAAATCTGAGAAAGCTAAATAAAAGAACATTTTAAATTGTTTGACACTCATTAAATGACTTAAAATACTGTGTATGAAAGAACAAAAAGGAAAACTACGATGACATCATTTAAAACAAATTAATACAAATGTCAAGTGCCTGCTGGGTAAATTGTCTTTGTGTGACAGAATACTGTGAAAGGTTCTATTAGGATTCTTTTCAGCTTATGTCAGCTAAAGTTTTGAATAAACAGCACAGAAAATCTTATGGTTTTACATAAAAAAATTACACAGATGTACAAGAGTTCATGTCGAATTTAAGGAAATGCAAGCTGGAAGAAATAATCACAAAATTGAATTTTTTTTTTTTTTTCATATTTACTTTCTTTGATTTCCTCATGTTTTTCTGGAACACCCCTTGATCAGTTCAAGTTCCTGACAGTTCAAAACTGCTTCAAGAACGGCTGGTGATCTCAGCCTCCAGTCAGGCTTGACGTATGTTCTGCTTCAGCTATGGGAAGCATTGATCTTCAGTTCAGACAGGGATAAAGTACAGCTGATTATAGTTCTGCAGTAACATGATTGACACTTTCACATGCAACATACTACAGATGCCAAGTTAGCTCGCTGTTTAATGCATTTTATTCCTAAAGCTCAACCAATGAGGGCCATCAAACCCTTTCCCCTAAATAAACAAGTGCTGATTTTACAGTAAGAAATATTAATACAGTGTTGTCCCCAGCTACAGAATGCAGCACTAGAAATTATTCTTTGTTTGGGAGCTTTTCGGACTTCACACCTATGATAGAGGGTTCCATAAAGACCAAAAATGGTTCCTCAATGGAGCTAAATAAAATAGGTACTCTTGCTCCTTCACCTGCTCTGTGGAAATGGAGAAGCTGTGGAAAGGCTGAACAGTAATCCCGGGTTTCCTGGACTAAATGAAAAGCAGTATCAGAGAGGTGAGTCTGAAATGGAGAGCGGAGAGGCTCAGGAAGACAGCGAGGGAGTGAATGCTGTTTCCTGAGCTTTTGTGGGTAAGTTGGCCTTGTAGAGAACGGGGTCAGACTGGTGCCCAGCCTTCAAACGCACGGCTCTGAACGCTGAGGGAAACCTATTAACGCACGGCGACGTGGAAAGAGAATGGGTTCAGTGCAAGGGCACCAGAATATATCCCAATACAAAGACACAGACATATACTGTACAGTTAACTTACACATACGAATGCACAGCACTGTTGCCATTGCCAAGTTACCATTCTACCAATAGCCACGTATTACTTCAGACAGTTTTGAAATTCAATCTCTCAATGCCTTCTACTAACAACTCATCTACAATTAATCAGTTGGTTCATACAGTACCATCAGTTAGCAACATTAATGCACTTAAAAATGAACGCAGTGAAATGCATTAGCCACCCTAAAACTGCGTCCTCCTGGGTTTCACACTGAAGCCCATTTGACATGTCACGCTTCATCATTCTGAAATTGTCCATACTGTGCTTTGACGTTCAGATTATTAAAATTTGACATTGGGAAGAAAGATTTTTTTGAGATTGGGGTGGGCTTGCCAGATCAATGGCTGCTCATAAAAGCGGAGGATGGCTGGGGGGGGGGGGGGGGGGGGGGGGCAATCACCCTGAATTCCTAACTTTCCACTGTGAGGCACAGCACCCACCTTTTATGGCAGGAAAACAGTACAAGTACAGGAGAGAGGGTGGTGCCAGGATCTCCCATCAAACCATCAGTCTTCTCCACCCAGCCTCCATCCCACCCTGCCCCGCCTCAATCTCTCATAGGGCGAGGCTTACGGGCTGCTGGTGAACCCTTCACCCTTTCGAAAAGCTTTCTTGCATTTTCTTACACCTGTCCAGAATGCAAACAAATAAGGGATTCTTCAATGAAGAAACTTGACTAGCAAACTTGAATTACAAGCTAGCATAATACAAGGTTAATAAACACAGTATCAACATTATAAACAAGAAATCCATCCTTTAACAAGAGTACAAATATGTCATGAAGTCTATTCACTGTTAGGATAAAGCAAGTAAAAGATAATCTTGCATTGTCAGTGATGCACAATAGGGAATGAATTAAACCCACTGTAGCACTGACCGTCACCCTCAAAACAATAAAGAAGACGGGAAGGAGAAGCATGTTTTATTCTGCTTTGATGTCTTCTCAAAAACAATACATATGGGACAGCTAAAGCTTTCAACAAGTTTGCTTTATTTCTAATGTTATGGCGATTCACGTTTCTTTAGATCTTGAAACTTTGTTTGTAACTTTTCCAGAGTCCATGTTGCAACAAATGCATAAACAATACATTCCTATTATTACACTGCACACTTGCAATTGTGAGACTGTGATTTTCACATGTGAAAATAAAAATTTCACATTACTTCATGTGACCCATTTTCTGTTCACATGTGGAAAAGTTCATTTACATGTGAAAAAGCCAAATTCACATATTTTCACATTTCACATATACGTTTCAATAATTTAAATCACATCTGAAGATAGCCGAGCACATGTGAAACATGTGAAATTCACATGTGAAATTGTGATTGTGCGTGCCAGGCCAGTGTGGCATGTTGGTGGTACTCTCCAGTGGTCTCATAAAGTCAATGAGTTATTGCTCGCCTGCCAGCCTGCCAAACCACTGCCCCACACTCCCCTGCCTCATTACCCATGAGTGCCCTGTCAGATCAGAGGGTCAGGGAGGTGAGAGGGAAGTGTGTGTGTGTGTGTGTGTGTGTGTGAGAGAGAGAGAGAGAGAAAGAGAGAGACTGAGATGAGTCTACGGTGGGGTGGAGGTGGGAGGGTTTGGGTGACAGCAGAGATAGCCCTCTCCAGCTGGTTTAGGTAAAGACATTTTATCGGTGGGAGGCATCGATCAAAGTCAGATAAAGAAGTCCATATCAGTGCTGTTTTATATTAGAAAGAGTCCACACCCTGACAGGGTCGCCCTGGTGATGTGGCTGGACTGACAGGGGAGGACCTGGTCTGAGTGAAGGGTAGAGATTGGACGCATTCTTGAACAGACAGCTGCCCCCAGTCACCTCAGGGGACAGCACACTCAGCACCTTTCTGGCCAAGGCTGGTAGCCTTGTTTGGTAGCCTGAATTTATTGTTGAACAACTCTTTTAGGCAGCTCCCTGAATTACCAAGATCAAAGATGGAGAATGTACACAATAAAAAGGCTGGGCTCACTGATACAATTCAGCAGTATTGGTTAAAAAAATAGAACTGTATTATACACAATTTAAAAATCCATTCATGTATTGTTTACATTAACAAATACTGGTAAATGTGATCTTCATGATCACTAGGAGAATTATTGAGAAACTCCACACAAGGTTACAAACACATTCTTGAGATCAGAATATTTCAGTACTCTTAAACAGATGCAATTAATTTACTAATTAATTAATTTAATTTGCTCCTTATGTATCGCCTCTTTTTTGACACAAGCTTGAAAATGAAATACCCCAAATAAAATGGTTACTATTCTTGAACCTTTTTGACTACTGGCAAAACAAAGTTACAGAAGCTCAAACACCCCTTTTATTCTCAATTAAAAGATTTGCTGTTTTTGAATGGTTACAGATTATTGTGGCTGTGGCTCATGTGGTTAGAAGCATAATGGAGCCACAGCCATAACACTGGACAAATCTCGTTTCAAAATGAATGACAATATCACCAAAAAAAGATGTTTGGAGACCCAAAAAAACGATACTTTTTATCATGAAAAAATGTTTTTACAGTCCCCCCCCCCTGTTACCCTCACCCTACCTCCCTACAGGTCAAGATGATCATAGAAATAAGTACAATAATCACAATAATAGCATCTTGTATACTAATGTATGCATTGAGGTCCATTGATTGAAGTTTTTGTCAAATACCCACGCCCCATCAATAACTCATTTCACAACACACTTCGCATGCTATTTATTATGCAAAAGCAGGCTGGATCCTTGTTTATAAGCTAACTGAATAATGATTAAATATTTTGAGAACGTATTTAGATGCTCACCCCATACACTATGGGCTCCCGTCACAGAAAATGCCCTCTATTTTGGAGTCAAAAAAGATGTTGCTGTCTTCCTCGGAAATATTCACTCAGAGATTGGAAGTCCTCCAAAGGAAAGCATTGCAAAATCAATTTTTTGTTGAAAAACGTCAACCTTTTTGGCATAAAATCTCAAGAACTGCAACAGTATCTGCGTGTATTGAAGAGACTGGAAACATAATGTCCTTAGCTAAAATTACTTCAATAACATGCGCATAGTCGGTTCTTTGCTGGACAGAAGTTATATTGAGGTTAATTGTGCACGGATGGGGAAAACGCCTTTACCTAGCAATTGCATTATGGTTACTGGCCAGAGAAGCTTGTACTTGAGCTCACAGTGTTCAAGAGCGCCAATATAAAACGTAGATAATATAATTTGGCATTACTCAGAGTTAGCACCTTTCTAGAATGAGAAACTATTATCTTTTTAGTTTGCTTGATCCTTGCCAGTCAGGTTTGCCATTAATATGTATCTGTACTTTTAGAGGAGAGAAGGGTCATTAAAATGATGTATAGAGGGGACGGGGAACTACTGGAGCACTTGAGAGTCAATCTCTATCATCAGCACACTTTGCAAAAGAATTTACTGTCCTGCCAAAAATTAAGCTATCATGCTTCGCATTGCCTTTTCAGTGAGTCAGTAAGATCTTGCTACCTGCTGTTATTTTTTCACAGGGAACACTGATTGACAATTAGAAAATGATTTAGTGCATTGGGGTATTGATTACACTGGTATGTTTGTGTGAGTGGAGAGAAGAGAGGACAGGAATGTGTAGGGTTAATGTTAATGATAACCTCACCTCACACACACACACACACACACACACACACACACACACACACACACACACACACACATGCAGGCACGCACACACACACACACACATGCATACACACATACATACTGCACATACATTCCAAATAAGGCTAATTTGATCACTTCTGAGAGAGCTTAATGATTGATACCATGCTTCCGCCACCCAAAAAATATTAGTCTGCAAAAACTAGGAATACCCATGCATGTCTAAGGCATCAATCTACCATCTAATTCATCTGTCCATTTTAACTCCTACACCTTGTGGTAGAAGCATGCCCCAGTCAGCAGCATGGACACCTCCTTGATGCATTCCAGATCATGCTTCCATTTGAAAGTCCATCTGGGCAGAATAATATTTCGGGAACAGGGCTTGGAACTCAAAGATTGTGGGTCTCTGATTTCCACCTATGCCACTGTGGTTGTACTTGAAACGCATCATCACATACATCTGTGCAGGGAACCAAATAAGCAATCATCTGTTTTATTTCTGGTGCCAAAATCTCATAAAAAAATAACTTGCTGCAATTCAGACTGTTGCTCCTTATTCTTCTTCTGAAAGGAATGGCAACAAATCAAACAACTGAAGAACTGCACATTAACAACAGAGCTGCTGGGCCTTTTATTGGGCACAAAGCCAAGCTGTAAACAGAGCAGTTTGAGCCATTTCAGCGTCTTATAAAAACAATGAATGGACTGCGGATGAATGGACCTCCAACTGCCTGCAACTCGTTACGCTCTTTACCTTTCCCTGGCACTGGGGGTGATACTGACACACCTGAGAAGGGTGAGACAGGTAGGGCCAAGACTGCGGACGACAGTGTACTGATTCAGGTCCCTGAACCCCGCCCCTGTCAGCTCTCTGTCCCACAGGGCTCAGGCAGACCCCACCCCACAGCCACCCCACCCCACCCCACAGCCACCCCACCTCACCCCACCACACCCCACCTCACCCCATCCCACCCCTAGCCACCACACCTCACCCCACCCCACCCCACCACACCCCACCTCACCCCATCCCACCCCTAGCCACCACACCTCACCCCACCCCACCCCACCCCACCACACCCCACCCCACCACACCCCACCCCACCCCACCCCTAGCCACCACACCCCACCCCACCCAACCCCACAGGCACCCCACCCCACCTCACCCCACCCCACCCCACAGCCACCACACCTCACCCCACCCCACCCCACCCCTAGCCACCACACCCCACCCCACCACACCCCACCCCTAGCCACCACACCCCACCCCACCCCACCACACCTCACCCCACCCCACCCCACCCCACCCCACCCCTAGCCACCATACCTCACCCCACTACACCCCACCACACCCCACCCCTAGCCACCATACCCCACCCCACCACACCCCACCCCTAGCTACCATACCCCACCCCACCACACCCCACCCCTAGCCACCATACCTCACCCCACCACACCCCACCACACCCCACCCCTAGCCACCATACCCCACCCCACTACACCCCTGCCAGCTCTCTGTCTCACAGGGCTCAGGCAGACCCCACCCCACCCCACCCCACCACAACCCACCCCACAGGCGCCCGGCAGCACGCTAGCTCCCCTTTCACATCATTATCCCCAAATTGCCCTCAATCGTCTCAATGGGCCTTAAACGCCTCCAGGTGAAGGCAGCTAATCCCGCTGCCATGGACAGCGTCAGGCTGGCCTGTCATCACACGGGCCCTGCTAAAGCAGGCCTGGCCTGGGCTGGGGGCGGACTGCTGCTGGCTCTCTGGAGCTTCCCGGAGGACTGGATGGGAGGAGGACTGCTTTTCAGCTTCTTGCTTTCATTTTTAACAGGGAGGGAACAGGCAGGACTGCAGGGCGACCGTGGTAACCCCTCCTGTCTGTAAGGATTGTGCGTCTCCCCTCTGATTGGTCCAGTGACCTCCAGGGGAAGGTGAGGGATTCTTTATCGGACCGGGAGGTGCCCGTGACTCCAGTAAGCACCAGAACCCATCAAAGGAAGCCCACATCACACAGTGCCCAGCTGGTCTGAATAAAACTAAAGCCCTGCACAGATTTTTATCAAGCCTTAGATATTTTGTTATTTTAGTTATTTTTCTTTCTTGTCAGGGCAGTTACTGAGGGGGTAGTTGTGGATTAGTGTGAGCATGGGGGGTCTGTGAGTTGGGGCTGTGTCTTTGCAGCTCATTGGAGGTCAGAATGATGATGTCAGAATGGCGTCTGGCTCTGTAGAGTAAGAGTTGATTGCTCTCTGTGATGCACATGACCTTCTCTTTGCATGATGGCGGTCTCCTTGACAGGTGAAAAGGGAAATAGAGAGCAGAAGGAGAAAGCAAGAAATGAAGGAGGAGAGAGGCCTTTGATTCCCCTTTATTATAACAACTATAAAAGGAGACATACAATTCCTGTCACCCAAACAATTGAAACATACAAAATTGAAAAGACAGCCAAAAAAACAGACCTAGAAACCCCCATGCACAAAAACCAACCCCCGCCACAGAGAGAAAGAGAGACAGAGCAGGATGATACGGCCACAGCAATGTTAATCAGGTCTCGTTAGCCATGCGGAACAATGCTGCCATCTCTCCTAGCAGGGACACAACGATATTCTCAGTGAAGCCACAAGAGACATAATGCATGCCCGCAGGGGTGGCACTCACTGTGGAAAAGAGAAGGCAGCCAGCCAGCCCCAAATCAGGGCCTGTTCCCACTGCCAGACCTGCTCAGAACCCAGACCACAGCCCTCCAGGCATCCCAGTCCAGGACTTAGAAAAAGACAAGCAAAGGAATAAACTTAAATAAACTCATATTTAAGTTGTGCAACGGTTTGGAAGCCTTGCGCAGCGGCATGGAGGGACAGCTGGCCGAGGGTTCGTCACCCAATAAACTCACTGCAGGGACCTGACTCTCCTGATGGGGTCTGAGATATTCCAGATGCATCTGTCTGGATGAAGGACCAATAATACCATTTGGTTTGTTCTTTTTTTCCCCTCCGTCTCTTTTCTTTTTCCAGAGGCGAGGTGACGGTTCAGTGCAGAAGCAGATCCCCAAAAGGCGGTTATTAGCTGGAACCTGATTGCGCTGCGAGAATCCCTCTCTCTGGTTCGGCCCGGGAGTCTGTAAAACTTCACACAGGAAAGAAAGGACGATTTTTCCAAACTCCACTGTCCCCAGATACAAGAGAGGCTCGGTAATTAAGACCCAGAGGCATGGCAACTGAACCACGCTGCCAGGGGGTAGGGGAAGGGTTCCAAACCCAAACTTGATGTGGTGGTGGTGGACAGAGTGGTCAGCTGGAGAGGGATGGCATCGATGTGCCCAGGGAGGGGGGTATGAGAACTTTAATTTGGTACATGAGAGAATCTAGGAGTTCCTGAAGAGAAGACAAAGCATCCCAAAGTATCTCAGAGAGAGGATAAAGAGAAGTTACCTCCAGGGTTTGAGCTGTTAAAGGCTCCGGCCTGCACCACCCTCAGCCCCTTCGGCAGTTGAATGCCCCTCAGGAGTGTCTGAGGGTCAACTGTCTGGCTCAGGCGGTATGGTTGTGGTATAGAGACGTGCAACATCCTCATATAGTGGGAACATATATCCACCAACATGCCCACAAACCTCACCCATTCCACCAGCACATACCCAATGTGGAACGCAACCTTAATTTGGGTTTCCAGCTAATTCATCCAAGGTCCCCACTTTGAACACCAAACCACCATGGTGTAAAATCCAACTATGATCATCTTGAAATTACCAGCTACCAGCTGTTTCAAAACATGGCTTGAGATTTTGTCAGCATTTTGGCCGACTCAGGGTGGCTAAATCGACAATCAGGGGCAAAGAGGAGGAGGAGGAAGAATGAGAGGAAGAGGAAATCATCGTGACTGATCTCTGCCATAAACCCGAACTGACCCGTAAGCAGCCCTTGTTAACTCTAATGGCTCTCACAGTCCCAGCCAGGCCCTGCTGACGTCTCTAATCAAAGGCGACGCCAGGCTGCTAGGCCACTTCAAAGCACGCCCACGTGTTACTGCGACGCTAAAAAGAAACTCTGCAGAGACGATTCCTTTAATTCCTCCCTTCACTCTCCTTTCTGTCCACAGGCCTGTCAGTCAAAGCTCTCCATGAACCAGCGCTGGCTTAATTACCCTGTTAAGCGGCATCGTTAGGGTGAAAGGTGCCATAAATAACCACCAAGTTCAGGTTTCCTTGACACATCTTAAACGGGTCATAAATTACCTGTAATGCTGTGAGAGAGATGGGGAGGGGGGTCGGTCAGTTCTGCTCAATCATAAAGCAGATATATGAATATGAATCTGGCAAACAGAGCCGGTATATCAGGCCAGTTTGCATCACTGAGCAGCAAGACAAAGGGGTAATGATAACAGAAACAGATTACAGGGTCTGGAGTGAAAATGCAAGACTCTACCACTTAAGAGCGGACTCCCAGTCAGAGTGGCTATTTGGGTTGGCACAATAGCCATTTCAGACCGTAAACATGCCAATCATAGAGCCCCAGGTCTATGACAACCCATGACTTAGCTCCATTTAAGCAGCTATGCTGTCAGCTCAGCTCCAAGAGTGAAATCCCTTTTCCCAACATTCTTGCTCTCAGATACTTGTGGAGAAAAAAATATTTATTTATCTTAATGGTTCTGAAGTGTTGCATGTCTGTTTCTTCTTCTTTCTTGTTTCACAGTTTTTGTCTAACGTCGTTTAATCACGCAATCTGCTGGTTTTATATGTTGGTTTGTTTTTGTTTTGCTGATTGCACAGCCCTCAGCTTATTAAAACAAAATGCTGAAAGTGAAACCTACCTTTATACTTAAGAAATCAGATTTGTCAAAAAAAGAAAAATGTGTGTTTTACGTTTACATATTGCATAGTAATTTTACCTGTATTTTATAAATACTAATTCATGACAGGTATCATTGTCTCATTAGGCATAATCACAGCTAACTGAACCTGATAGTGCTTACTGTGAAGTGGCAGCAATTCCCGACTTCCCATGGACCTCACCTTGCTGAAGGCAGAGCAAGTGAACAGGCTGGACATCCATGAGATCTCTGGCCCTGGTTAATCCATAGAACCACCAGCTTGGCCAGGCTTGGCACCTCAGGGATCTCGGTTGTGACCGCACAACCATAGCAACTTCTACAGGGGGATAGACCGCATACTGACAGACCCATTTACAGAGGAAGAGTGCAGACAACATCATGACCACACAATCATGACCACTCCAACAGAGAAACGATGACAACCACCTTGACAGGGACGGTTTTAACAGTGAAGGAGAGGAGAAGACATTGCATCGTTAATGTGCAACCACAAAGTCTTATGACTCATCTTTCTATCTCCACATCCCAAATAAACACACGTTCCACAGCTCTTTCACACTTCTCTTCCTCTGTACTGAAAATCATTTCTGTCATCTAAAAAAAAAACCCTGCAGTGTCTTCCAAGTGATGTTCCCGTTAGTGAGCAAGGAATCCGCTCTTCACATCAGAGATGATTACTTCAATGCTTCAGGGAGTTTAAATAAAACAAAACAAAACAAAACCGTAATGGCAAGTACTCTGAGCGCAGGCTCATGTTGGAAAACAAAAACTACTTAAAAGAGTGGAAAACAATCCTCATTCCCAAACAGCTTGCAGTGCGCCGTGACCTTTCAGACTGCCAAAGAGTTCGCCTAAAACCTCTATAACTCCAACCGGGCTTACATTAAAGAGCTATTAACCCAACTGAGTAGAAAGCTTTGCATGGACAGATAAAAAGAATTTCTCCTCTGCAATCGCTGGAGCGGGGGGGTGGGGGTGGGGGGGGGGGGAGTTTTGGGGGGGGGAGGGGGAGAAGAGGTGGAGGGAGAGAGAAAGAGAAGGAGAGGGTGCAGAGAGAGTGTCTACTGTAAGGTTGATCTAGAGCCTGTCTGTGGTGGCAGAGGGGGGTGCAAAGAATAAGAAAGCGTTTATACCCCCAGCCCCTACCGTACCTCACCCCAGGAACACAGACCCACCAAATCTTCCTGCTGTAAACTCTTAAGCACTAAGCCATAAAATAAAGAATTTTCTTCAGAGGGATCACAATAATATCCTGTTTTTGGCTGTAAAGTTTGCTGAGCTGGGGGCTAGGTACTAAAACAGACAAAGATTCGGATTAATTTCAGATGACTTCAGACGATTTCAGATTACGCGCTCCCCATTTATGAGCCCTTTCTCAGTTACTTTGTTTTTTGTTTTTTTTTACACAAAAGTATAAAAGGGTTTAGCAAAAAAAAAAAAAAGTATTTCTGGCAAGGCCTTTAGAAATAATGCTCCTTGACCCAGACTAGCATTGGTGACGATGGACACCATCATGGTTTTGGCAGAGAACATAAAATAGAAAGGTAACTGGTGACAACACAATCTCAGGCAGCTGTGCAGGGACAGCGTGTTCCATGTTGAGGAGGGCTCTCGGTAAACTGCACTGAACTCCCCATCCGCTCTGCAGATGGAGCCTGGTCTGAAGTCAGGGGCGGGCGGGCGGGCGGGTGGGTAACAGAGGAGCGGGGTGGGGAGGCAGTGGCATGCTGGCACCATAGGTGGACCTCTCCTGCCAGCGTGAGGTTCGGCTCCCAGGTTTTAATGCAGCCTGTAAACTCCCTCTGAGACTGGATCCAGAGTGAATACAATGAATAAACCCACTGAATGAGTACAACAAATAAACCCAGTGACAGAGTACAATAAATAAATCAAGTGACTTAGTACGACAAATAAGCCCAGTGATTGAATACAACAAATAAATAAAGTTACTGGGTACAATAAATAAACCCAGTGAATGAGTGCAATGAATAAACCCAGTGATTGAGTACAACAAACAAATAAAGTTACTGAGTACAATGAATAAACCCAGTGACTGAGTACAATAAATAAATAAAGTTACTGAGTACAATGAATAAACCCAGTGACTGAGTACAATAAATAAACAAAGTTACTGAGTACAATGAATAAACCCAGTGACTGAGTACAATAAATAAATAGAATTACTCAGTACAATGAATAAACCCAGGGACTGAGTACAACAAATACACCCACAGATTGAGTACAACAAATAAATAAAGTTACTGAGTATAAGGAATAAACCCAGTGACTTAATACAACAAATAATAAAGTTACTGAGTACAATGAATAAACCCAGGGACTGAGTACAACAAATAAACCCAGTGATTGAGTACAACAAATAAACCCAGTGACTAAGTACAACAAATAAACCCAGTGATTGAGTTCAACAAATAAACCCAGTGACTAAGTACAACAAATAAACCCAGTGACTGAGTACAATGAATAAACCCAGTGACTTAGCACAACAAATAAATGAAGTTACTGAGTACAATGAATAAACCCAGTGACTGAGTACAATGAATAAACCCAGTTAATGAGTTCAACAAATAAACCAAGTGAATGAGTACAACAAATGAACTCAGTGAGTACACTGAATAAACCCAGTGACTTAGTACAACAAATAAACCCAGGGACTGAGTGCAACCAATAAACCCAGTGACTGAGTGCAATGAATAAACCCATTGTCTGAGTATGAAGCATGAGCTGGTGTGTGTCTGTGTAGCGATGCAGCCTGTTTACCCAGATGTCTGTGCACAACGCTGCACCAGGAGCAGAGACATGCCTGTGTCAGTCACAGTCACCTTGACCTTGAGGCATCTATGGAATGTGTCATGTGACACACCGTGATTAGAAGATCCCGGAGACTAAAACAGCAAATCAGTCAAGACTACACACTTCACCCATTACTCATGCTCTCATCAGAAGCCCCCGTGACGTTTCCCTAACATTACAGCTGTGATGCAAATCACTTAGTGTGGCAGCTGGGACTTTCCTGCACCTGAAGCCAACAGCAGTCACATGATGTTTCTCTTGCTGAGTTTCTTCCCTTGTGTTGCATACGTGCTATCGTCAGAGCAGATAGGAGCAGGATTTTACGTTTAAAACAAACACAACCTGAACCTCACACACTGTGTTACAGTTTAAAGAGAAAGAAAGCAGAGGGCTGGTGGAAATTGCACAACTGTGATTTTCAAGCACAGCTGGGCATTGCAGGCATCCAACAGGCCCAGAGCTTCACCAGTGTTCCCTTCTTTGGTTTGTTACCATGGAGATGTGCCTACAACCAACCGTTCATTGCTAATAAAACTTTATTCTGCTTTGTGGCAAAACATAAATTTTCTTTTGAAGCAGCCTTAAAGCTGGGGTAGGCAATGTTCTCAGTAATATTTGGTGAAATTCTTTTCACATTCCGACAGCTAGCAATAAAACAACTGCTCTGGACTGTCTCAAGACAGATTTTCGGGGACTTCCTTTTTTCATCGCTCCCTGTAGCTAATATCCAATGAGGGCGGCTCTCAGCCAGAAGGCAGCCTTATCTGCCCAACAAAATTGTGGCGTGCATCACCGAGAGGCTGACTGGCCACAGCAACGTCGACCCAGTGTGGGTGACAAAGAGGGGGTGGGTTTTTCACCGCCGCATACATCCAAAATCTTTCTTCTTCTGCCCAGATTCTGCTTGCGCCCAAAGATCGCCAACCCCAGCTTTAATAAACTCAGAGAATTAGATACTATTTCAATGCAGCCAGCTGCTGGAATCTTTATGGATTTGTGAAATAAGAAAATATAATCAAAGAAAAAAACATACTCTTTTCACTCTCTTTCTCTCTCCATTCTCTCTTCTTCTGCCAATACAGCCATAGACATTGGAACTGTATTGAGTGACTGGCAAATCACTGACATATTAGGTATATAATATTATAAGGGCTTGTAATAATGTCCCCTGAAGTGATGGTGGGGGGAGTTCTGCAAGAGGGACTGTTGCAGATCAGCACCATGAATGCAACATTCATTAATCCAATCCCAATCTAAATAAGAATGAAAAATGCATCTATGTTATACAGGCAGCCACAGAAATATTCCTGACAATGACAGATTATGAGTGATCCCAGAGTATGGGCCTGCTGAGAGCCAGAGGCATAGTCCATCAATGAGGGTGACCAGAAGCAGGAGTCCAGGAGTGTCTGAGCATCAGAAACCAGGCACTGCTCTCGTCTGTGTTTCTCTGCTACAGAAATGCATACAGCTTTGCTTTCCTTCCACCATCCTGCTCGGACTGTCCCTTCACCACGGCTGTTTTGGGGAAAACACGGAGACCCAGAGCAGGACCTGACCTCCAAATCAGCTCTGTCTGTAAACACAGTCTGTCATAACTTTCTGCGGAGATCCAATTCCCCACGACCACACCCGCCAGGGTCCGCAGTGCACTGCAGGGGACACAGCGCCCTGTAAACCAGAAGAGTGATCTTTTCAAAGAGGCGGGGGTGAGGGAGCGGGGCGAGGGCTGAACACCATTCTGGCAGGAGGCCCCCCTTCCCTCCACTCCCACGCAAAAACGGGTAGGAGGGATTCTCCCCTGAACCCCCTGCTCAGCAATGTGCTTTCAATTACTACCCCCCATGGATATAGCAAAAAAATCTAATAAAAAAAACGATGTGCTTTCTTTATGCCATGGTCCTATTCCACACAATACATTTTCCCTAAAGATGTTTAAAGTTTTCAAACTTTGTGAGTGTGTGTGTGTGTGTGTATATGTGTGTGTGTGTGTGTGTCTGTGTGCATGTGTGGGTGTATGTGTGTGTATGCATGGTGTGTGCGCATGTGTGCCTGCGTGCATGTGTGTGTGTGTGTGGGTGTGTGTGCACGTGCGTGTGTGTGTGCATGCATGGTGTGTGTGCATGTGTGCGTGTCTGTGCGTGTGAGTGCGTGTGTATGTGTATGTATGCGTGTGTGTGTGTGCATGTTGTGTGTGTGCATGTGTGCGTGCATGTGTATGTGTGTGTGTGTGAGTGTGCATGTGTGTGTGTGTGTATGTATGTGTGTGTGTTTGTGTGCATGTATGTGGGCGTCTGTGCATGTGCATGTGTGCGTGTGTGTGGGTGTGTGTATGTGTGCGTGTGTGTGCATGTGTGCATGTGTGTCTGTGTGTGTGTGTGTGTGTGTGTGTGTGGGTGGGTGTGTGCGTGTATGTGCGTGACAGTGTTGCTGATTAATAAGTCCCCAGTGGCTCAAACTGAGCCAGTCTGTCTGCATCCACAAGCTGCCACAACCACAGAGACACACACATAGGCACACACACACAGGCCAAGAGACAGTCACACACATACCAATTGGTTGTCGATGCAGTGCTGGCTCAACAAGTGTGAGCGCACAGGCACACAAACAAACACACATGGCGTGATGTCCCACTGTGGACGGGTTGTTACAATTTTTAGAGAGGGAGGTATGAGGGTAGATGCAGTTATTGATGTGTTCTCATGCCAATGGTCTTCATGGAGCAAAACTAGAGCCAGACTCAGAGGCCCCGGGGGAAGAAGATGGATGGAGAAGAAAGTGCATGTATGAGAGAGAGAGAGAGAGAGAGAGAGAGAGAGAGAGAGAGAGAGAGAGAGAGAGAGAGAGAGAGAAATTCAGAGAACAACAGCAGGAAAAGAGAGAGAACAACAGCAGGGATGGTATTACGAGCAGGGAAATGTTTAGTAGATCCCATCAGATAGGATCTGGAAGAAGGGAATAGGTGTGAGAGAAGGAGAGATGGACAGGGAAGGTATGAAGGAAAGGAAAAGAAACGTGTCCTCTGTGTTTGGGGGAAGCAGAAACCTCTGAGCACAGGAAGGGAGGCATGTGGAGTTAGCTGTCCGCCTACCTGACCCTTGATCATAACGTAGCACGCAACTGCCTCTCTACGGCCGTCCGGCCCATTACATACCCAGGCTTCAGACAGAGGCCTCTGGCAGGTTACCCAATCCGCCCTGGAGGTCGCTCTCTGAAGCTCCGCAGACAAACCTCCCGGTGACCCCAGTTTGGAATAAGTGCCGGGGTCAAGTGTGCTCGCATCCCTCCAGTGCTCTGGGCCTGAAAGCAAGGCTTCCACTGGCAACGTCCCCATCACGCTGCTCCTGATCCAATGAGAAGGTACTTAGCCCTTTCGTACATTCATTATTATTATGTTATCAGAGCAGGATTTATTTCAGATCATTTTTATTCCTCAAAATGACATCACAATATAAAATAATCTATATACACAGTATATACACGTATGTCTACTGATGCCATCTTATGTTTATTAAAAATAGCCTTGGATTAACTGTCCACACACCGCGTGCGGACACCATGCATGATGTTTAAGGGCATTCATTCCCACACCATGGCAATCTGTGTTCAGTTGGAATCATGTTTTGGGTTGCTACGCACTCGCACATTCTTTATCCATGTCTCAGGTGCATCTGGGGGATATGTAGCGTTTCCAATTGCAGTCAGCCATTGTTTCCACTTACCCTCATCATGCGGTAGCCAGTAAAAATAAATTCCTTCCTTTGCCAACATTAAACCCTTGCAATTTGCTACACTACCACAAAGCAGTATTTTTCTTTTGGTAGAACTTCAGCAGGAAAGTAAACTGAACTAACACCATAAACATAGATTTTATTTCTTCGGCGCTAAGCTTGCTAGCAAGTAGAAGAACAGCTTCCAGGCCGAGTGGTAATGTCCAGCCCATTGGCTTTTATTCAGGATAGGGGGGAAACGGTCTCCAGTAAAGCTCTATAAGGAGCATATGTGTTAGCTTGGAGCTATATCTCTGCACTCCCTGCAGGTTGAAAGAGTATAGTAGCATTATGGTCTCATTGATTATTCTTCATGTTATGTATATTTATGCATATGGTTCATGTTTGCTTTGGCAATATTTACAATGTTTAGTCCCTGCCAATAAAGCTCATTCAATTGAATTGAATTGAGCATTGGCTATGAGTTCCTTTTAACCACGATGACAGCTACTCTTCAATAAATAAAAGTAAAACCTAGCATGGAATTACCCTAGTATGTATCTGTGGCTGCACTTCTCTCAATCTCCTGAGCACACAGCTCTTTCTCCCTGTGCTGATGAACTGTTCACAGCTGTATCAGAGAGCAGTCTGAGGGGAGGAGCTTGCAGGTGTTAATCACCTTCAAGAGGGCAGTGTGGTGTAGCTCCACCCATGGACAGTCCTAGTGCGACAACTGGGGCAAGTCAATTAGAACTTACCACCAATTACCACCAATACCATTCCTACCGCTTTAGCCCAATAACCTGAAACCTTTTGTGCAGTCCTGTTGTGTGTGTAACTGTGTTTTACACACTTACATGCTGTATGGTAAGCCGCCATGGGCTCGGTCAATGAGTGTAATATAATGATCAAACGCACGTGCGCTGCATGTTCAAGCCCGTTTGCCCCTTGCCCCTCGCTCTCTTTCTCCCTCTCTCCCTCTCTTGGGGTACAGAGAGTACTGAGCTGTCCGAACGGAGGACTCCAGGAGAGACATCGTTAAACGGGGCGCTGTCTCTTCACCTCTCAACCTGACAGGCAGGCTAAATAATGGAAACCCGACCCAGCAGGTTTCAAATGCAGGGCCAGAGATGTGATTCAGAACGGAAGATTTGTTTTTTGGGGGAATGCCATTCCCTGGGTTCTATCTACACCCCCCCCACACACACACACAACATTGGGAAACACACAGATTAAATCACACACAAACTCTCCTCCAGGACTCCACCATGGACAGAATCCAACGTGTGAGTAACTTTGAATAAGATAATTTCACTATTAAACCTTTTGGTCTCACTCAACTTATCAGGCCTCACAAGGGAAGAAAACTGCTTTTTGCTGTCACCACCAAGACCTGTGGAGAAAGGGCATACATAAAGATGTACGATGACACATAAATGAGCATGGCAACTTGGTGAAATGGTGAAATGTTTATTAAATATCTGAAACAAGTCACTTTTGTATGTGTTGAGGATGCTATGCCCTGATCATGCAATGCGGCCATGCCACACTACACTGTCATTGGACCGTACTGAATTCCTTTTTGGGACCCTTCCAGAATTTGAAAACCCTGCCATAACCAATTAGTTGCTCGGACCCACAAAGTCATTAATATATAATGAATGAGTCAGCGCACTTCCTCTGTTAGTGTGCAGTACTGTATATGTACTATGCTTGGAAAAAAACCTAAATACACATTGTCCCTGCAGGCATGTTGTCACCAACCCCTGATGTTCAACAACAAATTGTACATTTATGAAAACCATAACACCATGTTACCCCACATTTATAGTCATGTCAAACATGTCACTCATAAAAATGTTTGGGCTTCAAAGAATCCGACTTCAACTGAGTCCAATTACTCCCACTACAGAGTATGTATAACAAATATCACCTGCATGCTAATATATATTAAATAATGCTAATATTTGTTGTGCCCTGCGATGGACTGGCGACCTGTCCAGGGTGTATTCCTACCTTTCGCCCAATGTATGCTGGGATAGGCTCCAGCCCCCCTGTAACCCTGTTCAGGATAAGCGGGTTAGGATAATGAATGAATGAATGAATAATATTTCTGCTATTGCTATTACTTAGCTATCTGTGCTAAGTTGTGTTATTACTACCAATGGAAAGGACTGGCAGAGAGTGTCTCAATCTTGGTAGGAGATATCTGTGGGTAATAAAATTTGAGTGCTTTTTTGGCCATAATGCACAGAAACCCATCATCTCCATGTAGAACAGCAGCCAGCTTAGAGTATACCACTGTGGGGGTGTATTCACAGAGCACTGCCGTGGGGGTGCACACTGTTCTGTGCAGATTTAGGACAGGGGTTCTGTCTGTTCCCCGTCCTGGAGTGACCCGGTATGATGGCATAGTCGTGGCTTGATTTACAGAGGGGAGTGTTCATCCCCCACCCTGCCCAGCGGAAATCCCCAACTCTGCGAAAAGCACAACAGAAAAACAGCCTTTATTTTTATGGTGGTGGTGGTGGGGGGGGGGTAAATATATTGAAAATGTCTTTGAGATCCCAGAGGGCTCAGCTAGCCTGTAAATCAGAGGGTGATGAGTGTCCTGTCCAATGGTGGGGAGAGAGGGGGCCCTCCGCACCAACCCCCAAACTTCTATGTTTTTGTGAGGAGGGAGGAGCCAATGGGGGTGAAATTTGGGTTTAAAATGTAAATCTGCTTTAAACCAAAAGTATTCTGATCATATGCATACTGCATTGGCACAGTAGCCAACACTGTAAAAATCCAGTTAAAAAACTGCTAAATGCATCGCAGCAGAGGTGCCAGTAGATTAGCATAAACTTATACTAAAATACAATTAATATGAAGATTCAGAAAATCTCTGACATTATTGGAAACTTCAGTACTTAAATACAGTTAAAATACTGATACTGACATAGTA
This sequence comes from Conger conger, assembly GCF_963514075.1. Lineage (NCBI taxonomy): Eukaryota > Metazoa > Chordata > Actinopteri > Anguilliformes > Congridae > Conger > Conger conger. The sequence continues at coordinate 13,837,311 of NC_083765.1, forward strand.
TATTTTAGTGTTGGGAAGTTTGACTCTTTAAACTATTAGGGCCTACACTCGAGTCAGTAGCCTACATCAAAATTAATCGTTTGATTTACTTTGATTTAATCACCATAGCCTTGCTTTGGCAAAACAATAGGTTAATAATTACTTCCTATTTATGCCTGGCTCAAGCATACATTACTAACAAAAAACACGGTATCACTCTGTTCTTACTTAAGTGCTGTTTTTTATTTTATTTTAAAGAAGTGCTCTTATGATATCAAAAATTGTGTCCTGATTCAGTACAATGCAATGTGGCCTTTCCCACAGACAGCAAACACTCACATGGTGTGAATTCACCCGAGGTTCAATCACTACTGCACAGAAGCCACGGCTAAGCACACTAGACTGTACTATACTGTAACACATTTAGCAACTGTAACATTTTGCAATATCAGTCTTAATCTTGCTGCACTGCCTAGGACTCTGGGAAAGTGGGCGCCTAACTCTCAACATTTTTAGAAGTATATATTAAATTCTAATTATGTTGCATCCATTTTGTAACTGTCAAACTCAATCATTTTACTACATTTCTCCTTACATTTAAAAAAATGTTTGGCATCAAAGGTTTGTGGAATTTGCATTGTTTATCTTGTACAATACATATTTTCTACCATATTTCACTCCATAAATCAAAAATAAAATAGTAGCGAGACAGATCAAATGTCTGCTCCTCAGTTTGAAGAGTGAGACGTGTCTGCCAGTCAAATTCTCAGGTCATTAATCTTGTATTGTTATGGTATTGGACCAATGCAGCCCAGATACCCCCACTTACACTATACTGTCAGCATTATGCATTGCATGACTTTTTAAATTTAGGTTTTCTCATCCAGCTACCCTACAGTATGTGGTGTAAATGTTTTGCGACACAAATAAAGTTGGCTTTGAATGGTCATGTGACAAAATTCCATGCAAGGGTACTATTCCCGGGAAATCAGCCTTTGGGACAAACAAGGTTTGCACTATGACGTGCAGGTCAGCAGATGGAACAATAGCCCTGTTTTTCCTTCTGTCATCTTGTGTGTATGTTCATCAGCTGCCAAACTAGAATTATGTTGTACAATTTGGATTGTTGTCAGCCCTGAAGAACAAATAAACTCTGGCCTGCGCTTCCAATAACAAACCGAACATATATTTCCACTCCTCAGCAAGCTGAAAGCGTCCCAATCTCTCATAGCGGGCTGTGGGCTGGGTTTGACAGTTACATTTGCCTAACATATTGAGAGGTAGCACTCTAATGAAGCGCTCGTGCATTCTCTTCCTAGGTCCTGACCGAAACAGCACTCAAGGGAGTGTTTAAGTGCACAATCTCTATGACCAGGTTCAGAAGCGGCTGTTGACCACTGTTAACATTTAGCAGCTGTTTAGTGCCTAAGTGAGCAGTGCTTTTAATGCAATCACAACAGCATAGAGCAGGGAGCTGTTACTCCAGTAAAAACGATTTGTATTATAAGGAGTAAAAGAAATAGCAAAATGGAGACGTTCTCTCCTTTAGATATGTGAATAGTAAGCAAATAAGTCCAGTGTTTGTCAACGACTAGTAGAACACCCCATTGTTGTTTTCTATTTTCAAAAATTTGGATGGGGGGGGGGGGGGGGCAATACCTTAGTGTTTGATAACTGAGATGGAAAGTGTAGTGTACATTTAGCATATGGACAGTTCAGCAGTCTGTTTATTTAGATTTTAGAGTAATTGCTGTGCACAGAGAGATGCCCCCCTACTGGAAGTGTGACAACATTGTCCCAACATGGAAGGACAGGCCTGTGCCTTGAGCGCCCTCTGTTGTTGGAGAAGGAGTACTACACCATTCCCAAACTTGGACCTAATGCATACTGACAAGTCAGACTATTTAAAAACAAATTGTAGTTATATGTTCAGAGTAAAGTTACAAGTGTGGTTTCCCCAGGTGGTTCTGTCAGTCAAATGGCTCACCACAAGCTGGATAATACAGCTGCAGGTTCAGACACGGGCGATATGACTAAGCGACTATATGTGGGAATATACGGCTGAGGGCTCAGTGCTGCTTCTAACGAGCACATTCATGGAACATACAAATACATTACAAAAGGCTCCTTTTGAAAACTCCTTTCAAGCTAACAGCCTTTCTCAGTCACTCTCAAATGCAATAAACCTGGTTGTGATTCAGATTAAATTCTACATGTACCCTCTTGCCAGACAGTCTAAACTCACCAACAGTCTGTGAGACCTTTTAACTCCAGTTCTACATGCAATCACATACCAGACAGCCACAGACTTCACTCCCCAACAGCAAACCAATTAACCCAGCTTGATGATTATGCAGCCTGAGGTGTACTTTAGCTACAATATCCTGCATGGCTCATAAGACCGGCAGGCCACTGACAAGAAAGAGAGGAAGCTGTTTGCGAGGTGGAGACGTTTGTGCTAGGCAAATTAAGAGCAGTTTCAACAGCCGCTCAGAATATGGGTCCGTAATGTACTGTTTGTTTTCTCTAATTGGCAAATGGGCTCCAGTTGATACAGCACAGGGAGATTGAGCTCAGCGTACCGTAAGGACTTCTGAAGGCTTTCACATTTGTTTGTTGTGAGTGTCGGGTAGTGAGGGAAGGCAGAAGTGTTGTTTGTCTAAATGGTGAAATTGGCTTGAGAGGTAGAGGAATGACACTGAGACAGTGTGTAAACACACTTTAACAAGATTCAGCAGTGAAAGACATGTACATAACACAGAGTCTCTTGTATGTGCTAGCACTCTGCACTCCCATTCCAGAACTAATGTAGATTAATATCTTAAAAACTCACATTTATATTAAAATACACATACACCTGTCTGCACATGTACATGCACACCCGCACATACACACACACACACACACACACACACAAATGCATGCACATAAATAGACACAGTCATGTACACACATTGACACACATAAAATCTTCAGAGCTCTAGTAAACATTGGCCAGAGACACTGTGAGTATTTATGTGCTTTGTAAGGCTCACTGCTATCCCATAAGGCTGTCAGGGGGAGACTATGTATCCTCCAGGTCTTTAATTCTCTTGTCTTGGTGAGTGGCAGGATGCAGGCATCAGCCTTGGTGACAGGGATGCACCCAGCCTGAACTCACTCCTGAAATGACAAGAAAGACGGAGGTATAGAGGGAGGAGGTATATGAGTACACTGGAATTGGTGGCAGTGAAAGCATCATGGTAATTAGTAAAAGATTGTACTAAATCACCTTGGAAAACATTTCAACAAAATTATCTTAAAATTGTAATTATTATCATACTAATAAGTTATTTCACTTCATATCTGCAGAGTTTTAGATATCTACGCTTTTGTTCTTTATCATCACTAAATATGTTATGCGGATATGTGCATAATCAAATGTTGATATGAACATAAGGATTTCTAATATAATGAGATTGTAATATAAATGTTATGTTCAAACAAACTTGCACAGACATGTTTTTCTTAGCTTTTAGCTTTTACAGGTGATTATGAGTTCAGAGGGGAAATGGTGTGCCGTTTGTGACCCTTTGGGTTTGAGGAGAGGTGGGATTCACAGGGGTTACCCCCCACCATCGTGTGGAACGTGTCCAAGACATGCGGCTGTGCCTGGCGCACGCGATAAGCTCACTTCCTGTCTAGACGTGTCGGGTTTGCAGATGCAAGCGCTGTTGCTGTATCATTCCAGCATTTCTCCAACAGAAAGATTCATGGGGGTCAGAGGTCAGTCTTTCCCTGCAGCAACCCTCATATCCCAGCCCTACCCTGCATACCCTAGCTCTCAAACTAGTACAAAACATGACTTACTAAGCTTATTTTAGCCCAGCCAAACTGACCTTTATTTTTAACCAATCGCAGCCACACTGAGCTTTAAATCTAACCAATCCCAGCCACACTGAGCTTTAAATCTAACCAATCCCAGCCACACTGAGCTTGAAATCTAACCAATCCCAGCCACACTGAGCTTGAAATCTAACCAATCCCAGCCTCAACGAGCTTCAATACAAACCAAGCTCTGCATCACTGAGCTTCAGTATGAACCAAAGCCCAGCCCAGCTGAGCTGCAGTATAAAACAAACCAATATTGCTTCCGTACTAAGCAAGCCCAGCCCTGGTTAGCTTCAGCACTAACCAAGTCCAACTTTACTTAGCTTCATTTTACATTTTAGTCATTTGGCAGATGCTTTTAATCCAAAGCGACTTACAAGTGCATAGGTTCTACCATAAGTCAGAGCA